>NC_067400.1:17148179-17458804 GCF_016432865.1 Antechinus flavipes | reverse complement strand
AGGATGTGTTCTTTGGACAGATTTGAAAGCTGGAACTCCCTCAAAATTGCTTTCCTCTACCATGCATGCATGTCTGAAAGCTAACCTTCTAACCCTAGGACTTAGCACTCTGACCATTTTCTTACCTGCATATCCCAGAATTATGTGTGGTCATTTAAAACAGAAATAATCTGCGATTTACTTCATTAATATCTCTGGGTAACAAAACCCACACCCCCTACATAAATTATAGTGTATATTTAGAATAATTTTATCGTAACTTCTGGGCAAGTCTTTTTAAAAAGCTAAAAAATTGGTTTTGACATTATTTGACTGTGAAATCATTCAATTATATATCATTGGGTATTTTTTTGGTATTTTTAATGAAAGTGTAATAAAAGCATTACAAAAGGGATTACTAATGTTTGTATAATTTGGGAAAGCAGAAGATGTGAAAATCTATACTAATTTTTACTTTGCATCATTAAACATGAAGTATTGATTATTTCTCTTTGCAACAAAATTTATGGCGCTGGCTGTGTTGCTATGTCCACATAAAGTGATTCTGATGTTTTGCCCTCAGACCCCAACGGCTATAAATGATGGTCCTTGGGTGACAGCTGGGATGTCGGGCTTCCAATCCACAGCCTTAAGAGATACATTTCACAGATTAGACTACAAGTGACCCAGCTGCAAACTCGAACTTCAGAAAATTAAATTGGAGAGAATCCAAACTTCTGTTGGAATAACTGTGTGAATTACAATGCCTCTATAAACCTTGCTATAATGTAAATGTACTTTCAAATTTACTGCCATTTCCCTTCTCCCCTGCTGTGAATTTGGACATTAATAGTCATCTCATATAACCCTCCCCTTGCCAAAAAAAGGCATTGAGAATAAAAAATACAAGATTCATTTTCCCCCTCTCTGAAGCAAAAAATCCAAATCCAAATCCCTTTTTTCTTTTACCATCATTTTTCAGGGAGACTATAAGTTTTGTTTATGTTTTATTCATTAATATTTTTATGGATGACAGATCTGTAAATTTCATAGAGCAAATTATGTTGCAACTGAACATGATTTTCTTTGGTGGGAAAATCTAATAGTGTATCAGCAACTCATTTAAAGGCTTCCTCCAACTAAGTTATGGGTAAATAAGACACGTGAGGGGGTGACAGTTGACTTTAGAAGGTGTTCTCATCTCTTTCCAGCACACTCATTCTTCAAGGTACAGGACAAAATCCCTATGTGACTACACCAGGATGTGAATTCTTATTCGCTATCTCCATAGAATCATCTTTGGTTTTTGCTACTTTGTCTCAAGCATAGAAATCATTTCACTATATAGAAATAATGATGGGGTGATCAGAGTTGTTTCAATATCATCATTTCTTTTCTTCTTGCCTTCCAAGCAAGGAATTTTTATAGAACAGATAAGATACCATTCTCTTACTCTCATAAGGACAAGGCTAATATCTGGATTTGTTTAACCAGACACAAAATGAAAATAGATTCAGATCAAGAACCAAGGCATAGGTCTCTAAGTTATTCAATCTAGACAACTGAAAGCTTCTGTCAGTGAGTGCCTTGCAATAGGACTTAGAACTATCATGTGAATATGACTCCTGTCTATTACCTGCACCATTTCTTGGTAGACTCACCTTAGGTTTCTTCCTCTCTTCAATTCATTCAAATCAGCCTAGTATTTAAGGCCCTATATACACTAGCCTTGTCCTATGGTCCCAACATCATCTTACTACTCTCTGCATGTCCCCTAAATCCCAGCTAAACTCGACAATTAGCTGTTGTCTGAAATTAAAATTCCACTTCCAACTTTAGAACATAGTTTCATAAAAAATGAGTCTCAGTCTAAGATTTCCTTACTCTTCCATTGACCACATCAATCTGTTTTTTGTGGGTTGAGATAAAACTTCTTGGAAGTTGGTAGGGATCATAACCTTTTACTCTACCCATTGCTGCTGCTTCTCTCCCTCCTCCTCCCCTTCCTCTCATTCCCTTTTTTTCCTCCTCTTCCTTTTCCTTCTATTCTGCCTCCTCCTCCTCTTCTTCTTCCTCTCTGTCTCTGTCTCTTCTCTCTCTTCTCTCTTCCTGTCTCTCTATCTCTGTACACAGAGTAATACTAAGTAGTTATGGCTCAAATGCATAAAGCACACTACCAATACATGTTGGCTATTAGATTGATTGGTGATATTTTTAAAACATGTGAATGAATTAAATGAGAAATATGCCTTTAAAACTTTAATAAGCCCTATAAATGTGTAGCTGCAGTCATATTAAATATGTGTCAGTAGTTTCAAATGGTATTTGGATAAATTGAAATTTCATAAAGCATAGATGCATAATTGAGAAAATATAGATTGAGAGAATATAGAGGAGGAAGTAAAATTTTCTGAAATTAAAAGAAAAAATAAATAGAGAAAAGATGATAGCATACCATGTCCTAGGGTGCTCTAGAGTGTAGCACTTGAAAGAATTTAGTAATAAATTTTGAAGTTCTCAAAGTGTGACCCATGGGATCATGGGAGAGTCTTTCAGGGAGTTTGCAGTCAAAACTATTTTCATAATAATATTAAGATGTTGCTAATATTCAAAATATTAATACATATAACCTACACAAGCAAAAGCTCTTGAGGGAGCATGCTAATTTCAACAATGTCAAACACCAACAATCTGAGAACTGTCAGTCTAGCTTTACAGATAAAGAAATTGAGTCTGATGTATTTTGAATGATTTGCCCAAGGTGACAAAGGTAATATCTGAAGATGAATTTGAAGACAAACATTTCTAACTCCAAGTTCTCTCTTCACTCCACTACAAATCTATGATCACAGGATCTCAGTTTTTAGATCTAATAAGGTTGAAAGATATCATCTAGGTTAATGGGGTCAGCTTTAAACAGAACTGAGTCCTTATGGGCTGCATGTTGACTTACTTTTGATACTTTTAGGAATGTCTGAGCTATGCATGATAGTTTAAAAATATATGTTTGTTTGTTTTTTTTTTAATGTAAGTTGTTGAATATGACCCACTCTACTCCTAATCAAACCTACCTCTACGTCAAAGGAAAATGGCAAAACAAAAGAAACGCATAATGTGATGTATTGACTAAGCTATGTATGTACCATTCTGTCCCCATTGTGTGCCACTTTTCATAGGAGAGGAGAGAAATAATAACATCCTAGGATCATAGATTTAGATATGCATTAAACCACAGAGGCCATCTAATCCAACTCATACGTTTTTAGATGGAGACATTGGCATCCAGAGTGATTTGCCCAAGAACACACAGGCAATAAATGGCAGGCAAAACTCCTCAAAACTACCTTCTCTTCTAAGAAAGAAAAACAGAAAAAAACATGCCATATGAAGACCACTTCTGACAATGTATACAGTATTCTGGTGTAATACCTTTTTATTACTCCAAAACTAATTGCCAGAAAACTCAAAACTTTGTTCATCATAGTAAACGTTGATTGGATAACTACTGAGCCCATAACACTATATGTAGTAATTCATAAGGTGCTGGAATAGGAAGACACATATCATCTATAATGCATTATATTTAAAGAGGCAATTACAATATTGTCAAACACCACCTGATACCCAAATTTAGGAGGGTCCCATATATTTAGGAATTGAAGCTCAAGGAAAGGAAGCATGGCATTTTATAAGGAATTAATAGTCTCAAGCGCTAGGTTCCCATATCTCAAAAATATCAATGAAGGTAGTTACAAGCCTTAATAGACCTTGGAAATCAATTAGGCACAATTTTCTGTTGAACTAATAATTTATGATAATTACAAATTCATTAGAACAGAATTTACAGCGGGCTTTCCTGATATCTGAGGCAATGTGCATTCTCAAGGTCAAATGTGTCATCTTCTCTGTTCATGAAGTCAACTAAACCCCACCCAAAGTCTTATTTGAATGATTCACAAAGCATCCCATTACTTCAACCTGGATCATTTAGAGTTTTTTTTTTTTTTTACCCTGTTAACTCAAAGACATAAACCTAACAGCCTTGTGCTATCTCATTAAGCCTCCTGACTTTAGCATCTGTCTGGTATTAACTGAAATCAATCTAATGTATGTGCTTAAATGGCCCTTGTTCACCTTTCCCTCCAATTAGCAAATAAAGGCAAATCCAGCACATGTAAGCACCCTCTTTCCCTTCTCTATTCCTGATGCACAAACTTCCATTTAGTGTTTATTTGAACTGATACTTTTTGAATCCTTTGATCTGTAAAATAAAGAATACTTTTAATTGCAGAGTTGCCAAAGCACTTTTCCAATTTCCAAAAATTTATTATTTGAGGCCTCTGGGGAAGTATGTGTCCCAAGAATACAATCTATCTAGCAAAAATCCATGTCGTATCCCAAGAATACAATGCAACCAGCAAAAACTGCATGTTAAAACTTGTTGCCAATATCAACCAGCATATCTCTTTTTCTCCAATGAAATAAACTTTGAAATAGTCTGGGATGTCCCTCTCTTTTGCTGCTTTATTTTAGATGCCCTGAGTATTTTCTAGTTATTGACAGTCATTCAAGTCCAAAATCTTTTTCTTGGCCTTTAAAGCTTCACTCCAGCTCTTTGGGTTTCTCATTAATTCTATTAATGCACTCTATTGAAATCAAACTGGCTTGCTATTAAGTCTAACTCCAACTCCACTTGCTGTAGTCTTTCAACTACTTGTAGACTATTAGCATGGCCCAAATCAAGTTTTCTCTTCTCCAAGTTAAATGTGCCTTATTCCTTTAAGTAATGCTCATGTACGTCAAAGACTCAAAGTCCTTTACTATCCTTGTTGTTTTCCATTTTCCCTCCATCTTATTGATGTCTTTTCTAATCTGTAGTGCTCACAACTGCACATGATATTCCCAATAAGGTCTGACAGAAACAGAGTACAGAGTAACTACTCAGTCCCTATTCCCCAAAGCTACATAGTTCAAGATTGCATTAACCCTTTTTGATCTCCATAATGTTGGATCATACTCAGGAACACTAAAATCTCCATTTTTATAGGGGAAAAAACTATCCAATCATACTTTTCCTATTTTATACCCATGAAGTTGATTTTTTTTTACTCATGTGCAAAACTTTCTATTTATCAGTAATGAGTTTTGTGTTATTATGTTACCCTACTAATATCTTTTTGTATTCTTAGTATCATCCACTGTGTTACTTATCCTACCTAACTTGTTGCAAATTGGATACAATATATATGCCTTTATCCAAGACATTGATAAAAATGTTAAACATTGCAGGGCCAAGCATAGATCCCTGGGGTACTCTACGGGAGACCTGCCATTTACAAAACTCTGAACCAAAATATCTGACCATTCTGAATTCATTTGATCATATTATAATTTAGCCCAAATGTCTCCATTTTCTCTACAAGAAGACTATGAGATATTTTATCAAAATATTTGCTAAATATAAGAAAATTATATGGCTATAGTTCCCTTCATTCTTCCTAATATTCTTTTCATATACTACTATAGTAATCCTCTCAAAAAAGAAAAGAAGTTCATGACATGTTTATGACGAAGCCATCCTGGCTCCTTGTAGTTTTATGTATGTCTCTTTCTCAATGTTTGCTAATCATCCCATTACTGATCTCCTCCAGTACTCTCTTGGGAAAAGCAGTTAAGCCTATTGAACTACAATTGACTAATTCTGATCTCTTCTCATTATTGTCAATCAAGATAACTTTTTCCTTTCCCCGAATTGGTAGTTTCTCTCTCATTTTCATCATTTAAAACTCTCAGAAAATGGCTTAGAAAGTACATCTGCCAGTTCTTTTAAGATTTAATAATTTTGTTCATCTGGCCCAGGTAAATTGGGGATTCAAATATGGAAGCTCCTTACTTATCTTGACTATCAACTCATTGTTGGGCATTTTTATGTCATTTCCAGAGCCATTCTTTTCAGAGAAAATACAAATAAGACTGAAGCAGTTTTCCAGTTTTTATCATCCTACCTCATCAAGCAGAGGTGTTCCCAAGTGGTGATCCTCCTCCTTCTCCCAATATATGTAAATATACAGTTATACACACATCTATATCTATATTTATCTATCTATAAATATAGATAGATACGTAGATAGATAGATAGATAATTTCATTTTAAAATCAACCCTATTTGGTAACTCCCCTGGTTATTCATTTTAGTGTCCTCTGCCAAATCCAATTTTGCCTCCCCAATGGAACTGTTTTATCTTTATTTTCTCAGAATTTCCTTCTTAATGGTCTCCTATCTCCCTGGATTGACTTCTCTGAAGTATTACATTCCATTAGTTCCTATTTATCTTTCCTCCAAATGCTTCAAAATCTGTTTTTTCCCAAATTGAGGGTGTATATCAGACTATCCCAAGATTTTTCTCCCCCATTATAAACTCTAGGATCAAATGATCACTTCACCTCAAGTTTCCCATCATTTCTATCCCAGAAATCAGTTCTTCCCTATTAATGAGATTAAAATCCAGAAGAGAATTTTCTCTTACTTTTTTGAAGAATGAAATTATATCTCAGACAAGCCAATAAACAAGTAGATGATCTCTTTGATCCTAGAAAGCTCTAGAAAATAGCTACATAATTAAAGTCCCACATCATGGCTCAGTGATAGGCTTGTGTGCTGTTCTTCAAACTCTTCTCTTTTCTTGAGTGTTTTTCTCATCTGACTACAAAATCAATTGATTTTTCAGCTTCACCCAAATATCGTCCATCATCCTTCCTCTTTTTTGGTCCCTTCATTTCTACACAAAAGGATATCTTTTTAATATGCCAATCCCCACCATTTTGAATTGTTTTTAATGAAATATACCTATCCAGAGTCATATTTGAATTCTGAGTTTTATTTCATCAAATCTCAATGATGCATATGGAGTCAATTAAGTTTCTCTCCCTTGAGTTATGAATGTTTTCTTTTGCTTGCCTAAACTTTGGACACTTATATGTAGAAACTTGAGACCATAAATTTTATTCTCATCTCCTTGGTTGTACATCATCTCCTATAAATTTCTAGGTGTCAAAATAGCTATTCTTCTTCCTTTTATGTGACCACTATCTGTAATATCTATTATGGATAGGCTGTATACAGGCAATATTCTCTACCCTTAGTCATTTTTTAATTAAAGTCCCTTTGATTAGATTTGTAAAACAAAACAAAACGAGCAAAAACCTGGCATATACATTCTTATCAGCCCATTTTAGGTTCATTTCATCTATGGCCAGAAATCTGTCAACTATATTTATAAGCTGCGGTGCACAAATCCAAATCTCATTTCTAGACACCACTTTCTAGTCAGCTATTCACTTCCAAAATTAATTTTTCTCTTTTGTATCCCTTCACTTCAATGGAGAAAAATAAGGAAAATATACCATATATTCTACAGTCTTCAGTTTCCTGGTGAAAGAAATGCATGAGAAAGCATATTGATAATGATAAATTCCAGCAAAAATAAGTGGCAATAATGATAATAACAATATTTTATATTTCTATAGCACTTTAAGTTTTGCAAACCATATCCTAAACTATCCTTGAGGTAGGTAAAGTAAGAATTACTTTTATTACCACATTAGAAAACTTAGGCTCTGAATGGTAAGGTGAGGGAAAGTTGTAAGGTCAATAATGCTTTATGAAGAATTAGATATGTTTGGTTTAGTACAATGGCTGGCACATTGTAAATGCTTCATAAATGTTTCTTGGCTTGCTTCTATAAATGGAAGCCATGGATTGAAGTAACAAAGAAGAGGATTTAAGTTTCAATTGATCCAAATAGTTAGGTTTGTCTCTAAGTGGGATGGATTCCTTCTGGAGGTTGTTTCCCCTTTTCTAGAAGACTTTCAGCAAACGTGAAATGAGATACTTGAGGAGGCTGTAATATTGGGTAGTTTCTGAGATTTTATGATTTTGTGACTTATCCATGATCACAGACTTCAAAACCAGAGTATTAACTATTACAGCATGATGTCCCCATTTCCTCCTAGATCCATCAGGAATATAGCCAAGCAATAGGGAAGGCCTTAAATGAGTACCAATTTGGGATCTCTACAGCCTCTTAGAGTCATGGGACTTCAAAGGTTTCCGCAGGTTGTTTCAACTTCAAGGAAGCTGTCAGGATTTATAATGATTTCAGTGACTCCCTGTAGAAAACCACTCAGATGCAATCACCTTCAGGCACCTTCCTCCAGAACCTCGGACAGCAGCCACGTGATCATTTAAAATCCTATCTTTTAACAAGTGTCCCTTAGCCCTGGAAACCTCCCTCTCAGTGGAGGGCTTATGATACGAGACATTTTGACATGTGGGGAAAAATGCCTTTGTGGCTATAACTCCATTTGTTTTTCTGTCTCCTTCCTTAATTCACATGCCTTCTCTTCTCTCATTCTCAAATTGATTTTCTGAGGCTAGCAACTCAATTGTTATTTCCCTCCCAATGTCAAATTTCCCTTCCATATTTACACAAAATCACTGAATTCAAATCCCGGAAGAAGCAAATGAACAGAAATTTAACTGAATTGCAGATTTATTCTTCCCCAGTGCACCCATTCTTAGCTCTCTCTTTCTAAACACTCTATCGCGCCTTCCATCTCAAGTTTGACACAGTGAGAATAAAAGGAATATGTCTAACTCTTAAAGGGGCATGTTGCTGAATTTAGATGAATGAAAAAAAAAACAGGAAAATCTATGCTATATATTTTTTTCTTTTTCTCCTTTCTTGCAGTCAAAGAAAATTTTTAAATAAGAGGAAATGAACAAGCTGTAAAAATTTCTCTAGAAAAGCCATTTACATAAAAGGAACTCTTCCTCTTTAGAAAGGCCTTTTTCCTTACAAAAGTAATGAAGTAATAAGCCATGTTCACTTTACATTAGTAGTAAGATTTCAAACTTGAAAGTGAAATAGAAATACATGTAGGGAATGTCCTTAAAAGGGGTCAGATTATAATTTTTAAATGAAGAATTAATAGTTCAATACTTGAAAGATTTGTGATTTCAGTGAGAGCTCTCTCCACCAACACTACTCTAACAACTCCTCTATATCTTAACACGCCATCTTAGATAATGATTGTAGCTTAAAAAAACTTCTTCATCCTGAAGCCAATAGGATGAGGAACCTCTTTCAATTCATTTAAGACTGCCCCTTCATTGATAGCATGTAGTTTTTCTTCAAGCCTACCATTAGTTTGTTCTTGTTCTTTGCATATCATTTAAGTGTTTTTTTTTTTTGTTTTGAGGATCTGGAAGACTAGAAGAACAATTCCAGAAGCAACACAACTGCCTTCTTTCCCATCTTAACTCAAGCCATAGTTGGTTTAAGTGTACCTACTCAAACTAAGGGAAAAAAATACCTTCCAGAAGAATTCTCTTTCTTCAGGCTATTTTATTGGAGCCTCTCTCTATCTTGCTTCAAGAAAAAATTAAATAGTAAATGTCTCCATCCCTTGCCCCCAACTGTAAAAATACCTAAGCCTCAAAACTCCTAGATTCCTCTTCTTTCATTCTCCTGTCCCATTTTTCCTATCCCAACAAGTTTAAGCTATATAAGAAAAGGAAAGTGTTATATTAAGTTTCAAGTGATAATTAAAACCTTATATTTCTTTCTTCTCTAGCTTTATTAAGATGAGGAATATTTAATGATTTCTCCCATGGGGCCACGTGACTCTAGGTGGCCTATGTCCTGTCATCAAGGGATAAATTGGCTGTGTGATTTTGGGAAAGTCATCTCACATCCCTGGGCCTCAGTTAAGTCATTTGTAGAATGCCGGGGTCAGGAGATGAGAGGGGAGTGCCTTCCATTTATGGAGGATGGTCAGTGCAAAAGCACAAAATAAGGAAAGAGAGAAAGAGTCATATGTAAGATGGCCAATTTGGTAGAAGCTAAAGGGGTAATATATAATAAGGTTGGAATTAAATGTAAAAGCCAGATAATTAAGAACTTTAAAAAACTAAGGAGATTAGAGGGATATGGGAAGTTATTGGTCTTTATTGTGTTGGGCCATGGTCAGATCTAGACTAAAAAAATCATTTTTTAGAGTTAGAGGATGTATTAGTGCAGCAAGACACTGAAGGCAGGAAATTCTGTGAATCATCCCATAGTCACAGCTCACCACTTCTCATCAGATGGTCTTTATGGATTGCTGTGGCCAAAAATAATAAACATCTTATGGTCAGCCACAGGCAATGGCCTGAATTTAGCTGGACTGAAGCATATTCACTTTCTAGAAGACACAGGAAGTCTCTCCAGCTTTGAAGGACCTGGTTGTGCCCTACTGGAATGTCCTAAAGGAAGCTGGGGTCCTTTCCAGACCAAGAAATGTATATGTATGGGCTTATGTTGGATAAGAGAATATATACTTATGATATGCTTATCATGTCCCAGGAACCTTGCTAAATGGTTTCCAAATGTAGCATATGACCTCACAATGGTGCTATTTGATAGGTGCTAACCTGTGACGATCCATTTATCAAAATGCTGAGTTTATCTTTTGCCCTTTACCTACCTTTCTTTAAGTCTCACATCTTGCAGGAAGTCTTTTGGGGCTTTTGCTCTATCCTATGCTACCATCACCCTCAGCTGCTATAGTTTTGTACTCTAAAGTGACCTTCCAACTGCTCTGTAATTATTGTGTGTGCACTAATTTCCATATATGTGTCTCACTCTTTAAAATGTAAGCTCTTTGAGGAAAAAGGCTGCTTTCACCTTTTCTCTGTATTACCCAGTATGGTGTCTGGCACACAGAAGTACTTAAGAAAGGCTTGTTGATTCATGGGAGTTCTTGATATTATGTGGAAAGAATTTCAGTCAAGTGCATTATCACATAACAAAAATGTCTTTAAAATTATTCAATAGCCTTCTCCCTAAAAGCTTCAATGACAGTTTTCAAAGATCACACATTTTATCTATCTAAGGTAGAGTCATTGGTCCCAAATTTCTGCACATTTCAGTCTACTAGGTGCAAAATGCATTTCTTTAATTGGTAAAGTGAGGTGCGATACTTTGGGTAGTCAATTTCCCTGAGCATTCTAGCTTGCCTCACTAGCTTCATATATTATCACAGCCAGACCATTTGCTCCCTTTTTCTTAAAAATGTCATTATTATCTTTCTGTCAAGGGTAGCTCGAGGAGGTGACTTGCTAAAAATTCTTTCTTTTATTTCCATACTGAAAAGCACAACTAATCAGAAGCTGGCTGTGTGGGCTCTCACCCAGACATTTGTCTCTAAGAAGAAAAAAATATGCTTGTGTGTCATTCAAGAAGCAAGACCCAAGTTGTTATAATAATAATGCCCAGACTAGGCAAAAGATGAGGTAGAGAACAGGAAACAAAGGGCATCCTAATGAGTCCCTTGCAAACTAACACTGGGTTATAGACTGATGAGAATCCCAGCAGGAACAATGATAAGGGGACTGATTGTTTGTTAAGGAACTATTCATGTAAATTACTTGATGGATAGCCCTACAAGGAGTCTGTTTAAGATTCCATTGATAAGATAAGACTTAAGGACACAGTGGACATTAAGCAATTTGGCAAATATCCCAAGAAGTGAGATTTGAGAGCTCTTTGTTATGTGGGAGGAAGGAAGGAAGGAAGAGAAGGAAGGAGGGAGAGAGGGAGGGGAAAAAAGGAAGGAAGGAAGGAGGGAGAGAGGAAGGGAAGGAAGGGAAGGAAGGAAGGGAAGGGAAGGGAAGGGAGGGAAGTAAGGGAAGAGAAGAGAGGGAAGGAAGGGAAGGAAGGGAAGGAAGGGAAGGGAGGGAAGAGAGGGAAGGAAGGGAAGGGAGGGAAGGAGGGAAGAGAAGGGAGGGAAGGGAGGGAAGGGAGGGAAGGAAGGAAGGAAGGGAAGGAAGGAGGGAAGAGAAGGGAGGGAAGGGAGGGAAGGAAGGAAGGGAAGGAAGGGAGGGAAGGAAGGGAAGGGAGGGAGAGAAGGGAAAGAAGGGAAGGAAGGAGGGAGGAAGAGAAGGAAGGAGGGAGGAAGGAAGGAAGGGAAGGAAGGAAGAGAAGGGAGGGAAGGAAGCGAAGGGAGGGAGGGAAGGGATGGAAGGGAAGGAAGGAAGAGAAGGGAGGGAAGGAAGGGAAGGAAGGGAAGGAAGGGAAGGAAGGGAAGGAAGGAAAGGAAGGGAAGAGAAGGGAGGGAAGGAAGGGAAGGAAGGAAGGAAGGAAGGAAGGGAGGGAAGGGAGGGAAGGGAAGGAAGGAAGGAAGGATATCTCATTTGATCCTCAGAGCAACCCGGTAAAGTGAGTACTAAGAATGAGAGCATGGAAGGAAAAGGTAAGAAGAGTTGTGCCAGACCCTTAGGGAATAGACCCTTCACTTAGAAGTCATGATGTGGATGAAGAAACCCGGAAGAGGTCAAATGAAAAGTCATAAGAAAGTAGGATCGCAAAAAGTCAGAGATGAAAGAAAATCTAGGAAGAGGAGAATATAAAATGTAGCTGGTGGTCAAGATTAAAGACTGAGAAAAGACCAATAGATTTGGTAATTAAGAGATCATTGGTAATTTTTGTGGTAATCATTAGAGATAAGATGGGAAGCCAGCTTAAAAAAGAGAGAGATGTAAATGTTGGATGAGAAGTATAGATAATTAGTATAGACAGCTTTATTCATGGAGTTAAATTGAGAAATGGAGAAAAGAAAGAGGTTAACTTCAGGGGATGATTTAAAAATCTACTCAATATGTTATTTAAAGGACGGGAGATTTGAAATTATTTTTGCTTCCTATTTTATACCCTTAGCCCAGTGGATCATACTCAACATGTCTATTCTTCCAAATTGGTTTTTCTTCTTTTAAAATTAATTTAGTTTAATCATTAAAATTGTTTGAAACACCTGTGCCATGCCATCTGTACAGCTCAAAGGTTAATATGTGTGTATTTTTTTCTAGTTCTCTTTTTACATAAGAAAACAATTGGGAAGGGAGAGATAAAGTCATATTTGAAGGCAATAGGAAAGGAATTGGTTGATGGGCAGAGGTTGAAGGTTTGAAAGAGGGAATGATTGAGGGAGCAATCTGCTGGAGAATACAGAAAAAGATAGAATCTAGTGTGTATGTAAAGGAGTCAGCAATTGCAAGGAGGAGGGCCAGCTCTTTGTCAGAGACTCAGGGTGAGAAAGAGAAGAGATAAATGATTTCATAATATGAAGAAAATGAGAAAAAAGCGTTCATGTTGAGTAGCCTCAATTTTCTCAATAAAATAAGAGGCGCCATCCTTAGCTAAGGGGAGAGGGGAAGTTTATGGTGATTGAAAAGAAAATAGAAAGTTTGCAAAACCCCCGTGAGGAAGGAGATGCATTCCAACTCTACTGCTGAGAGCACAACTCTGTTGGGCTGGCCACATTGCTCAAACGCCAAATGTACGCTTGCCAAAAAGACTATTTCATGGAGACTTCACACAGAGCAAGTGCTCACAAGATGGTCAGAAAAAGTGATACAAGGAAACTCTCAAAGTCTCTCTTAAGAACCATAGAATTGATCATATGACATGGGAGACGCTGGCACAGGATCGCCCAGCATGGCGTACCCTCATCAGAGAAGGGACTATACTCTGTGAGCAAAACAGAATTGAATTAGCCCCAAAGAAAGACAAGATGCATAAAATTAGAGAAGCTCCCCCAAATGTTCACAGGGACTATTTGTGTCTGACTGTGGTGGAGCATTCCAAGCTCATATCAATTTGATCAGCCACAATTAAACACTGTTAATTTGACTATAAAATAGTGGTGTCATTTTGGTCCCTTTTAAGTATGACAACCAACCAACCAACCAAAGGGATTCATTTAGGAGGATGCATTGTTAGAGATGAGATGTGATAACTTGACTTTGCTATATATATCCAGTGAACATGATTATGCGATTTGTTCAGAACTCACTCAGCTGTTTGTAAGTAAGAGTGAAGAGGCAGGTGGAAAGAGAAATCCAGAGTTAAGGTTTAGCAGAAGGAAAGGAAAAGTATAAGTCAAGGGGGAGGAGGAATTAGAGAAGCATATAGCACCCACTGAGTTTCCTAGTCTCTCAAGAAGGCACTTACTAAATTAATTCTTATGGATTGCTTGGATAACTGTTCAAAAAAAAAAAAAAGGTAAGAGGGAGAACTGGCTTACCACTATAGGGATATGGGGAAAAGCTTTGTAAGGAACAAGGCATTTGACTTAGCAGAAGAATGTCAACAGGGAGAGATGAAAGATGGAGGCAGAAAGAGGATAATGGATTTCCAAAGGAAATTTCCAGATTTCCAGAGAGAATTTGAGGTGGAAGGAATAACACAAAAGTTTGATGTTGGGAAAGCACATCTGCTTAGAGACTGCCAAAGATTCCAGTCTGACTGAAATATAATCTAGGTAAATAGATAGATAGATAGATAGAGATAGAGATAAATAGATTTTAGGATCTTCAAGTTGCGGAGGACCTTAGACATAGCCTGATTCATCTTGGACCTCAAAGAGATCCTCTCTACAACATGCCCAACAAGCCTTTCCTTGAACATTTCTATTGATGGGGAAATTGCTACCATCTGACAATTCATTCTGTTTCTGAAACGTCACCCACACAAACACAAATACACATGAATATATGTCCTTCTCTGACACCTAACGGTGTGTCCATTCATCTTCCACTCATTCCTCCTTCCCTTCTCTAGGGTCCAGCAGAAATATTGAATTCATCTTCTGCATACCTTTCAAATATAGCAATCAAATAGCAATCCATTCTCCTTCTTCAGGCAAAACAGCAAAGAGGGAATCATGTGATAAGACTAGCTAAGGAGGAAGAAGCAGACTGAGGAGGATCTTGAATGCCCGGAGAGTCTGGTTTTTATCTTGGTAGATAACATGGGATCCCTCAAAGGTTCTGAGCCTAGGGATTACATGACAGAGCATGGAGGATGCTTTAAAGAGAAAAAAAAATCACCTACACTCAGCTACTCTGGAAATAAGAATACCAATGTCTCCCTCCTTCTTTTCTCTTTTTGAGCTCATCTTATTTTTTTCTTCTTCTCTAACTGTGATAAAAGTCCCAGCTCTGAGGATGCACCTTTAACCTCAGTTCCCTCTTGAGACATTGTCTCACCTCAAGCTGTTTCCGAATACTCCTTTTAAGTGTGACACTTACTTTAGCTCATAGTCTTTCTTCCCTTTGAATACATAGAAATCTAGGATTTAGGGCAGGAAGAGATCTTTGGCAGAGGAGCAAAGATCCGGAATTGGTAAGGGCCGTAGGCCATCTGGTCCTTTCCCTGAAATTATCTTGTATCTCTTTGTATATACCTAGATATGCACACATACATTATCTTCCCTCAATATATTATAAAATTCTCAAAAGGAGGGATTTTCACTTTTGGCTGGGTAATCTCAGAGCCCAGTACATATTAGGCAGTAATAAATGCTTATTGATTGACTGATTTTGTTTAATCTCATTTTCCAGATGAGGAAACTGAGGCTCAGGGAGGTGAGATGACTCAGATTGTATCAAAACCGGTCTTTAAACTCAGATGTTCTGAAGTGCTTAATACAGCGGCTGGCATGTAGCAGCATAAATATAAATGGTTATTCCCTTCCCCTTCTATCTTTCTCCAGGCTTTTGCACAGGCTCCCCCCCCCCCTTACTTGGAATCCTCTCCTTAATCCTGTTTCTCTTGGACTGTCGAGCTTCAATCAAAACTAAAATTACTTTGCACTTGACTGTTTATAATTTATATTTACCTATCTGTCCATTCTTCTCCTTCCAATGGGTTAGAAGCTTATCGAGGGCAGAAATTCTTTTCATTTTGTCTTCTGATCCCCACAGCCTCTCACAATGCCCTCTGAATACAGTAGACATTTAATAAGTGCTGTTTGGATAAACTGAATTCTTAAATACCCACCCCTACCCCACCTCTGAAAAATACAAGAACAAGAATTAATGGATGTACAACCCATTAAAGTGAGGGTTATAACCCCTTTTCCCCTCTGGTGAATCAATAGTGGATCATATACAACTATGTCTGAGAGGCAGCAGGGCATACAACTCTTGACTTGAATTCAGGAAGACCTGACTTCAAATCCTATCTCAAATACTTCAGAGCACACTTAATAAATAAACAGCACTTAATAAAACATGGTTTGATTTCTCTATATCAATATCTTCCTTTTACATTTAAGGAAACTTAAGTCCATGGTGCTGAAATAACAACTTTCACAGGGAGAGTCAAAGACAGAACTCAAACCCAGGTCCTCTGACTTAAAATCAATTCTTCTTCCCCTCCACCACACTGGGTAGGGCTGGCAGTGATGTGACAGGAAACATAAATCACTTGACTTCTCCAAGACTCCGTCAGCACTCCAAGACTATAAACTACCATAGTAATCCTAGCTCCTCCAAGTACCTGATACACAGTAGATGCTTAATACATATTTACTGACTAATTGACTCTTGGCAAAGCTGACATCTTCTAAACAAAACTTAAAAAAAGCTAACTGAGTAAAATCATTTAGTGTTTGCAGGTCCTAGTCTACTGACTAGGTCTACCATCAATATTGCCTTTATTTGCTTATTATTATTATTGTTGGACTGGCAAGTTCATTGCTTTAGGGAGTTTTCACATGAAGAAATTCCCTTTATTCACGATGGCTGGCAAGTCTCGTTACAACTTAGATTCTTAGAATATTGCCTAAAACACTAAGTTAAGTTACATGTCCAGGATCTTACTGCCAGCATGTGTCAGGGTTCGGACCTGAACCCAGATTTTTCTGGCTGTGAAGCCATCTTTCTAGTAGAAGTTGGATGTATATGTGATGGTGACCAGGCCACTGTGGTGGAGTGACTGACAGACCTTAATTCAGGTCTTTCTGTCTCCTTGCCCAGTGCTCTATGGTTTTGCAAGAGACTGATGTAAAAGTCATTTACATCTTCTGATTTTAAGCTTTTTCACCTTCAAAATGGAAAAGATAATAGCATCTTCTTTACCTAGTAGACAGGGTTATTGTAAGGTTCCCATGAGGCAATGTGCACAAATTATTTTATCAATCTTAAAACATACTGTAAAAATATCAGTTACTAGTTATGGGTCCCTTACAAAGGAAGTCCATGTCCCTTATTTGTATTTCTCCCAGTAGCCACCACTGCCCATCATTTTGTACTTCAGGATTTTAATGTATCAATTTTTTTATTCTTTGTTGTCAATTACAATCCATTGACATCCTACTCTTGTGAAATTCTTGTTTATTCTTTCATAAATGTCTCACCAAGAATCTATCCAATTGGGGCAGCTGGGTGGTACAGTGGATAGAGCACCAGCCCTGAAGTCAGAAGGATTTGAGTTCAAATCTGGTCTCAGACACTTAATGCTTCCTAGCTGTGTGACCAATTCATCCCAATTGCCAGAAAAAAAAATCTACCCAATCTCCTTCTCAAGTTCCCTGGGTAGGGGTAGCTCCTGAACTGTCCATCAGGTATTCCTTACTTCTGTTGCCTCCATCAAATATCTCAGACAATATAGATGAACCATGAGCTGGACCCAAAATTGAATAGGAAGAAGAGGGCTCCCTAGAATCCATTTGAGAAACTTCTCATCCCAAGCTGCTCCCTTACACTGAAAAACCCAGTCTTTTAAACACTCATTTTCTTCTAGTCATCCCTGATACCTATGAATCTTAGCCCACTAAGAACCAAGGTCAAGGGAGATGAGACCAAAGAGCTACGGCAAGACTACAATATGATTAAGTAGGAGGCATCGGATTGCCAGTGATTAATTATATACTGTAGGCAATAAATGTTTACTGAATTAAAGAATGAGTGGAAAGATGTCTTCTTGGGTTGTCCCTTTCCCATAAAGCATTCCTACACCCCATCAGCAGACGGTGATCTCTCTGTCCTCTGATCTCTTTGCACTCATTATTTATGCTGCTCATATAGAAATTCATAACATCCCTTACATTTTTCTAATTATTGCTCCATAAATACAGTTCTCTCGTTTAACTCTTCATGTGCTAAGCTTTTATCTCTCTATTAGACTGAAAAGTTCTTGAAGCAGGAACTATGGTCACAAGCTAAACACCTCATTTCACCCCAGCTCCTTCATCTGTACAATGATGGAGTTGGACTATATCAGTGGTTCTCAAACTTTTGTTCTCTGTATCTTTATGCTAATACAAATGATTGAGGATCTGCCCAAAGAGTTTTTATTCGTGTGGATTATATTTTTAGATATTTACCGTATTTGAAATAGAAATGGATTTTGAATTTGTAGGCCTCCAAGAGGGTTTCAGAGATGCGTCGGATTCTTCGAGAACCACTGGCCTAGATGGCATGTAAAGTCCCTTTCAGCTCTGACAGTATTTACGTCTGAAGCCTTACATTTCTTTGCATGGCAGGCTAGAGACATACAATGATGACTGGCTGATTAGACCGGCTTTGTTTTAATAAGCACAGTCACTCTGGCCAATGCGCCCCATTCAGCAAGAGAGAAAGTTCCCTCCCCCCACATGTGGGAAACCGCAATCCAAGGAATGCTTCAGCAAGGAACTCTTTCAAATGAAAAGGTCTCTGGACTTGATGGTCCATGAAGACTCAATGAGTTCATTTTTTTCTCGCTTCTCCGGGCCTCCACTCCTACGCCCGTAAACTGTACATTCGTTATCTTGTCACAACTCTGCTAAAGGGTAAATTTGAAAATGACTGACTCAGTACAGTAGCCCTAATTGCCACCAAACAAGATCATTTGTTTTTAAAATGTGTGTATACAAATAAAGCGGGATGAAGGGCTGGCGTTTACTTTCCTGTTTGTTCAGTCACGGAAGCACAAGGAACAAATCAGTATGATTCCCAAAGGATTAATCCAATGCGACTGAATAAGCATTTATTAAATGCCTACTAAGCACCAAGCTAGAGATAAAAAGACAATACATAAATCATTCAGGAAGCAATAAATGCCTTCTGTGTGCCAGGCTGCCGTTAGAAAAACAATAACTAATCAAAAAGCATTTACTGGGTGCTTCTACATACTGTCCTTTAGACCCGGGATTCAAGGACAAAAGTTAACGTTCCTGCTCTCTCAATACTGAGAGTGATGCATCATGGGAACAGATAAATATATTCATCATAATTTGAGGAGAAAAGAGACAACACCTAAGGAGGTCAGGGAAGTTTCCCAGTAGGTGCTTAACCATGAAATGAGCCTTGAAGGAAATTAGTGATTCCAAGGGAGAATATGTTGCAAGAATGGAAGACAAAGATGGAGAAGGAGAAAACAGGCCAAGCTTGGGAACTGGAAAGTGAGCTAGTTCGTCTGAAGAAACAGGTTGCATTAAATGGGCTAATAAGCCAGGAAAGGGAGGACCATGAAGGGCTGGACATTCCAAGGCAAGGAGCATGGAAATGGATCCACTGTAAAGTTTCCGAACAAGTGAAAGGTCTGGCCAGATTTGTATTTTAGGCAGATTATGTCAGTAGCTGTTTGGAAGATGGATTGGAAAGCCACAAGGTTGTAAGCATGAAGATGGATTAAGAGGTGAGAGGTTATAGGGGCTTGAACAAGCATGGGTGAGGAACAAGGGACCCAACTCCCCAAAGTGCTGATGAGAAAGGTCACTCACACAAAGTCGTCCACCTGGATTGAGAGGGAAGTAGATTTGGAAACCAAACACTCCAAGGTTTGGAATCATCGCTATAACAGTAGGACATAAGTTTGGGCAAATTAGCCTACCTCTTTGACACAGCTTCCTCATCTGTAAAGTGAAAAGTTTAGATGAGTGGAACTTTAAGATTAAAGGAGGTTCTAAATCCCCATGAATACTACCATTTTACAATGAAAGCAGATATTTCATAACTACTACTGTGTTGTACTATATGTATATCCCACTGTTCACTCTTCCTCTCCTCCCCATCTGTTCTTGTGCTCTGATCAGAAATATTGTTTAAAGCTTTTATAATAAATCACCTAGTCTATTGCTCCTCTTGGCCATTTTACCCTCATGACATCGGGGCTGTGACTACCAAGAAACCATTCTGACAACAAAAAAGGGACTCCCAGAGCCCCACTTGTCTCTTTCCCCCCAAAAAAGCACACTGCTCATTCAATCATCACTTTTTTGATGTTTGTGTGGTACCTTGAGTTTTACCCATAATCCTTCATTCCAAAATACCAAGGTCTCAGCTTTCATATTTTATCAATTGGGAAAAAAAAGATGAATGAAAACAAAACAATAAAACCTTCTTGGTCTGTAGGTTTTTATCATCCAGCACTGATGAATGCTGCAGTCAATTGGGTATTGAGGGAAGGCTGTGAAGCAATTTGGCAATCAAAGGACATTAACTATGCAATGAATTTACATCAATGACACAAAAGCAGAAAAGGGCTTGCAAAGCAGGACATATATAAATATAAACTCCATATGTAAATATGGATGACTAAAGCAATACAGGATATATCAGATTTGTAAGAACGTAGATGGAGACAAATGGGACTCATTCAGCCTTGAGTTCTTAGGCAAAAATACATGCAGTGAATTCAAAGCATCCCAGAAGTTTGTTGTGGTTTGGGTTTTGATGGGTAGGGTTGATGCTCACTTTACACGTGCTGATAAAGGTAAAGACATCGGCCAATACTGAGAGAATGGTCCATTCATTCTCATTTCTCTGCATTTGATTGGCATTAGTATGAACTTTATTTTTATCATTCTGCTTTTTTCCCCATCTTGCATTATATCAAGAAAGTATTTCTAGATTTCTTTGTATTCTTTGTAATTGCCCGTGTTAATTCCTCAGGGTCAACTGGGAATCTATCATGTAGGGTAGTGGTAGGACTTGAACTTCCTGCCTCAGCTATCAGCTTTTGGTATAGTGTACTGTGTAGTTCTTATCACATTAATTTCCTGGAAATTATTTAATTGTTAGACATTTAGATCATTTCTAGGGGTTTTATATTATATAGTCAATAACATATTGTACAATAATGCATTTCAATTATATATTGAAATCATTGAACAACTGGCTCTGGGTTTTATTTATTTTAGTAAGAGTATATTAAAGCATCTCATTAAAAATATAAAAGAGAGAGGACAATATCTCTCAGAGTAGAAATGAGGAGAAAGCAAGAAATTGGCATCTTGATGCCATAGTACATTAAGGTGGCTTTTGCATTTAGCTGCATAAGATGCCCATAAGAGCACTTAAATCTTAAGAAATAACTGGTATATAATGAAAAGAGCACTGAATTTGGAGTCTGGGGGCTCAGAATCGGGTGCTAGTTCCATCTTTTTTACACTTCTAGTGACTCATACAAGTAATTTTGCTTCCCTAGGCCTCAGTTTCTTGATGTGCAAAATGAGTTGGACTTGATGACCTCTAAGAATTTTTCAGCTGTACATCTAGGATCCTCAAGTCCTGTGAAAACAAGACATGAAGCACCTCCATTGAATTTGCTCTCCTTTCAAGAGGTGTTAGGCCAACCAGAGCCCAAGAAAGCCTGATAAAAATGGGCAAGCTGAAGCGGGAGGTGGATAAAAGCAGGATCTAGCTTAACAGAAATCGATGAAGGTTAATTCCCAAAAGGAACACAGAGCAAATGAACTATTCAGATGGACAAGGCCTTGGCTTTACAGTAATCAGGAGAAAAATGTCCAGTACTCACTCAAAACAGCAAAGCTGGCAATAAAGCACGGTAGCTGAACTACAAATGCTGAGTTTTGTGCTCAAAGTGAGCTGGTCTTCCATCAGGAAGATAGGCCTTTAGATGTTTTTTTTTCTTAGAAGTGGGGATGAGCTAGACTGGGCCATCCACACTCCTGCCTATGCCCTATGGCATGCATTTGTAAGGTGACTGGTCAAGATGAAGGATATATCCTCATTCCAAGATGACTCTTCCAGAATATTCAGAATAAAAGGGTTAATTTTGGTGTGGAGCAATAGGAAGAGGCCTGGATTGTGGATCCTCTCAGTTAAAATCCCAACTCTGATACCTATTGATGTTGTACTGCTGGTGATGGTGAGATTGTCAGTCACGCCCAAATCCTCTGATCCCTTTTGGGGTTTTCTTGGCAAAGATGCTGGAACAGTTTTCCATGTCCTTCTCTAGCTCATCTTCCAGATGAGGAAACTGAGGCAACCAGGATGATTACATGACTTTCCCAGGGTCCCACAGCTACTTATATCTACGTGTGGACTTGAATTAGATGAGTCTTCCTGATTCCAAGTCCAGTTTTCTACCCACTACACCTCCTAGTTGCTCAGTTAGGCAAGCAACATAATCTCTCTTTAACTTATTTCCTATTCCTAAAAAAGAAGGCTCCTCTAGAAAATGAGAAAAACCTTTCCAGATCTCAATATGAGATCTGATCATTGGATTCTATGATTGCTTTGAGTTTGATAAGAACACATCATTCTGTTTGGAACCAACTCAACTCCTGTCTTTGCAGAAGTCTTTCCTTTCTCTTCCTGCCCCCCACTAGTGTTTCCTTCTTTCAGATCCCCTTCTGTTCTTTGCATACTGAGATATCTGCACATTGTCTCCACTATTAGAATGTCAACTCCTTCACAACAGAGCCTGTTTTTTGTTTTTCTTTGCATCTCAGCATTTAGTTCAGCACATGAACTTGTTGACTGGAGTTCTATTTCTGAAGAGTAGTAGAGATACCCTCTATAGGAAAAAAAGCTAAAAATCAAAAAGGTTTCAAAAGTAAGTCTGCTCAAGTTTCAACAAAGAAATGACGCAAAATATAGGGGGATCAAAAGTCATAGAAAAGGTGTGTCAGTGACCAGGGCCATAGGAAAGATAGTTCAGTTCAACAAATAAGAAAATTGGGGAAGACAATATATGTATAGACAAGTAAAATCAAAGCATATCCCATGTAATCAAGTAATTTTAAGAGAAAGGGAATACTAGTAAGTCGAAGAATTGGGAAAGGAGGCGCATCTGAGATGTACATTTAAGGGAATTCTACAAGATGGAGAATACGTGAGAAGTGGATTTTAAAAATCAACTCTTGTGGCCCCTTTAGGTCTAAATCGCTTTTTTCTTGAGTTTGTACTTACAGATTGCAGTCCCTTGGGAAATGGCTCCCATATATTTGAGATACTCTGAGATATGATCACAAAATTATAGCATCATAAGTCTCAACTTTGAGAGGTAGCAAGTAGATAAAATTAGCTCAGAATAAAAGTATTTACTGAGAAGACAAAAAACGAGAAGAATAATTCCCCAATTAAACCTGGGTCACACTCGCTCATAACTTTATTTAATATCAGTGAGAGGAATAAACACATATAATGTAGAGAGGCAGATACATAGGGGGCACATATGACCCAGGCAGTGTAGAGCCCCAGCATCCTTCTCATGATATACTCACATTTCTCCCCCTAGGAGCAATAATATTCCTGGGAATAATGTTCATCCGAGCTCCGTGGGCCTGTTCCTCTCTACAGTTCAACACCCAATGGCTCTCTTCTTGACCCATAGTGATTATGTTTCTCAAACTGTCCTCCTGCTCAGTTGTCTCTAAAGATGCCTCAGGGGTCTCTAAAAGGCAGTTAACTCCATTGCAGGACATTCTAACTAAAAGGGAGAGTAGTGGGTGAGAAGAGAGATGAATTTTCTTTTCTTCCTGAGAAGCAAAAAACAGTTTCAGAGTTGGATTGAACCTGTGATCTCAAAAGAAACCCAATGAGGAAACTCCCTCCACCATTTTGTTCTCCTGCTGAGTAATTTAATGTTTTAGAAAGTTGCCTAGGGTCTGGTGAAGTTAAATGGCCTTTCCTGGGTCCCATGGCCAGGATGTGTTAAAAGTAGTCCCGAATTTTCCCCACCCTGAGGCCAGCTCGCCATCCAGTCTACCATTCTGCCTCTTGACCACTCACAGAGAAAACATTTAACACATTTGTTCAATTAAATGAGAAGAATTGACCCCTCAAGGGAGGAGATGATGGGCCCTGATACAGAAGATATTTAAGGAAAGGTGGGAGGTGACTTATCCCAAATCATGGTTCAGGAAACATGAAGACTGTTCCTAGTGAGCGTCCTGTGAAAAACAGAAATCTGCCTCATTTCCCTTCTTGAGTGACCTGAAACTCACATCAGAAGGAAGGAAAAAGGATGCCACGAGGCACCCAAAGTTATTTCATTTCTGGCTAACGATGCGCTCAGAGCCGAAAGGGGCTGACTTAACGACGCATTTCTTTGGATAGTAGATCAACAACAGCTATTAGGTAAGGGTCAGCAAGCGGTTTGAAATCTTATAGTCAATTAAAAATCCATTGTACCTGATACAAATAATCTGTTTTGCTTGTCTGTAGGCTCAGCTGTGAGCACCGAGCTGAAGAGAAAGCCATTCTCACTCAATCCTTTCCACAAACAGCACGTTCGGCCATCTTCACAATTATGTGTCTTTATAGTACGGAAGGCGTGCCCCTAAACAAGTACTGTGATTTTAACACTGAAAATCTGCTTAGCTCTTCAATGCCAAATATTATTCTTCTTTGAGGTGTGAAATCAGGAGGGGAAGAGAATGGTGGAAGATCTCCTCCGTGCCATCCTCTGTCACCCTCCCCGGCTGCAGAAAGAATCCCATTGTATAGTATCCACCACCTTCTAGAAGAGAAGCCTTAATGGTGGAAAGGAAGGGAGGGAGGGAATGAAGAAGGAAGGAAAGAAAGAAGGGAGAGAGGGAAGAAAGAAGGGAAGGAGGGAGGGAGAAACAGAGGGAGGGGGGGAAAGGAGGAAAGGAGATAGGGAGGGAAGGAGGGAGAAAGGGAAGAAAGAAAGGAAGGAAGGGAGAGAGGGAAGAAAGAAGGGAAGGAGGGAGGGAGGGAAGAAAGGAGAAAGGAGATAGGGAGGGAAGGAGGGAGAAAGGGAAGAAAGAAAGGAAGGAAGGGAGAGAGGGAGGGAGGAAGAGAGGAAAGGAAGGAAGGAAAAAAAGAAAGAAAGGAGGGAGGGAGGGAGAGAAGAAAGGGAAAAAAAAAGAAGGGAGGGAGAAAGGAAACTTTTTTCTTCCATTAGGTCTTCATTCACTACCCAGTGAAATAAAAACTCCTAACAATGTGGCTGTCAGAAGGGCCATACGATATTAACAGTATATTAACATTGTGATGACCACAAAACAGAATGAAAAAAATGGTTAAATTTGTAATTAGCCAACCTGTGCTGGAATCTACATTGCACCACCTTAGCCTTTGAACATCATTTAATCTCTAGGCCTCAATTTCCTCATCCATAAAATGGGGTTAAACAATATGACATCTAAGGCCCTTTGTACCTCTAGGTTTATAATCTAATGATCTTGACCTCATGCCCCGTCATCAGTCATTGATCACAACCATCTTCCTAGTCCCTGCCTTGGACTCAAAACTCTTTTCTGATCATCACTAACTCTGAAACCCAGTTTTATCATCTGTAAAATGGGAATAAAAATATTGCCTATAGGTCCTATTTCACAGGGACAAGAAAAGTGAGGTGTTTTGAAAACCTTAAAATGCAATGGAAATGGAAACTCTTACCATTTACCACCCACTGGGGAAGCTCCAGCCATAGAGATGGTTAGTTTCCCCTCCCACACCAATCTTACTTAGCTCATTGACTCTCCACATACTTGTCGGAAAACCTAGACTCAGAAAGGCCAGCCAGGGTGGTTGTTTAAATTCTTTTCATTAATCCTAAGGTCTCCTACTGTTAAGTATCAGAGAAACTTGCCTGAGTGGGGAAATGTTCAGCTGGTGACCCATGGGCATTTGATTACAATTTCACAGCCCATCTAGTTACCTTATAACCACCGAAGGAAGGAGATTCCTTTTTGGCCATCTCTTGCTTGTTTAATGGGATGAACCTCATTTGGAAGATTATGGGAGAGCACTTTTCATTAGGTTTTATGGGGCCTCATTTTCAAATTTGTGACATTAGGCTATTTGCAACTCAAGCAGAGATTCCCTGCACTCAGAGGGACAGACAGACACCTGTGAGATAATGCTTCCTGGCTGTACCTGCTACCAGTCTCACAAGGCCCTCGATCTTTTCTCTTCTGGGTATTAACTCTTTGAACAGTTCTTTCTATCCTTTGCTAAAGATCAAAAGTGAGAATGGGGCAGGAGACTCAAATGTGAGAGCTGATCTAGGGCTCTCGTTTGGAATGATCAGATCCCAGAATTAAAGCAGGAAAGAATCCCCTAGTCCAAACCCCTCACTTTACAAATGAGGAAACTGAGACTCAGCAGAAGTTAAGTGACTTGAGATGTGGCTCATAAAAAAATGTCCCACATCTTCTGTGGGCTAGAGGATGGGCTTAGGGGCTAAGATTTCCTCTTCTAGAACGTAGGGTAAAATCACAAATGTTTCCTTTTTTTGGTCTTTTTATGAATAAAAGAGTTTTTAGAACTGCAATTCAAATCTGCCAGATTTGACAGTTTTAGTAAAAGTGGGGAAAACCATTGTTTAAAATCTCAGTATCAAAGTCTATGCTTTGTCATTTGTGTCTTTAGATCAAGACCTCCAACAAGCTCAGGTCTACAATCATTTATTAAGAGATTCCAAAGCCTGGGGAAACCAAAAAAAAAAAAAAAGCCCACTGCTATTAAAGGCAATCGTAACCACAAATCTTCGGGAATAATGAAATATCTGAAAATTGGCCTTGAAAACTAGAAACGGCAACGGTCATAATGTTACACAAAGAGGAATTAAGTCTTGGCAAGGGACATCCAAGTTGTGATCTTGGCTCTGATACTATTGAGCTTTGTGGTCTTGGCCAAGTCAATTATTCACCTGGGTCTCAGTTTCCTCAGCAGTAAAATGAGCCACTTGGATTCTAAGCTCTCCTACAGCTCTTATGCTTCCAATTCTAATCTGTTACAAGAGTCTACATACTCTGTAATTTCGGTTTTCTCCCATGACTGTCTAAAGATTGGGTGAGAAGCTTACAGGCTTCTGACCGCAAGTGACTACCATGTCCAATGTACCCAATTAGCAGATATTCTTTACATATATTTCAGGAATATCCACTAATGACTTGGAATCGTATATTGACATAGTCCATTGGCTATTATGTAAATTTGAATAAGGAGTCTATCAAGAAACTGATAGATGATTTATAATGTTTCTGTGTTCTTATATATAAATATATATTCATATAATATATACATATTTACATATTATATGTAAACACATATATTGCATAAATATGTTACACATATTTATGTAATTATTGCAAGGGAAGTCAAATTGAAAGTTCAGACCTGGAAGATACCACAGTCAATCTGATCCAATCACTTTATTTCACAAATAAGAAACTGAGACCCAGATTAATGAGCATATTTACTCCCAGCCAACACAGGTACTGAATAGCAGATCCAAGTTTTTTGAGCATAATTCCAAATTGTTCTCCAGAAGAGCTGGATGTGTTCACAATTCCACCAACAATGTATCAGTGCCCCAGTTTTCCCACATCCCCTCCAACATTCTGCATTATCTTTCCCTGTCATCTTGGCCAATCTGACAGGTGTGTAGTGTTATCTCAGAGTTGTCTTAATTTGCATTTCTCTGATCAATAATGATTTGGAGCACCTTTTCATATGACTAGAAATATTTTCAATTTCTTCATCCAAAAATTATCTGTTCATATCCTTTGACCATTTATCAATTGGAGAATGGCTTGATTTCTTATAAATTAGAGTCAATTCGCTATATATTTTGGAAATGAGGCCTTTATCAGAACCTTTGACTATAAAAATGTTTTTCCAGTTTATTGCTTCCCTTCTAATCTTGTCTGCATTAGTTTTATTTGTATAAAAGCTTTTTAACTTGATATGATCAAAACATCCTATTTTGGGATCAATAATGATCTATAGTTCTTGCCTTGTCACAAACTCCTTCCTCCTCCACAGGTCTGAGAGATAAATTATCCTATGTTCTTCTAATTTATTTATAATCTCATTCTTTATGTCTTTTTTTTTATTTTGACCTTATCTTGGTGTACAGTGTTAAGTGTGGGTCAATGCCTAGTTTCTGTCATACTAGTTTCCAATTTCCCAGCAGTTTTTGTCAAATAGTGAGTTCTTATTACAAAAGCTGGGGTCTCTGGGTTTATCAAACTCTAGATTATTATAATTATTGACTATTTTGTCCTGTGAGCCTAACCTATTCCACTGATCAACTAGCCTATTTCTTAGCCAGTACCAAATGGTTTTGATGACTGCTATTTTATAATATAGTTTTAGATCAGGTACATCTAGGCCACCTTCATTTCAGAAAATCAACAATTCTTAAATGGATCTTCATCATTCTTTAATCTCTACTCCCTGTGGTAGCCTGTATCCTCTACTACTCCTCATCTGCCACATTGTCTTCAGCCTTCTCTTAGTTAAGTTACTCTGGCCACTCAAAATTTCCTTTTTTCCCCTAAACTCTGCATATTGACTTGAGCCTCTCTTCCAGATCTATAAGTCAATCCCTCTCTTTTTTCCCCTACCAAAACTTCAAATTTTATATCTCATTCCCATAAGACTCTGTAAAATGATGAGCCAGTTAATCTGGTAAACTGATTCAAAATAAAACATCATTGACTGAACATTTTTCTTCCAGGATAACATTTGGTTTAATAAGGTTCTCCTGGAGACCAGTACAATAACACAAAGGAAGAACTCTCTTAGAGGAGGATTTCTAGGGCTGTGAAAAGGTATAGATATATGTGGGACCATATGAATTGACCATCATATGATTTCTGGGGTGTAAGGGATTCCTTCAGCAAGGAAGCTATTGAACCAACAATGGTCAGCTCCTTGGGTTACAGTCTTAGAGCGTTGAGCAATCATTGAGAGGTAAGTGACTCAGTAAAGATCTCACAGCCAACATGTCTCAAGGTGAGACTTGAAGCCTACTTTCCTTTACCTACCACATCTTCCCATTGTGGAAGTCAAAGAAAATCGTGTTCAAGTGTGTCCTCTGTCATAGTGATGCTGGAACTCTCAACAAATCACTTTCTTACTCTATGTAGACTATGCTTTCTTACTCTATGTAGACTATTCTCTAAGACTATTCATTGCAAGGTAGGTCCTGTTCTACTTTGTTCAGCCAGTCAATAAACATTTATTATATACCTACTACATGCTAGGCATTGTGCTAAGCATTGGTAGAGGGATTGTCATTATTCAAGAGTTCCCTAGACCAGTCAATCCACAATTCTAACCTTTTTTCCTTTCTTTCCTTGCCTTGCCTTGCCTTGCCTTTCTTTCCTTTTCATTGTTTCTACCCATCTTTATCCAGATATAAGAAAAAACTTAGGATGACCATAGCTAGCTTCAACTATTTCAGTCAGTCAACAAGCATCTATTAAGCATCCATTTTGTGTCAGATACTATGCTAATAATTGAAAAAAACAAAGACTGGGGAGAGGAAATCAGTTCATTTCCCCAAGGAGTTCACAGTCTGATAGGGAAGACACATGCAAGTAACTGTATACAATGACACTGATACCTAAACCAGGAAAAGTAAAAACAAGTTCTAGATCGATTTCATTAATGAACGTGGAGGCACAAATCCTAAATACTCCTAAAATACTCCACAAATATCCTAAAATGTGCTAAAATATCACAACAATATAATACAAAAATTATACATTATGATCAAGTGGGATTTCTATTAGGAATGCAGGGATGATTTAAAAAGAAAGCTGTTAACATAATTGATTATATCAAGAATAAAAGTAAAATAATGATTATCTGAATAGATGCAGAAAAGCTTCTGATAAAGTTCAATACTCATTTCTATTTAAAGAAGCACTTGAAAGTGTTGGTATAAATGGATTTTTTCTCTAACTGATAAAAAGCATTTATCTAAACCATCAATGAACAAGTTATATACAAGGTAAATTGGAAATAATCAGACCTGATGGATACAAGAGAGACTTGTCCATTTTGGTCCCAGAGGATGGAACTGAGAACAGTTGATAAATATTGAAAAGGTAAAAATTGAAAATTTATGCTTGATTTAAAGGAAAACTTCTTAAGGATTAGAATTATTTCACAAAATAAGGGGTGGCCCACTTTGGAGGTCTTCAAGCAAAAGTTGTATTTAAACTTGAGTCTTCCTATTATACCATGTTTATCAACTGAATGGAAACAGACCTTATGGCACTGGTAGGATTTACCACCACCACCACCCCTTTGAGAAAGAACCTCTCATTGATTTGTCCCATGATGTGCTACACTTGATCTTTCTCTCAGACTACTCAACCACAAACAGAAAAATTTTCTTGCTATCTGCCTATAGAGTGTATAAATTATAGTATGAAGTAAAGCAGAGGGGAGACAGAAATCCCTCTCCAAAGCCAACTTTCCTGGACTCCATCACCAGTCTAACTATTGGGAAGCCTGAAATTTCCAAGATGGTAAGAGGAGCAAACACCTCATAGTGATAGCCAAGATTAAATGGCACTCTGCCCAGTGGACTACCTGCTCTTCCAGCAGGAAGATGGTGATAAATGCTCAGTTGGTGACCATAATTACCACCAAGTCAATCAATCTGTGATTTGTATTAGTTAACCAAAACATTCTCTTATTCCCTTGTCCCCATCCCCACTTTGCCATTGACCTGAGTGAAATATCTCCTTTCTCTCAGCTATATATCCCCTAGCTATCCAAGGGTTGGTGCTATATATACAGCTTGAGTGCTCAAAGAATCCCCAGGGCCCTGGGTAACTTGAGGAAAGATTATGCTTTTAAGAAGTTATTAAAAAGGGACAATTATATGCAGTTCATAGCCACTACTGAGTCATCATTAATGTTGACCCCTAAATGAAGTATTCTATATTTCTCTTGGCAGATCTGTATTGATGTTGAGTTATACCTGATATAGAAATCCTTTGGGGGAATGTTTTAATGCTACATGAGCATTTTGGAAAACTTTGTAGATGTTAGATTTTCTGAAGGGTTACAAATATTTTTCATGATATCGAACTCAATATTTTCTCCAAAAATTCTTTGCAATTTTTGTTCATATATGTTTAAGTGTTTAAAAAAATAAAAGGAAAATGGAAAGGAAAGGGAAAAAACTCTACTCAGGTTCACAAAAGGAAACCAGAAGAACAGAAAACCCAAATCAGAACACTCTGAGCTTGTTGCCCAGCCCCAAAGAGAATGAGAACAGCAATCATAATGAGGAGAATGCATCAGATACAAAGCATTTTGCAGCCTCTAAAGCCCTACGTAAGTGTTTGTAATCATTAGTCAAGTAGAAAAGGGGATCTCTGTGGACCCCGTTAGCCTGTGAAGGAAAACACACTAGAAACAATGAAAAGAAAGGTTGCGCCATGTTGAAAAAAGTCTCGCGTGAAGACTGGCACTGGGTGGATTTCAGGCACATACTCTGTGTCTCTTGATCCAATGTAGTATTTTTAACCTTGACCAGAGTGTTCTCAGTCTGGCTTCATATTAACTTGTAACAGAGATAGAATCATCCTGTTAAAACAGCTATAATATTAGTTACCTCTGGGCGATGCTGTCAGGCTTTATAAAGCACTCTGTAGCTCCCTGGATAAAAGCCGAGAGAGGCCTGCAATGTTATTATTTATTAGCTCGGAGGGCTATTTGGCTAACCCTCCATGTGAACTCACTCCAATAAACCGACTCAAAAGACCCTAGGAGCTATAAATCCATTCTCCCACTTTCCTTCAGCAAAGATGGCCACTTACTACTTGAACCTTAAAAAGGGTCCCACATTCAGGCCCACAGCAGTGGGAAAAATGGGGAGGATGAATTGGAGTCAGTCTGGACTCATGGTCGGGTTCCAATGGCCAGGTTCTAGTCCCATTTCTTGGCAGAATTGTCAGGGTTCGATCCAAACACTAAGGTGGAGGAACCAATTGAATTCAGTTTAATGAGCATTTATTACAAGGTTTATTATGTGCCAGGCAAAAGGACTATATCAAGATAATAAGGGAAACAGACCCAGTCCTCAAAATTCAGCTGTTTTCCTGGGGAAAAACGTGTGCAGATATGTAAATACAAACCACATGCATAAATGTTAAGTGGGACAGAGAAGGAGGGCAGACACTAACACACAGACAGGGAACCCAGGAAGGGCATTCAAGGGAGAGAGACCCTGAAAGGAGCTTGGGACTACCAGAGGAGTAGTTGTCCCCTTTACTCATCACACTGTGTGTTGAACTTAGTATCCAGAGACCTGGATTCAAATCCTGCTTCTGACCCTTATTGTATGCCCATATATATGTCATTCACTGGGGCCTGAACTAGATGGTCTCTAATATTTCTTCTATCCCTCAAGCTATGATCCGATGTTTTACTTCTGGACAGATGTTCTGGCAGTGCTATTTCCCTTAAAACAATAGAAAAAGAGTTAAAGTGACTTGGCCAGGGTCACAACTAGTTAGAATCTGAGGCCAGATTTGAATTAAGGTCTTTGTGATTCTAGGTCCAGCACTCTATCCCCTGCATCAATGCCAGCCTTCATAATTTACTAAATTATTTCTTCACTTTGTAATGTAGGTAATTTCATTCCCATTCTATAGCTAAAGAAACTGAGGTTTGGAATTCCAGGCCATTTCCTTGCCGGTCTTCTCATCTACTGATTAAAATGTAAAACCAAAGAGAGGTCCTGGTATGTATTAAGCCATTTCCTCATTAATTGTTGGAGTTTATTAGCTCCTGTCGTGGGGGAAAACTTCACAAATAGAAAGTTGGTCATCCAATCAGGACACCTTATGGTTCTTTGACCTTGGGCAAGTAAGACCGTCAGAAACTCTCTCTGATGCTCAAACTTTTCAGGCAAGTGCCCTTGGCCTTGGGAGACCTCCTGAGCTCTGGTCCATTTTGGATAAGACTGAGGGCTGAACAGTTTGAGAAAAGTCCTTTTGTTGAACCTTCTCATTAGCCTCTCCTAGACAAGACATAGATCAACCATAGTCTCATTGGATTCAGAGGAAATTAATCTCTTTGTATGCCATGTGATTGACAGCTTTCCTATCACCTTCATCATCTTCCAATGCCAGGAGAAATACTCAGTGTCATAGAGGAAGATCTGATTTCAAATACAGCCTCAGAAACTTACTAAACCAATTTCTTTTTTTTTTGAAGCTTTTTATTTTCAAACCATATGTATGGATAATTTTCCAATATTTATCCTTGCAAAACCTTTTCTTCCAAATTTTTCCCTCCTTCCCTCCACCCTTTCCCCTAGATGGCAAGTAATCCAATATATGTTAAACATGTCAAAATATATGACTAACCCAATTTCTTAATTGGTTTCAGTTTCCTCATCTGTAAAAGTGAGGAAAATAATAGCATCTTTATCTCATTTCAGGGAGAGTTGCTGGGAAGATAGATATTGTAAAGTATTTTGCAAACCTAAAAGCAATTTATAGACAGTGGCTATTTTATCATCATCCTCACCATCATTATTATTCCCTAGATGTGCATACCGTGATTCTTTTCCAGGACTTTGGGAGGTTGTGAGATTTTTGCTGAACATGAGAAACTCAATGGTTAACTGAACTCCTGTGAGAGTTTTAAAGAAAGGAATTGGGGAGGTGGAGTACAAATAACCTTAGCCATCTTTTGCTTTTTTTGGAAAAGCAAATTATTCATCATCTCCAAAAGAATATAAGTAGAAAGCCAAAAGTTGAAAGTTTAGACAATTTTGTGACTAATTTTAAGTAACATCTTCCAACTTTTTTCTAAAATTGAAGAACCACAGAATTGAAATTGACTTGAGAGAGCTTATATGGCAAAGTGTTCCTGTTAATAATACACGAGAAAACCCAGATATGGACCGAATAAGGGACCTGACCAAAGACAAGCCACCAGCTTGAGACAGTGAGAATGAGCACGCAGATCTGTTGGACTGCTGGTTCTTGATCTCCCAATAATCCTCCCAACAAAAACCTTGTTTTACTTGCATAATAACATGTAGAACCAGATGAATGTCAGTCTAATCCATACCCTGCAGTATGTGTTCATAAGAGTATAAATATGATCGTGGTATTTATTCTAGGTTTATTTGTATGATATTAACAGGCAGCAGAGAGGTAGCTTAGGGGAGAAAAAGCTGGCCTGGAAAGTCTTGAGTTTAAAACAGGCTTCAAATGCATCCTGTGTGAGACAAGGCAAGTCACTGAACCTCTTAGTATCCCCCAATAATTCAATAATACTAAATATTGTAGAGCAGGCTATTTTCCTCAATGAGAATTCCCAACAACAAAGAAATCATATTTTTAAAAGGCAATATGGAAGTTGGGGGCTGCTTGGTCACTGAACTTAGTGAAAGAAAACCTGGCTTTGTTGATTTTTGAAAGAACTGGAAAGATTTACACAAACTGATGTTCAAAGAAACAAGCAGAACCAGGAATAATACACCATAATAATAACATCAAGCATATGCGATGATCAACTATGAAAGGCTTGCTCCTTCTCAGTGATTCAGTGATCCGAAGAAATCCCAATATTTTGGTCAGAAAATGTTGTCTGCATCCAGAAAAAGACTGAATGTACATCAACACACATTATGTTCACTTCTTTTTTTCTGTTTTTTTCCTTTTTGCTCTGATTTTTCTTTCCCAACATTATTCATAAATGTGTTAAAAATAAATAAACTTAAAAAAAGTAGAGCTGGCTTTGAATCGTGTCTCTCACATTGACTGGGTAAACTTGTACAAGGCACTTAGTCTCTCTGGGCCTCAGTTTTTTCATCTGTAAAATGTCATTAATAATTTTTGCCCTATATACCTCAAAGGATCATTTCAAGGAAAGCATTTTGGAAAGTGAGAAAGCCATGGAAATATGTCATTATTACTTTGCGCCATGTCTTACCTTCCCCCATTAGCTTGAAAGCTCTTTGATGAGCTTACATCGTATAAAATACATAATATAATGTATCACATACATATATGTCATATATGTGTTATATACATTATATCTTATACATAGAATATGCATGATATAACCATCGTAGGGCCTCAGTACTTAGCACACAAGGTGAATGTTGAACAAATGTCAGATGGCACACAGCAGGTTATGAGGTAGGAGCTCATCCCGGCCCTCAATATCAGCAGAATGAAGTCACATTTGCAAGAAGTGTTCTGTGTGATGGGATGTGCCTATCTTCAGCAACATTATCTAAACTTGTTTTCTTCCCATCTCGTAAAATTGACAGAATGACAAAAAAGCCCTGTTAAGGTGACCAGCCATCCTGCCCCTTTCCCAATCCCCCGTCAGTTTAAGGACAAAATTGTTATGCTAGTTTACAGCTCCTAGGAGACATCGAGGTGTGAAAAATTGGCAGCTCTTTCAGAAAGTACGTCTTGCTAGACAGGAAGCATCTTTTCAAGAAGAGCAGGAGGATGGCTCTGCAGAGGAGCTTGGGAATAACTAGGATAATCACAGCCACCTCTTTTCCCATGGTATTTGGAGGGCTGAGAGACTGAAGACTTTTATGCTGAGAGAAAGAAAAGATTCTTTAAGATCAAGATGAGATAGGGTTGTTGATGTATGCTTGGCTGTAGCTCCTCTCTAGTGATTTCTGATCCTCAAGGAGAGATAGCAAAGAAATTTTTGTCTATGAATTTGGTGAGGTGAGCTGACTCTTATTTTATTTTAGTTTATTTTTTGCCGAGACAATTAGGGTTAAGTGAACTGCTCAGGGTCACACAGCTGGGAAGTATTAAGTGTCTGAGGTCAAATTTGAACTCAGGTTCTCCTGATTTCAGCCTGGTGCTCTATCCACTGAGCCACCCAGCTGCCCCCTCTTATTTTAAAGGAACGCCATCAGTGACAAGATTGCCGGCCACTTGGGTTAGCCCATTCCCTCCAAAGATTAGTTCAGTTCTGACAAATCTCAAGTTGAAATGGATCTTCTCAGAATAGTCTAGAGCTGGCACTAGAAACTAGTCTCAGTGACTCCAGCCCTGACTGGTATTTTTTCATCTAGATTTATGATGCCATTGGTGAAGGGAATTCTCAGTGAGGGAACGCCCTCTATAAACAATGTCAGCAATCTGCAACACATCATCCTGTTTGCCTGTGACATGGAGAGCTTAAGTGACTTGGCTATACTCACAAAGCTAGTTGTAGCAATGGACAGAGTATTGGACTTGGAGCCAGTAAGACACGGAGTTCAAATTCTCCTTCTGACACTCAATAACTTTATAACTTTTGGGAAATCATTTAACCTGCCTCAATATAAATTTTCTCATCTCTAAAAGAAGCTAATGATTGAACCTCCATTTTAGGGGTACTCTGAGTATCAAATGGCATAGCATATATTAATTCTTTTGATGAACATTGAATAAGTACCTACTATGTGCTAAGCACTATGCTAAGCACTGGGGATACAAAAGGAGGCAATAAAATAATTCTGGCTCTCCAAGGGCTTACAATATATAAAAAAGACTGCAAGTATTAAAGCACTATATAGATATTATTAAAATTATAAGTGCTGAATATTATTATGTATCAGAGGTGAGCCTTAACAATTCTAATGTGGCTAGTTTTTTATGTGGTACACCATGGCGATATGAGAACAATCTGACTCCAACATCTGTTATTCCAATAATTGTCATGGTTGATTGGGATTATGGGCCTAACCAGTGGAGTGTGGGGGAAGAAGGGGCTATCCCCTTCCTTCCAATCAGCTCCATGAACAGTCTTTCTGAAGCTGCCATAGGAAAAGAGAGCTCCACCTCTCATTGGTCAAGGGTAACAGCCCCTCCTGCCTGTCAGAACAAGCCCCCACAGAATCTCCCTGAGGAGGTGAAATCGTTGCCATGTTTCACTGACCTGGACCTTCCTTCCCATGTACTCCTCCCGGATTCAGGTTTCTCTCAGGTGACCCTCCTCTTTTAATGTTTTTGGGGTCGGTGACTTTGCTGTGGAGGGGATTTTCAGTATTTATGGAGCTCATAACAAGGTTAAATGTGTAATTCATGGTCTCATAACTAGCGAGAGTTCAGACCCAATTCTCACCTAACTCCAAATGTGGGACATCTATCAAACAAAACGTATGGAGCATCTAATATATATAAAGTACTGTGTCAAGCATGGAGTCAAATATATATTCATATACATTAGGTGTGCATATAATATGTAAATATACATATCCATGAGCTTCTCTGTCATCCATTCATCAATAAGCATTTATTTTTAATCAATAGGCATTTATAAAGCACCTACTATGTGCCAGGTTCTATTATACCAAGATAAAATGAAAGCAAACCCTGACCTCCAGGATCTTCGCTTTCAATAGTTAAAAAACAAGCGTACAGATGTGTATGTCAGAGTAGACAAATACAGAGTCGTTCTAAGAAGAAGGCACAAGGAACTGGGGCAGTCTAGAGAGGCTTCATGGAGGTGTCAGCAGTTGAACTAAACCTTGAAAAAAGCAAAATATTCTGAGAGGGAGAGAACTAGAATCATTCCTATTCTTGACCAACTGCGCTTTGCACACAGAAGGTGCTTAAGAAACATTGTGCAGTTGAGTTAATAGTTCCAGCATACTTTTTGAAGGCAGGAATTAATTTTCTGTTATCTCTATTTCTACCACCTAGGATAGAGTTTGATACTATACTGACATAAAAAAATACATGTTTAATTATATAGTATGACTGATTAAAAATGTGTGTTGAGAGTGTGATCCTGAATTGATCACTTTATCTCTCCATGCCTCAGTTTATTCATCTATGAAATGAAATGGTTGGTTTTAATTGTCTTTAAATTTTCCTTCTAAACTTTTTTTGTGTGTACTCAGTCATGTCTAGCTCTTTGTAACCCTATGGACCATAATATCCAAGGTATTTCCTTGGAAAAACTACCAATATTATCTCTTATTTGTATATTCAGAATGGACTGGGCTCTCTCCCAACCACTATCTACTTATTGCCACAAATAATTGGTCTGCTTGTGCCCAACATCTACCCCATTCCAAAACCTCCTCCCTAGGACCACCATTTTCCCTAAGATACTTTTCTAACCATGATTTTGTTGATATGGGGAATTCCCAGAAGTAAAACTCCCTCTGTCAATAGAGAAGCATGAGAGCACTCTGCATCCTCTAGTCTTAGAAAACTGCTTAGAACCCTGAAGGGGTAGAGCAACTTGCATAGAATTCCAAAGTCAGTATGTGTCAAAGGTGAAACTGGACCAGTCAGATGACTGAGAGCAAATCCCTTACCCAGTCTGGGTTGTAGATGGCATGCAAATTGCAAGGAAATCCCAGATAACTGATCCTCCTCAGTAGCCAGTACAGGGATGGGGCTGGTACTAGATCTGTGGATATATGATTATAGGGGATTCTCCAATGAGGAAACCCCTTCTACCAGTGTTAGTCAAGTCAACCCTTTCTCTGACCTCTTTAGTATCAGGGAGTAGTCTAAAATCAGAGCTTCTTAAACATTTTTCCACTTGTGACACATGACTCCAGATATACAGGTATATAAAAAGTATACAAATCCAACAGTTACTGATAATAAATTATAATTTTGCAAACCTCAATACAGTTATGAGACCCTAAGTGGGATCTAGAACCACAATTTAAGAAGCTGAGATCTAGACCATCAAAAGAGCCCAAATACTAGACTGCCCAAGATCAAATAGTCAGTTTGTGTCAAAGGTGAGACTTGAACCCTGATCTTCCTGGCTTTGAAGCCAGCTCTTTCTAGTACAACTCACTGCCTGTCAAACAACTCAAACTGACTTCAAAGTCATTGATTCTTAAACATCTGTGTATATGAGGCACAATACTAGTCTCTCAGGATACAGAGATTAAAATTTAGAAAGCTCCAGTTCTGAGGAAACTCTCCTTCTTCTGAGGGATATAATATATGCATAAATAAAAAAGAGAATATCTGAAAAGGAAGGAATGGCTAGCAAATGGAGTGGAGGTAGAAAGGGAAGGTTATAGCTGAGCTAAACTTTGAAGAAGGAAAAATCTAAAAGACATAGATGAAAAAGTATAGAATTCACATATGAAGAGGTATAGAATTGCAGACAAGAGATTGATGACCTTTGAGGAAAAAAGAGGAGATTTTATGTTGAGCTCAGAGAAGATTTAGAGGGAAAAGGGAGCTCATGAATGGGAGCAGTTCAAAATAAAGCTAAGTAGACAAGTTGGAACCAAATCATAGAAGTCCTTAAGTGTCAGGTGGGGGAGTGTTTATCAAGAGGCACTAGGGAGTTACTAGGGAGTCACTGATGATTTCTGAGTGGGAGGTGATATGCTTAGATCTGAGCCGTGGGAAGGATATTTTGGCAGATATTTTGGCAGCTGTGGGGTTGTTGGAAAGACTTGTGGCAGGACTCCTTATGAGGAGGCCATTGCCCTAGATCAGGTGTGAGGTGATGAACTAAGATGGTGACCTCCCAGTAGAAAGAAGGGAACAGAAAGGCCTTCATTGGGAGAAAAGAAACAAAACAGATAAGACTGAGGATGGAAGCATCCATTGCACTAAGCTATTGCTAAGAGCTAATTTTGTCTTTCACGGGATCAAACAAGCTCTGTTGCCAAGGGCAGTCATCGGGATCTCGGAAATATCCTCCATCTAGTGAACTTTCTGCTGCCATGGCAGTCATTGTAATGAGATTAGCCCTATTAAATATTTCCTTAAATAGGAACGTAGTATTTATAGTAGCTCAGCTGGACCTTCGCGGTGAGCTAGTCCAATCCCTACATTTGAAAAATAAGAAAGCTAAGGCACAGCTATGGGATAGAGCTTGAGTCCTGGATTCTCCCCCCCACCCCCATGTCTGTTCCAGTATAGCAATGTTCAGAACTTGCAAAGACCAATAATGCTCTGAGCTCCTGTGGGAAAATGGTAGAGAATTAATATTTCCATGATAGAATTAGACTTTTATACAAATACCTCTAATCTCCACAGTCCCAGAAGAAGGCAAAAAGATCAATTTTATTTCTTGTTTTATCAGTTATAAAAATGAAACAGTAGCTCACTCCTTCAGGTTGTATGTGTATGTGTGTAGATACATTTTCCTCTATCCTATGTGATACTTAAGAGGAAGAAATCAACTTTCTTTCTCTCCTAGTGTCACCGGAGCAGTATTGTATCAGAGAAACTATTATAATAGCCCCAGGTGTGTAAGGAGAATGGGTCATAACTCACAGCAAGTAGCAATTTCACTCTGTGGAGAAAATGCTAGTATTTGGGCCACATCTTGGAGAATATTTTGGAAAGTCTATAGATTTTGCCAAGATGAAAAAAAAAAAAAAGAGTAGCAAGAAGAGTTTGAAACTGAAGTAAAAAGTTAAAATATTTTATCTATAAGTTGGCCAAGAATATGATTTTTTTCTCCCTTCTGCATTTGGCTGATTGCTAAGCTAGCAGTTCAAAAGAAGAAAAAGGAAATGAGACTTTCAAGAGATCTGCAAGGGAAATAGGGAAAGTCTCTAAATACAGCAATGCCAAAGAGGATGACTAAGAAAACATCACACCTTTATTAGGTGGGAAACCAAGGCTAATATTAGCTGGCACCCAAAAGACGGATGATTTCAAGGAGCATTTTTAGATGCTCAGTCTTTGCAGAGACAGTGAAGGGAAATCTGTCATCGACACAAGGTTAGCGAAAGCTCTCTGCCGGGCTGGATTATCGCACACAGGGCCAATGTCTCTCACCCAGATGAGTAATGGACCACAGGCTTTAATGCTCAGGACCATTTGACTCTGCCAGGGTCAGTTAGCTTCCCTCTATATGATCTAAAAACCTTTTAAAAAATCCCCTGAATTGGATATTCTAAAATCAAGGTAAAGCAAGGCAAGATTGAGAGAAAGAACTGAGAGTTGGGGGGGAGGGTAGCAGAAAAAATCGGGGTGCCATTTTTTAAGAAAGAAAGAACATTGGCTGGGAAGTTAGAAGATCTGGCTTTGGGCTGTTCCACTAATGCATGTAGGTTACCTCCATAAGTCATCTGAGAGGCCATATGGTATGATGGTGAAAGAGCGGAATGGGAAGCCAGTGGTCCCAGATCTGCCAATCCACTGCTGATGTCATCTTGGCCAGTCTCTTAACCTCGTGGGCCTGTTTCCTCATCTACAAAATGAGAGGGTTGGTCCTCTCTGATTCAGTCTGTGATTCTGGGACCCTTCTGGATCCCACTTTTCTCATCCATAAAATGAGATGAGTGGACTTTTAAAATTTTATCTTTGGCCAAGGTTTTTTAAATCAGTGGGATAAATCCAATTTATTTATTTTTACTGTGAAGATCCCAGAAGCCCAGAGTCTGAAAGACATTAAACCAAGACTGAAAATTATTTAAAATTTGAACAGATGCTAAGAGTGGAGCTACAGGCTAATCATATTCACCATTATTAGACCCTACATTATGATTTTATGTGAGCAAAAGGGTGTTGGTGTAACTCCCAGTTCTCTACGTTCAGGGTGTACGTTTGCAGCATCCTGTCTTCACCACCGGGCTGCTCTTCTTGGGACCTTGTCATCATGTCTCCCTCTCCCCCACTTTCAGCCTCCCTTCCTCTGTGATCTTCTATTAGACAGTGAACTCCTTCAGAGAGGGGACTATTTTCCCGTTTGTATTTGTATTCCCAGCATTTAGCAAGTATTTGGCTCACAGTAGACATCTACTGTTTGTTGATTATTGACCGACTGACCGATCTTTTCCTCCAAATAAGTCATTCCAGTCACTGACCCCAGAGCCCGGCCTACATTCCCCTAGATTCATTTTAAGTCTTGGATGTGATTCTTCCCTTCATTGCAGCTCAGATGCTTTGAACCAGATCCAACCAAGAACAGCTGTGTTCTACAGGCAAGGATGAAAAATCATGCTCCCCTTCCCAACTTCACCCACTCCTCAGTGTGTGAACACTGCAATGGCCCGGGTTCCTATTCAGTTAAGGCTTTGGGTTTGCTCAGACACGCAGCTACCCCCAGGAGGCCATTGCAAGAGTTACAACACTCTCTAAAAGCTGGTCCCTCTTATTACTGTATTGGTCTGGCTCCGTGCTTCCACGGGTACCAGGAGTTGGCTGGACAGGAAATTGCCTCAATAAACATATTCCAGAACCTCAGGATCTGAAATCTAAAACCGAAAGAGATCTCAGATCATCTCTTCCAACCCTCTCATGTCAGAGAGGAACAAATTGAGCTCAATGGAGCCAAATTAACTGGCCCAAAGTTACATGGGTAGTAAACTTTACAGGCAAAAGTTGAATCCAAGTCTTTTGACTCCAGCACAATGTTATTTCTATTGTATTATGTAATCTATGGCATTGGAAGCACAGTCTAGATCCCTGAAGAAAGAAGGGACTTATCCACAGGCTTACAACCAGTATGTGTCCAAGACAGGTTCACAGGCTTTAATGAACCTTATTTATGAAGTTTCTGCTATGAATAAGTTAACAAATATTTATTAAGCACCTACTATGTGCTAGTCCTAGGAATCCAAGGACACTCACTGTCTGGTAGGTGTTATCAGTGTAGTATAATAGAGTTGTGATGATATAATTTGTATATATAAAAGAAAATAGATTATGACAAGGGAAATAGAAATGATTTGGGAACAAAGCATTCTAACCATGGGGAAAATCAGGACAAGTTCCTGCAGGACAATCACCTAAATTGTTTTTAACAAAAGTTGATAAAATTGAACTGAATGCTGGGAATAATAATGTTGTTAGCCTTCCCACAGCTATGTCTGAGATAGATTTTTCATTTCAAAATCCTTTCATACAGATTATAGCTCTCTGCAGAGCAAAACTCTGAAAGTGGGACTGGAAATGGGGTGAGCAGACACTGGCTATGGGATATGGGATTTGGGAGAGAGATTCCTTGTCTGTTTCTGACAACCACATGTATGTGATTCTTTGCATACATGTGGTGCTTTGGTGTGATATGGCAAACCCTGGGTAGCTTTTTGGTCCTTTCCCTGCCTCATGACAGGGGCAATAGTGAGAGGGGGAAGAGAGAGACAGAGACAGAGACAGAGACAGACAGAGAGAGAGAGAGAGAGAGAGAGAGAGAGAGAGAGAGAGAAGAGAGAGAGAGAGAGAGAGAGAGAGAGAGAAAGAGATTCCTTTTTTCTCTCTTAGCCTTTTCCATCTCATATGAGTGGGTTACCATCGTCATTCTGAAGATCACTTGCCTTGATGGACCTAAGACCTCTCTTCCCTTCATGGTCATCCTTAAACCTGGACATGTACATCTGAAGAACACTGATAATGACCTACTCACATAAGATGGCAGACACTCGGGCTGGAGTCAGAGAATCTGAGTTCAAATTCTGTCTTTGACTCTTCATATTCAGTGGGTAAGTTACTTCACCTCTCTGGGTCTCAGTTTGCTCATTTGCCTCCGAGGGCCAACATTAGATCTATGATTTTGTAAACCTGGGATTCTAGACCCAAATGACTTTTGAACTAAATGCTGGTGACCAGCCCCTCGTGTATTTGCTAAGGAAGGAAAGGCAACATGGCCCACACTCCTAAGGCATTTCTCTTATCACAGCAATTTTTTGACTCATGTCAGAGCTCAGGGAGCAAGTACAAAAGTTCCCTAACGACCCCAGAAGCCATTTTTCTAAAACACCAAATAATTCTCCTGGTATAGATAGCCCCGACTCCAAGGACTATGTTCTTCCCCTCCCAAATAAATTACACTAAGGCTGCTGTCTGAGGCGGTCAAGTGGGCGAGGTCATCGGAGAGCGCCGCTGGGGAACGTGACCCAGAGACCGATAGGTCGCTTGACCCACGTTGAGAATCGCAGATCTGGAGGCAAAGCCGTGCCCGATGAAGTCACGGCCAAGGAAGCGTGAGGAGGAGTGAGAGAACAAGGACAGGATCTGTGGAGGCTGTTCCTGTTTGAAGAGGGACTGCTGCTGAGTGATCTCATTTCTCACATGCTGCAGCTGGTGAAAAGGAAGGTAACGGTGATCGTGTGGTACGACATTGTGTGTGCACCCGTGTTTACCTGCGTGTGTTGCTTTTTTGGCACTGAAAATGGTTGCCTAGCGATTTGTCCCAACATCACACGGCGCCGTTATGATTTCCACCTGCTGCACGTAAACATCAATAAAACAATTTCTTTGGAAATGAGAGAAATAACAAAATGAAGGTTTTCCTCAGCATGAATTCGCACCAAACGTGTGAGATGAGTGCTCCTAGAGACAATGCACTTATTAAAGAAAATATCTCTCTCTATTCACACACACACTTTTTTTTCAAAATGTACTCTAGCATAATGAAGAGCAATCGGTTTTGCCACATATATACTTATACAAGCACAGTGCACATATTATACATGCATATATTGTGTGAATTGTGTATATATTTATATATTGCACATTTATATGTGAACGTATATGTGAATACATCTATGTCTATATGTGAATATATGTATATTTATATATGAATGCATGGGCATATAAATACATACATGTCTGTATATGTGAATATATGTGTCTGTGTAAAGATGTGTGTGTATATGGGCTGTTATACATGTGCTTATAAACATACACACATGTATATTGTATATGTGTATACCTGTGTGCACACGCACACATGCACATACATGAATATAGTGTGCACATATGTATCATGTGAATGCATGTGTATGTTATATATTGCACATTTGTATATGAATGTATAAATGAATACATACATGTGAGATATGTGAATACATGTGTCTGTATAAAATATGTGCACATGCATATGGGTTGTTATGCATACACACACATAAATATGCATACATGTTTATATAAAGATGTCTATATATGTATATTGTACATATGCCCATCCTCATGCATGTATGTGCAAATGTGTGTATACATGTGTGTCTGTGTGTGGTGCATGTGTGTATCCTGCTCTGATAATGCTGTTATGTCATAAATGACAATAAATTTCAAATATCAGTCTAGTCAGCTGACCACGAGTGCAGACAAGAGAAGGCAGCCCCCGCGTGGTACATCTGAGAGACATGACAAAGATGGCACGTGCTCAGAAATGGCTCCCCCACTGACCTGCCACTGAACCAGAAATCAGCAGCATTTAATACACATTTCAGGCTTCCAAAGGCCCTGTTGAAAGGTTCTTCCGGGAGGGGGTAAAACATATAACTGACCGGTGATATTGAATTGTATCACACCCCATGTTTAGATTTGTCACTTGGACTTCCGAGACATTTATTCCTGACTCAAAAGAGCCTCCCTTTGGGTACACTGTCACCAGGAAACAGTGGCTTTAGCCATAATTCCATGATTAAAAATACTTATGCTATAAGCTTGATTAATCTAAAGATATTTGGATGTAGCTGGAAATTTTATGTATTCATATTATGGATTAAGTAGAATTTTGTGGCTTAATTTGGATTAATCATTATTTGGAGGCGTGGTAAAGAAGATCAAGGGAAAGAAAGACTCTTGCATTGAAATGAAAAAGGCCCTCTATTTAAATCCTGCCTCTTCTCCTCAAGAGTTTCGTAATATTGGCCATATTCCTAATCCTCCCTGGCTCTTACCTTCCTCATCTGTAAGATGAGACAAAAGAGGAGGGGTTTCTATAGAAAGGATAACTATTAATAGATGACCTCTAAAAGTTCTAAATCTAATTCCCTATAATGAAATATCATTTCAGGATGAAAACATATTCATAGACCCAACTTAAAAGCTGAATTTTAGAACATAACTTATTTGTAAACGGGGGATTATCTGTAGGGTTTTTTAAATAAAGTTTTCAAGAAATAACTGTTTAGATATAATTTGAGAACTTGATCACTAATTTTTTTTTCTTTAATTAACCACAGTAAAACTGAACCCAGTGATCCCTGCAGAACTGATTTGAAAGTCTCTAAATTCACCCTTGTTCTTTCAATTGAAGTCAGCATTGTGCAGTCTTTCTCAGAATTTCCTGGACTTCAGTCCTGGTCAACTTCAAAAGTCTTTCTGAAATCTCACACTTCATAGCTACAAAAATTTCTTAATGATGTGTCTCTAATTGCCATGAGCAATCTTATTCGATGGTTGGTGCTCAGTATCCCAACTATGTATTTCCTGAGGTTTTTTTCTAGGTAGAAAAGAAATGTCTGAAAAGAAGAAAAAACAATCTCTCAAATTTCTTTATCCCAGTTTTCTTAGTCTTCAGCACACTCAAGATGCTGTTGTTATTCAATTGTGTCTGATTCTGTGACTCCATTTGGGATTTTCTTGGCAAAGTTACATGGGAGGTTGGCCTTTTCTTCTCCAGTTCATTTTACAGATGAGGAAATGGAGGCAAACAGGATTAAGTGACTTTTCAAGGGTCATATAGCTAGTAAGAGTGTGAGACCAGATTTGAATTCAGATTTGAACTTCCTGTCCACAGGCCCAGCAGTCTAACCAGTGTGCCACCAAGCTACCCTCACTCAAGAGAAGGAAGAAATATAACCTGGGCACACGATATATGGTCTCCTATCAACAGCATGAAACCAAACCAAATGCCTTTATGTTCATTTCATAGGCCTTAGTTTCTCTTACAACAGATTTCGATGTCCAAAAAAGGGGACTCATCCTTTCCAGAATATTTTTAAATAATGAAGCATAAGAAACTCTTTAAAAACAGTTAAATTTTATGTCAAGTTCAACATACCAGGACTTCTTGAACTTTATCCCCTGTGACCCCTTTTCACCTAAGAAATGTTTATATGACCTTAGGAAAAATGGTATATAAGATAAGTATACAAATCAAACATAATAAATTATAATTCCCACATTCAATCATAAGACCCCATATGGAATCATAAGCCATGGTTTAAGAAATTGTGTTACATACAATGAACAGACACATGATCCTATTTTCTTTCCTCTCAGAGTAGGTCATATCTATTCCCTCCAAAACCCAAGTAGAATGTAAGCTCCTTGAGGACAAGTACTGTTTTGTTTCTTTGCCTTGTATATACATAGGCACTTAACAATTAAGTATATAATGGATGGCTTAAGATATTTTAACTCAGCAATTTCCTGAAATAAGTTTTGCCAATTTCTCCATTTTTCCTGGAAGCTGTATTACATGTAAGGGTGATTTTTTCTTTTTCTTTTTTTTTTTAACTGAAAAAAATAGAGATGTCTCTAAAAGTCAGCACTGTGATTGAAAATTGAAAATGTACCCATCCCTTGACTTTCTTTGCAGAGAGGGGAGAAAATTGCATAGGTGAGGGTGTTTCAATGTGATGGCTGATTTTCCAGAGCTGTTTTTCCCTTCCTTTTTCTTCTTTATTTATAAATGATGGCTCACATATGGCTATATTTGGAAATGTGAATGATGTAAAAACAAAAGATGTCATAAATAAAATTTTAAACACTTACGTGGTAATACATTTATAAACTTCAAATCTATGATTTTTTAAAGAGAATTACTTAACAGAGCATTTGTTTGTGAGATAAATAGGAGCAAGCTGGCTGAACCATCAAAGAGCCCTGACCAGTCTTAATTACCTGTGACTTGAATGCCTTCCAATTAAAGCCTGGATTCTAAAGTGTGGGAGGTAGCCCAGAAGACACCTAATGGAGCTGATACCTGGAAAATACTAACCTTTCCATCTCAAACAAGTAGATCACCTTTCCTCATAAACTTCTAACAAGGAGAAGCTTACTCACCATAATCAAAGTAGTTCATTCTGTCACTTTGAGAAAACTCATTTTTAAGAAGTTATTCCTTAGCTCAAAGCTAAGGCTATCTTTTTGCTACTTGTCCCCATGGCTCCTTGTTCTGTTTTGGGGGGCCAACTAGACCAAGTCTAGTCCTTCCTTTAAGCTGAACCATTCCACCACATGATAGTCCTAGCTCTCAGAGTATGTGATAAACTCTTTAATCTTAGCTAGCTCGATCCCCCATCTCAGCTTCTCCTCCCCATTTTCCTGTTATTGTGTACTCAGAAAGCGCAGATTTTTTTTTTTTTTTTGCTAAGGCAATTGGGATTAAGTGAGTTGCCCAGGGTCATGCAGCTAGGAAGTGTTAAGTGTCTGAGGTCAAATTTGAACTCAGGTCCTCCTGATTTCAGGGCTGGTCCGCTATGCACTGCACCACCTAGCTGTCCCAGACTAATTCTTATATTAAACAAGGGAAAACACAGATAGGAAGGGAAATCTTCTGGAGAAAAGATAATCAAATACATACTTAAGCTAGTGGAAATGACTTTTGATTATTTGCTCTTGCAAAATACCCCTTCTATGAACCCAACTAAGCAGGGGATTGTAGGTGATTCAGTGGAGGGAAATTATACCAATAATCCATCTAAGTGTCCTTTAAAGTTCCTCAAGACACTGCTCATCATATCTCCTATGATGTCTCTCCTGGCCCTTTTTGGAATTTTAGTGTATTCGTTACTAGTAAAGTATACCAGCCGGGGAAGCCGAGGATGGTGAAAGAATGGATTCAGAGCCAATTGTTCAAAGTCAACACGGACGTTAGTTGTGTGACCACAAGTTAAATCCCTTAATGTCTCTCTTGCTCAGTTTCCTCCTCTGTAAATTGGGATGATTGGAAAAGGGGGGGAGAGCAAAGACATATAAAGACTTACTATTTTCCAGGCACTGTGCTAAGAACTTTATAAATATTATAATGGTGTTTGGTCTTCATTCCCAGAGAAGACCAAAATAGCATCGCTCCATCAGATGCAGCACATCCAACTATGGTCAATCAGACCAATATGAGCTTGGAAGCTTCTACCGCAGGTCAAGCACAAATAACCCATGTGAACATTTGGAGTAAAGATGCCCCTCGTTAGTGGATCTCACATTTCTATCTCATTTGATCTCCATAACAACCATGGAGGTGGATGCTGTTATTATCCCAGCTTTGCAGTTGAGGAAAAGAGAGGCAGTCAGAGGTTAAGTGACTTGTAAAGAACTTGTGAAGAAGACTTGTGAAGAACATCTGAGTCCACACTGGAACTCAGGTCTTTTAGAAGCTCTACAAATTGAACATGATTTTCATAATAATACAAAGATGCAACTCGACTGTTAAAATGCCCATCCCTTTCCTAATCTATAAGCAGATTTTCTTCATACACCTCAAAAAAATAAAAGTCCCAACACATCATAGCACATAGACTGAAGAAGCAAATATGGGAATCCAGCTGTTTTCCATTACATCCGATATTAAAGAGATTTGCAAAATTATGTGCAAAACAATCCCATTCTATTTACTAAATATTTTTTTTGGAATATATGATCATTTTTTCATAAATGTTCTATTCATGCTAACATAGTATTGTTACTGTTTTAAATTAATTCATAAATATTTTAAAATCTATCAGTTTTAATTTCTAATATGATAAATAATAAACTACATAGAAAACAAGCTTTTGGGGATGCACAATAATGTTTAAGAGTGTAAAGGGGTCCTAACACCAAGAAGTTTAAGGACTGCTGGTCTAGATAATGTCTTAAATCCTTCATACTTCTACATTGGTGAATCTATAAATCTTAAAGAATGGCATAGAGAAGTTACATGATTTTTTTCAGGGTCACACAGCAAGCGTTAAAGGCTGGGTTTGATTCTACATGTTCCTGACTATCCAGCCATTTTATCACTTAGTACCTTTTGAGATCACAGATATCACCTTAAAATTAGAAGAATTGGTGACACATATAGAACCATGGAAAGAGCAGGACATCTGAATTTAGGGCTTTCTTTCTTGCTATATGGCCTTAAACTCCACTTGTTTGATGCTGAGTTTTTTCATCTGTAAAATGTTTCTGTGGTCTATAATTTTACCAGCTAGCATTTTTATAAAGCTTTAAGACTTCCAAAGTATTGTACCTTACAATAATTGCCTCATTTGAGTTTCACAACAAGTTTGGAAGTTGAGTGCTATTATTATCTCCATTTTATGGATGAGGAAACTGAGGCAAAGAGATGTCAAGTGACTTTATTTGTCCAGTTAGAAAGTGTCTGAGGCGGGATTTGAACCCAGGCTTAGCAGTCTATCCACTGGGCCACCTAGCTGCACCCATTGGTTCAAAGTGGAACTCCCCTATAACTTAAATTTATAAGAGGAAATTCTCGAGAGGCTCACCAAGACATCCACGCTGCCGCCGATCTGGCAACGAGCATCCCCGGCGTTAGCTAGGTTGGCCACCGGACGTACAAGCTATCACGAGGCTCGTGTGTCTATAAAACAGGTTTAGTAATTACTTCCACAATCTACTTGACAGGGTTATTGTGAGGCCCAAATGAAACAATGTGTGCAAAGTGCCTCGCAGACTGTAAAATATTACATAAATGTCAGCTACTGTTTTCATTTTAAGATTCAGGAATATTCGGAGGCTAGAAAAAATGTATCCATTCATTCTCTCACTCAACACTAACGTGTTATATATGCAGAACATTTATATTATTACGGGGAAAGCAAAGAAGATAAAGGAGTTGGTCATGGCTTCGGAAGAATTCACCAGATAGGGGAGAAGAAAAGACAAATGCAAATAAAACCATTAAAGAAAGATTCCGAAGCGACGGAATATCGAACGTGGCACCTTAGCTTGAGATGGGTCCTAATCTTAACTCACTCACTTAATAATCACAGAACCAAGGCCAAGTCACTTGACCACTGCCGATTCCTTCATCTGTACAGTAGGGATGATAATAAATACTTGCCTTTGGTGGCAAGTGGGCACACTCATGAAAGTGTTCCACAAAACACAAACTGCCACATGGCTCGTGATTTCTAAGATATAGTTTCCCACATATCACCTCTCTCCCTCATTCAAGCTATTCATTAACCCATCCTCTCCCTGTTACCTATGGGAGGAAATAAAAATGCTTAGTACCTATTACAGACAATCATATATATATGTAGATATACATATATACATATATATGTTTGTGTCTGTGTATATATAATGCAAATATTCATGTGGAGAGAAATGTGGCAGAATATTTAGAATGAGAGACTTAAAATTAGTAATACCTGGTTTGAAATCCTGCCTCAGATACTAAATGGCCATAAACTGGGAATAATAGTCGTTCCAACCTCATAGAATGATTATGGAATCCAATGAGATAATACAGACAAAATATATGCAAATCTTAAAGTACTATAAACATGGTGGCTAATACTATATTGCTCTCATATTACATATATGTACACTAGTGTGTGTATATACTCACACGTGTGTGTGTGTGTGTGTGTGTGTGTGTGTGTGTGTGTACAAACTGAACTTATGGTTTTATTCTCACAGTGAACCTCTGAATGACTCTTATTACTATTAATGTGGATCAGGTTGAAACTTAGTCTTCCAGACTCAAAGACCAGCTCACTTACCCACACTGCCTCTCATGGCCATGGACCACAAGCCATGTGTATGTGTATAAATGATTCTCCCTTAAAAACACCTTCATGGATGGGAGCAGCACCCAGGAGGGGTCTAACGTGCTGCTTCAGAATCTAGACACGGCTCGTAGCACCGGAAGAGCAGCGTAGGAAGTACCTGCACCCCAGACTTAACCCAAAACTGGATTCTCATTATCCAGAAGTGTAATCCACTCCCTCCTCCCTGAGAAACATGTTTACACGACAGACTTGTCAGGCTAAGCAGCAAGGGAATGCAATGTTGAACTAGGAGTCAGATAGATCCAATTTCAAATCCTACCTCACTAGATTGTGATCTTAGGCAGATCATTTAACCTTGCTCAGTCTCAGTTTCTTCATCTATAAAATGGGGATAACTGGACTTACCTTAAAGGATTGTAGTGGGGGTTAAATGACAGAACATATTAAAAGACTCTATAGAAATATTAGTGATGATGATGATAATGGTAATGATACATAAATATCAATCAGACCCAACAGTTAATATTAAGATGACCAACATACTGTAGATAGTAGTTAATATTTAAAAATATATGAATATTGAGGCTTCTTTCACAACATAACCAATGTGGAAATGTTTAACACGACTGCACATGCATTACCTATATCCGATTTGTATCTTGGAGCTGAGGAAGGGAAAAAATTTGGAGCTCAAAATCTTTCAAAGATCAATGTTGAAAACTAACTTTACATGGAATTGGGGGAAAATACTATTGAGAAAAAAATGAATACAGATGGATATTGGACTTTATCATTCATCCCTACTATGTGAAAGGCCCTTAAGTTCACAATTATTAAATTAAATGAGTAAAAAAAAAATGTTCTGGTTCAGAACCAATGGATTTTGTTCTTATAGAGAACTTTTGGCATTCAAATTCACTTCAGTGATACAGATCAGCATCTTAGTTGTAATTTTAGACTTAAAGGGTATAATTGAGAAATTAAGTGACTTTCCCAGGATTACACAACTAGTACACATCAGGGTCAGGACCTGAACCCATGTTTTATGGACTCTATGACTGTTTTCTGTCCCCAAGTCCTGCCGTGTTTCCAACTAGTTATTAAAAACAATTTCGATCTGTGGGTTGAGAGCTGAATAATTCACTTATCTCACTATGCATTTTTTTCATCTACAAAATAATCAAATGAAGAACCATTATAATTTGTTTTCAAGGTCAACAACATGCCATTAACAAGTATTTACTTAGCTGCCATATGGTACATACCACTCCACAAAGATTTTCTTAGCTTTGTTGTGTGACTAATAAACGTTACCGTAAAGTCTCATATGAAGCTGATGAGTTTTATTATGCTTAAATTTCTAGTTGCTTTCTGGAATTTCAAGTGATTTACAAGTTTCTGAAATGTTAAACATTTAATATTTATGAAAGTTCTAAGAAAAATGGTAACTACACTTGGGTACAATAAAACTAAAATAAACTAAAAGTGACTAGAAAATTCATTCACAGTATTTATACATGAATAACAATGGAGAAGGCAATAAAAAGCAAGAGTACTTTGTTAAAACACTCTATAACTTGAGTACTTTTGTAATCCAATAATGGAAATATATTATGGCAAATCAATTTTAAATGAGTTAATAAATAAGTTTCCATTTTTTTTAAAAAAAGGAGCATATATTAGCGTAGGCCATGAAGAAATAATTAATTACCCTTATTCAACCCCACATCAAAGGAAAGCCTGAAAGAAGCATCTAGTATGGCTCGGACCAAGGATTGTACCCAAGTGCTTAACAAATGGCATCAACTGGCAGAAAAATGAAAAGAATACTTGTTGTCTCATAAGAGGAGAGAGACATAGAAGTGAAAGAAATTTGTGAACTAAAAGTGTTTTTAAAAAGTAATTTACTTTTCTTCCTTCTGTATTAATGAAGCAGCCAAAAAAAAAATCAATCAGCAAGCATTTACTGAGTAATTTCTCTAGGCACTGGGGGTACAGAGACCAAAACAAACAAGTTCTTGCTCACAAAGAGTCTGCATTCTATTAGGGAAAGCAACACATACATTTATAAGTACCAAATTTGTACTAATAAATATAATAATTTTTAGGGGTGGGTGCCTGGATTTGTAGGGTGGAGGATCAGGAAAGCTTTTGTATAGAAGATAACAACTCAGCCCAACTTTGAAAGGATATTTCCTCGAGAAAGTTAGTCAGAAATCACAAGAAATCAAGGGATGATGGCAGATTATGAAAGGATATAAACAAATAGTTCTCAAAAGAATTGCAAACTCTGTACAAGCCCATGAATGAAGGCTCCAAATTATTAATAAGAGAAATAGGAAATCTTACTTTGAAGTAAGATTTTAGTTCACATTCTGCAAATTGGCAAAAATGGTCCCAAAGTAGCAACATTAATGTTGGAAGGGATTATAGAGTGATAGACAAATACACATTGTTTGTGGGGCTGTGAAATAATACAACTGTTTTGGAAAGCAATTTGGAATTATTTATGAAAAGTGACAAAAATATCTGTACCCTTTGACCTAGAAACTCCAGTAATGGACTTAATCCCAAAGGAGCCATAGATAAGAAAAAAGTCTCCACATAATATTTAGAGCAACAATGTGTGTGTGTGTGTGTGTGTGTGTGTGTGTGTGTGTGTTTGCAAAGAATTAGAAATAAAATGGATGCCCTTCAGTTGTGGAACGGTTAAGCAAATGGTGGGATACACATTTAATGGAATATGACTATGACATAAATGATGTATGCGATGAATTCTAAGAAGAACCATTTTTAAAAGCAATTTAACCACTAAATAATAATTATTATCACAAATGATAGTGGAAAGGGCGTTAAATTAGGAATCAGGAAATCTAGGTCAGATTCCATGCCAATTATATTAGCTGTATCACTTGCCCTCTCAGGGCCTCCATTTCTTTATCTATGAAATGGATTCACTAATACTTGTACCACCTACCCTCAAAGAGTTATATACTTTGAAGAGTTATACAAATGTAGGCTATTATTTTATATTATACTGTTTTTCCCTTTGAAGCTACTGGAGTATCTTCACATAGATATGGGTTTGGGTGGCTTAGTGAAAAGATGGGTGGGCTTGGAGTTCAGAAGATCTCACTTAAATTCTGGTTGTGTAATCATAGTCAAGTCATATAATCTGGCTCAGACTTAGTCTCCTCATCTGAAAAATAAAGATAATGAGACATCTACCTCAGATGATGCTAAAATAATGTATGTAACATATTATAATAAATGCATATATATTACAACAATGTTATATCAGTATATATGGCATAATATGGTAATGTTATAAAGTAAAGTAACATACACTATTATAATATAGATATGTATAATATAAAGTAACACATAATGTAATAAAGCGGAAAGTAATATATTTTATATACATTATAATAATACAACATATGTTATATACTGTATAAGGGTATTATGTATATTTTTTACAAACCTTAAAGTTCTATATTGACTTGTTATAATTACAATTATCCTATTTCCTTTTATTTCATTTAGCTAGTTATTAACAGCGTCAGTATGCCTGTTTTTGTCACAATTGCTTATTTTGGAACCATGAGAATATTGTACATGGTAACAAGATTGTGTGATGATCAGCTGTTATGAACTTGACTCTTTTCTTTTTTTTTTCTTTATATATAAATTCATATGTGTGTGTATGTATATATATAATTCTTCAAAATTAACCCTTGCAAAATTTTATGTCCTAATTTTTCTCTCTTCCTCCATCCCCTCTCCTAGATGGCAAGTAGTCCAATATACATTAAACATGGTAGAAATATATGTTAAATCCAATATATGCTCATATAGTTATACAATTATCTTGCTGCACAAGAAAAAATCAAATCACCAAAAAAAAAAAAAACTAAGAAAATAAAATCCAAGCAAACAACAAAAAGAGGGAAAATGCTGTGTTGTGAATCACGCTCAGTGAACTTGAGTCTTTTCAACAATGAAATGATTCAAGGCAATCCTAATGGATTTTTAATATTTTTATTATGTTTTTTTTGCTGAGGCAATTGGGGTTAAGTGACTTGCTTGGGGTCACACAGCTAAGATGTGTTAAGTGTCTGAGGTCAGATTTGAACTCAGGTACTCCTGACTTAGGGCTGGTGCTCTATCCACTGCACCACCTAGCTGCCCCTCTCATGACTTTTAATGGAAAGTGCCATCTGCATCCAGAGGAAAACAATGGAGATTGAATGTGGATCAAAACATTCACCTTTTTTGTTATTTGTTTGCCTTTTTTATGTTTTTTCCCTATTGATTTGATTTTTCTTGAGCAGCATGATGAATATGGAAATACATTTAGAAGAATTGCACATGTTAATCTATCTCAGATTTTTTGCTATGTTGGGGAGGGGAGAGAGAAGAAGAAAGATTTTGAACACAAGGTTTTGCAGGGATGGATATTGAAGACTACCTTTGCATGTATTTGGAAAATAAAATACTATTTTAAAAAAAAACAGCTTTGACTTTTCTCTTTCTGATCTGCAATACATGGATAATTCAGGACAATCAGTCCTGTTAACATTCCCTTCAAAATAAGGGTAGAAACATGCTAAGGACCCTCCTGAGTGTAAAGAGTATGGCCAGAGGTTTAGCAGACAGCTTTTGTAACTTCCCTGTGTCCCGTTGTCACTTCCCCTTCTCCCTCTCTGGGACTATTTATTCACTGGTTCTACTCTGCTTCTCTGAGAGGGAGATCGCCATATCAGTAACTTCCAGATAAGGGAGCTGAGATTGTTTTCACTCATTTTCTGATTTTTTTTTCATTTTCTACACAAGCAACTACTGGGAAAAGAATGTGCTGATAAGGCAACATGGATATTAGTTAGCTCGGTCATTCTCTTTCTCATGAATTATTGAATTAGCTTTCTGGCCCAAAATCAGTAATGAGAATAGCTCTCTAACCCCATCTCTGCTACCTGTCGAGAAGCTGGAACCGGAGCCAATGGGAGCCCACCACGCTCGAGCTCTGCAGCTAATTACGGCCTGCTTCCTGAGGCCCAGAATCCCAGCCTGGCTGAGGTGGAGGGACCTCGGACAGCGGGAGAGACAGAAGGACTGCAATTTGGAGAAATGAATGTGATGATGGCTGAACCAGGAGAAAGGTGAAAGAAGAAGCGGAAGGCGGTCTGCTGGGCTGGGATGACATCTGGAAAACTGCCCCCCTTCTATTTCTGAATGTCTTCTGGATACCCTGCCCTCTGTAAGAGTTTTAGAGGGGCACTGTTTATTTGTTTTTGACCCTGTGCTCCTCTGGTTCTCCTCCTAACTGCTGGCTTCTCACTCTCTTTTACAGGAGTTTCATCCATGTAACACCCACTTATGGTGACATGACAGGGTGAGGTGAAGGGCATAGAAAACAAAGATGGCATTTCTTTATTAGACACTTACTGTCTTCCAAATACTACAATAAAGGCTTGACAAATATTCTTTCATTTGAGCCTCAGCACCTTTGGGGAGTGGAATATATTCCCAGATTTTCATCTGGGAAATGAAGGAACTTCCTTAGGATTCCACACATGGTAAGTATATGAGGCTGGGTTTGAATTCAGGTCTTCCTGACCCCAGGTCCCATACTCTATCCTAGCTGTCTAGGAGAGTCTCCCAAAGCTCTGTCAAGGGCCCTTTTCTCTTTTCTTTCTCTGTTACCTCACTTGCTGTATGGGCTTTCCATGAGGACCACCATCTCTTGCCACATCCTTTTCAGGGCTTCTCATTCACCCTTGCCACGGATCCAACTCTTACCTGAGGGTCCAAGAAGCTATCGTAGGTACAGTGGTCAAGCCCTGGTAGAACCATCTCAGCAGACAGATTACACCAGATTGGGGAACAGCCAACAACTTCAAAGCTGTGGGCGAGTTAGGGCAATGTCTACCCCAAGCATGTAAAGCATTGTCCCCAAGAGAAATGGGGAGATGAGAACAATTTGATCCGATAACTTTGAAGGCAGCTGAAGTAGGAACTGTGAAGCATTTAGAACTTGGTCAGACATCAGTGGGCCATGGTCTTTCAGTATCCCTCAGATCATGGCCAACCATCTTGACTCTTGTCCTGCTGCTGGAATTTAATGACTCGGGAGGAGTGAAGTTGATAACTTTGTGCAATTTTCCCTCACTTAAATCCAGCTTACTTATACACAAGTCAAGACATCACCCATGATATCATTGGTCCTATTTGGAAATGAAGGATGAAGAGCAACATTTCATTGGGTGGCCAATAGTTTCTTTGGGTTTGATGATCATTTCTATGCTCGTGATTCCCACATGTATTGATTCAATCCCATTCACTCTCTTGAGCCTGTGTCACATCATCAATTACTGGAGATCTCATGTGAGGTAGTTCCAAATACTTGGAAAGTAGTCATGTGGAAGAGTGATTAGATCACTCTGCTTCGTCCCACAGGGGCAGATAGAAACATTAAGTTTAAAAGAAGCAAATATCAGCTTGATATAAAGAGAAATTCCCATATGTTACTTAGAGGAAAAAGGAGAATAAGCTTTTATGACTAAGTGCTTACTCTGTGCCAAGAAATGTGCTAAGTTCTGGGATACAAATAAAAACAAAAGGACATTTCTTGCCCTCAAGGAGCTTATAATCTGATGGAAGACACAATCCAAAATGAAGCTGAAAACCAGGGGAGGGGGAGGCAGTCAATAACGGTCCATGGTGCTCACAAGTGATTTCAAGTCCAGAAAGTCAGAAGCAAAGTATGGAGAGGAAGGGAAGCTGATCAGCCAGGGCCCTTCTGTATAAAGGAGGTTCCTGAAAATCCTTCAATGAGAGGAAATGGCAGCTCATTCCATGGGCTATTTTAGGGCTAGAAAACCACAATAGTAGTCAGAAACTCCAGGATGAGAAGACCACAGGAAGATTAGCTATTCCAGAAGAAGACCACAGGAGTAGTCAATCATCCCATGGATATAACTAGATGTTCTGGTACAAGGAAGCCCAGAAAGTAAAAGAAGTTCCAACATGAAATAGCAACAGAGATACAGTTTTGAGGAGCAGAGCCAAAAGGGGAGGAGAGCTATCCAAAAGTGGAATTGACTGCTTCCAAGATGGTTTTCCCATCTCTGGAGGTCACCAGCAAAGACTCAATGATCTTTTTTTTTTGGTTCCAGGAAAGTCAGAGAATGAATTTGGAAATAGGGGAAGGTTTGGGCCAATAGATTCAGTGACCACAAAAGTCCTTTGCAACTCTTTAAATTCTGTGATTCCATAAAAGTCAGAAATAGTTTATGCTAGAGTTACAAGATGACTCTGGCCTGGCTGCTAACTAGCTATGCAAATCACAAGAACTAGACAAGATAACCCTTAAATTGTCATCTTATTCTCCAATTGTGTCAAGCTGAGATTTGCAACTGTCTCATCCTAAAGCAGTCACTTACCCTAAAATGCCTCTGTGAAGGCAACAGCATTTTCCAAAATGGCACCACGAAAGCGACATTAGCCCAAGCTGACAAGCTTCCAGAGATAGTTCTGTGCTCCCTCCCTGCCTTTCCAAGTAAACCTCAGTCTTAGTCACAATACAGGCCAGTAATTTTCAGTGTTCTGCTGATACTATCCTGCCCGGAAGCTTCCAGGAGGTGCTCTAAACAGAAAAGCCATCCCATTAAAAAAAAAAAAAAAAAACTTCCAACAAAAGGGAAGCAGCATGCAAAGCTGTATGAAAGGCGCTAGTCCCCTTCACTATCTGAAAGAGCTATAGTTTATATGAATAATTCAAAAACAGCTACAGACAAATGATCCTGGGTTTATATGGAAATAGAAAAACCTCCAGAGTCTGCCGTTCCTTTTATTATAGCCTGGTTCACATTGAGTACTGTTTTCTCTGGGGTTATTTCTTCTCTAAATGTGCAGTCAATAAGGCAAGAGCTGCCTCCGATAGCTCCTGGGTGACAGCCTAAAGAGGAATCATTTTTATCTTCTATTCATTTTCACCTTGTAAATTATTCATTTACATGGATTGGGCAATTGGGTGAAAATTAAAAATAAGCAAATTAGTCTTCATTTGTTTATGTTAATTATTCCATGGGCTCACTAGTTTGTATTATGAGACATTTTGCAAGCTGAAGCTTGAGGCTGAAGATCTGTGTTGGCTCTGCAGACATGAAAGAAATGAGCGTGGCAGGACTGCCTTTCAAGAGGGCTTTAGAAACAGGGCATTGGTGCCCAGATGGTTTAACTGCCATTATGGCTGACATTCAATGTCTTAATTATTGCTTTACCCCAGGCATGTTTCACTGGCATATTGAAAAAAAAAAGGATACTTTGGTATTCCTAAAACACAGGTCTGCATTTGTCACACACAGTATACACACACCCTCCTCCCCCAAACAAATAGCTCCCATACTTGCTTTTTGCTGTAAGGATAAAATAGAAATCTTTCAGAGAAGCAGCGTTACATAGTGGATGGAGAGCTGGTCTGGAATCCAAGAGAAGATGGGTTTAACTCCTGCCTTTGATATACACTGGTAATGTGAGCCTGCTGGTCCTCGTGTTCCAGGAAACTAAGACAGTACATTGTGGGGAAGTTGGTGACCTGCACATAGAAGGGGTTTTCTCACCTGGGAGTTCCCCATATTAATGAAATGACGGTCCAATAGCTAATCTGTTTGCTATTATAGCTGCATCTAAAACTCTATACGATCTGCACTCCAAGTTTTTCATATTATTCTTCTCTGTACTTCCTCCATTCCAGAAAAACTGGCCTCCTATCTCTTCCTCATGATATTCCATCTCTCCATATTTAGAATGCATTCTCTCCTCTCTGCCTCATGGAATTCTGGGCCAGCTCAGATGCTACTTCCTCAAAGAGGTCTTCCTTGATGTCCCCAGTTATTCTCCCTCTTCAAAATGCCTTGCAATATATGTGCAGCTAGGTGTTGCTGCAGGGGATAAAGTATCAAGCCTGGAGTCAGAAAGGCAGATCTTCCTGAGTTAAAATCTGGTCTCAGACACTTACTAGCCACGCAACCCTGGACAAGTCACTTAACCCTGTATTGCAAAATCAAATCAACAAGCATTTATAAATCCTTCATGTAATTTATAAATGCCTCAGTTGCCTCATGGGTAAAATGAGCTGGAGAAGAAAATGGCAAAAAATCTCCACTACCTATGTCAAAAAAAAAAAAAAAAACAAATGGGAATGTGAAGAGTTAGACGTTACTGAAATGACTTAACAACTTGATATGTACTTTTTTGTTAATTAATAACAATAATCAAAGATGGTGTTTATTGTTTCAGGTTTTTGAGGACTCTGCTAATATTATCTCATTTTATCCTTACAATAAACCCAGGAAATCTGTGCTATTATATCTACATTTTACAAATGAAAAAACTAAGGCAGAAAGAGGTAAAAGATTACAGAGCCAATGAATTTTGTGAACCATATTTGAACTCAGGTCTTTCTGACTCCAGGTTCACTGTTCTATTCACTGTGCTACTGAGGTGCCATTTATTGACTTTTGTATATATAGCATCCCATTTATCCACCTAGAATGCAGAATGTAAGGCCTTTGAGATGAAAGATTGTTTCACTTTTCTCTTTGTGTTCCCACTACTCGATATATTACTTCACACATAGTAGGTAATTTATAATGCATGTCGAATTAAATATTTACGTAGAAAGACTGGTTTATCATGTTATTATTCATTAAAATTAATGCATTCAGAAAGCTAACACCTTTTTTTCCCTTTCCCATTCTGTACAAATTAATGACTAGAGTTCATCTTTCTTAACATGTGTTAAGATCCAACATATTAAGGATCCATTAGTGTAGGAACTCTCTCCATCCATACAGATACGAATCTGTCCATTTCTTACAGTGATTAAGGATTGCCTAAGACTTGGAACACTTAAATGGCTCATCCATGATCATTCCACCAGTATAGAAACAGGTTTAGAACCCATCTTCAACCCCAGATTGTCACTGCCTCTTTTCCAACACGTGTTAATAAAACCATAAAATAATGGCAGCAAGTTCAAAGAAGAATCCTTTGGTAGCAGGGGCAATTTCTTCCAAGAAGTTTATACTGACAGGAGGATGTGCTAGAAGCCTGTCAGAGGAAATTAGGAATGATTGTTTGAAAATATTGGTGTTAATGGATTACTTGGTATATGTGAGAGAATGTGATGTTTAAAATTTCAGTCAAAACTCACAAAAGTGTTCCAGCATATGTCTCCTCAACTCAGTCTATTCATAATCCATTTATAAAATTTCCATCTAAATTATTTTCTATTTCTTTTATTATTTTATATAGACAATCTAATCTGAAAAGAAATAACTTGAACTAAAAACTTTCTATTTCTTTTTTTTTCTTTTAAAATCTGTTCTTGATGCCTGCTTCTTTGGATATCATTGTTAATTTCCCAACAATCATCTCTGCCTCTAAACTCCCAATTTTAACAAATAAGTAAAGTGAAGCACACAAATCGACAAATTGATCATGTCTGAAAATACATTCTCCAAGTCACACTTCTAGTTAATCATCTCTCTTCTGTAGGTAAGATACTTGCTTCCCCATCAGTCCTATGAAGTCACAATTGGGTGCTGCCCTTTGTTTTTGTATTTTTACTTTACTTTAGTGTCTACAAAAGGACCTTTTACATCTATGCATTTCATTCCGTATTGATTCAGACTAGTCTTCCCAATTCCTTTGAATTCTACATATTTAAAAGAAATAATGTGTGTTTATAAGTTTTTCTGTAAGCACTTACAAATTACATGAAGGACTTATAAATGCCCGTTGACTTGATTTTGCCAACCTTAAAACATTACATAAATGTTGGCTACTGTTATTATTATTCCTCATTCCTTACAGTATAACAAAATCCCATTACTATCATATAATACAATTCCTCAGTCAGTGAGTCCCCTGACATTCTAGCTCTTTACAATGACAAAAAGTGCTATGAAAATTATTTTTGTATATATGGGACCTTCCTCTGTTTGACTATCTTGAGATATATGCAAGCAGTACCACAGTTCCCCAAATGAAACTTCCATTATGGCTTATAACATAGCACTGGAATTTGGTATAATTTAAAAGGATACCATTAACCCTATTCTCTTGCTCATTTCAACCAATAGAGTCAGTAAATTGACAGAAGTATTTATCAAGTTAAGCCATGGGAACTTATGAAAGAAATACCTTAGAAATAAAGAACTGGCATTAGAATGTTGGACCTGGAGTCAGGAAGATCTCAGTTCAAATACTCTCTCAGATAGTTACAATAAGTTGTGTGAATCTTTCTTAGCCTCAGTTTCCTTATATGTAAAATGGAGATAACAGCACCTACCTCACAGGTTTATTGTGGGGAACAAATGGAATAATATGTGAAAGTTGCTTTGCAAACCTTACACCATTATATAACTATTCTTCTGTTCAGGTGTGTCCAACTCTCCCTGACCCCATTTGGAGTTTTCTTGATAAAAGATATTAAAGTAGTTTGCATCCCCTTCTCCATCTCACTTTACAGATGGGGAAATTGAGGCAAACAGTGCTAAGTAACTTGCTTAGGGTTGCATAGCTAACATGTCTGAGACCAGATTCGAACTTATCAAAATGAGCACTCTATCCCCTACAGCGCCACCTAGAAGTCACATGTAAATGTTAGCACAAGCTACTATTATTTTTAAAAGAATATTGGAGTTGGTAGATATCCCAGAATCCTTCAGCTCAGGCAGGCCATGTTGCCACTGAAAACACTAGGGATAAATCCATTTCAGCTTAGCAATGATTACACCAAACAATCTTTTTAGAAAGGCTTGTGGACATTATAGCTTCATTGATCTAGACCCAAAGTTGCTTTGGCTGGGAATTATTCACCAGTGACATTTGAAAAATTTCTAGATGGAAGAAGAAGTGAAACTAATAGCTCTTGAGAGATCAAAGGACACATTTTGATTTGAGAAAGCTGGACTTGAGAGTCCAGAAGAAGCCTATGGAACTTGCTTAACCATATCTGTGAATATCTAATATAAAATACATGGGATTACCAAAAAAAAAGCCCAATTATACTGAAATAGTTATCAATGTATATTTTAAGCAAGTTCAATTATGGACACCAAGTTAAGAATCCTTTGGTTATAACCTTAGGATGCCAACAATAATAGGCGAGACCAAAAAAGAAAAAAAAAGAAAGAAATCCAATCTCTTATTTGGAAGTATGTGGAGGTCAGAAACCACTTCAATATGTGAAGAGTCCATTGAGATTTACTGAAAATCACAGCATGAAACAAGAGAGCAGACATACCATCTCTCTAGTCTCAGTTTCTTTATCTATAAAATTCAGATCTTGGTCTATCTGACCTCCAAGGTCTCTTCCTGATCTAAATCCTTGAAGGCAATTTCATTAGAGTGTGCACTCACAATATTTTTTTAAAAAGCAAACATATATTGAATATTCAATCATAAATGATATTTTACTCAAAGAAAGTAAGACAACTTAATTTTCAAAAATTAACAACTAAACTTTACTCCAAAAATAGTCACACAAAATAAGAAGCAAAAGGTTATATTTGTACTATAGTAATAACCAGGAATATGTAAAGCCAGTCAGTTTTCATCATTATTATTAATAATTTGATAATGAATGTACCTTAAATGACAAAAACAAATTTAGATTTCTTCACCTTTTATATCCTAGGGAATTCTTTATCATTCACAAGGTATGGACCGTAGGCTTAAATTCTTATAATTAAATGACCAAGCCAATTGCTCTTCAACACAGGAAAATGTGAATCAAGGTGCTCATGATACAATGTGCTTTCTACATTATTTTTTTAAAACATTGATTTAAAAAAAAATCTTACACATATGGAGCTCTAAAGAGGCAAGACTGAAAAAGTGCCTTTTTTCTGGAGGTATTAGGTTGTCCAAGTAAGTGCATGCCGACTCCATTACTATCTAAGTAAATATTACACAGGTCCATGCAGGTCCTTGATTCTATAAGTAAATCTAAGGTAACACAGTTATCTCTACAAAGCCACAACTGTATCCAGAGACAATTCAGTTAAGGGCAAAGGAGGAAGCATGTAATGCTCTGATGTGGGGGTAAAGGAAAAGGAACGATTGGATGGAAAAGGAAAGGGGTTTGGTAGCACAGTCTCACGCAGGTGCTCCATCACCAAAAGAGGGCAGCTTGTCCTCCAGAGTTAGCTAATTGGAAGAAAGAAATGTGGTAAGGCAACCTTCAGACAATAAGCAAACTGCTTCCCCCAACTATCTCCGGGGCTCATGTCAGTGCCCTGAGACAAAGTCCCATTTGCTTCACACCAGTTACATCTCTGGCTCTAGACACCACTAGGTCCAATTCTGTTGTATTTGATATTTTGGAATCGTAGAGGCAGCTAGGTGGCTCAGTGGATAAAGCAGCAGTCCTGATGTCAAGAGGACCTGAGTTCAAATCTGGTCTCAGACACTTAATACATCCTCACTGTGTGACCCTGGGCAAGTCACTTAACCCCAATTGCCTCAGGGGAAAAATATATTTTGGAATTGTTTTAAAGGCTAACTTTACCTTAAAAATAAAACCAGTCTGAGTCAAGTGTCCTTTTTGGTTTCTATTATTATTATATTCAGTGCTAGTAAAGAGTCTGTTACTCCCTCTTGAGAAGCCACCGGGAAGAGGAAGAGCGAGAACGGAGACCAAAAAGTAAACCGTTTCCTCAGATTGCATGCTTTCTCACCTGCTGAAAATGATAGCCCTTTATGCCTTAATGAATATTTTAAGCACAGTCCAAATTCCAGCCTCAGATGTATAAATCATACCCCTTTTGCTAAACAAGCAAAACTGCTCGGCTATCTCCCAAATCACTGGATTCCAAAGACCGTGCTCTCTCTCTCTCTTCTGAAGGGAATATTTCTCACTCAGACAAACAATGCCCCTTTTCCCCCAGCAGCATTCAAAGAAAATCACATTTACCCAAAAAACCGAGGGGGCTCCTTCTAAAAGAAAATCCCCAGCCACGAGCATGACCCGATTCTAATGATTCACAGGAAATGGATAAATCCCCCATTGACCAATGAGGATAACAATATGGCACCTCTGAGTGCACTTTGTTCACTTAGGTTAATAACTGGCAGGAAGTTTTAATTATTTATGATAATTCGTAATAGTATCTTTTGTAATGGTTAGGAAACCTTGGCAAGCCAAGTCCACCTGCCAGCTCGCAACTATTTAATCTTTACTGAAGAGAGGGACGGGACCACGAGGCTCAGAGCAGAATCTCTGAGGCTTATGAATTAATGACAAGAGAAGGTTTCTTTCCCTGATGTTGCAAATGACTGCATGGATTCTCTCATCCCAGCAGAATCATGTTCTATACAATGAGACCTCTTTTCTAGCCTTAAGATTCTATGATCTCTGATGGGAGAGGAAAAGCCGGGAGTGGGGGAGTTGGCGGAGAAGTGAAGAGGTGGGAATACAGGGCATGAAAACATACTGCCCGGCAGCTAGGTGGTGCTGTTACAGATCACTGGTTTTAGAGTGAGCAGAGTTCAAATCTGTCCTCAGATATTTACTAGATGTATGATCCTGGGTGAGTCACTTGACTTAAAATTGGAGGACAGACCACTCCAGTATCTTTACCAAAAAAACTCCTTGGACTGTTGGGCCATGGGATCACAAAATATAAGACGCAATTGAAGAACAATAGCAACAGGGATTAGCAAATAATAGGTGCTTAATAAATATGTACGGATTGATTTATTTAAAATGCTAGCTAATATTATCCTTCTTTGTTCTGCATGAATTAGATGCCTCTTGAGGAATGTAACAGGACATGTTACATTCTGTGTAACATGTACATTTAAAATCCCATTTCTCAAAGACATCCCAGACAGCATCAGAATAAAAGGATGTTTAAACCTCAACTGATATCTTATTTATTTTAAGTGACCTTTGATATAAGAAAATTAATATGAACAAGCCTTTGGAACTCACTAAAGAAAGGTAACTTAAGTCACACAGCTTTGCCACTCAGTGATGGTGGAATCTTAGGCAAAGCACTTCACTTTGTGTGCCTCAGTTTCCTCATCTGTAAAGTCATCATCTCTGTTAATTTCTGAAGTATCTTGTAGCTGAAACCCTATTTTTAATAACAGGACAACTTTCCTCCCCCATTGTGAGTTGAAAAATATCACATGGGAATACCATGATGGGAATACCAGGATACCTACATGGATATCCTGGTATTCCCATCTCCCTCTGACCCCTGATAAGTATAAAAACACAGCAAGGATTTGTGATTTAGCTGGCTCATTATCAATATAGTTTCTAAAAAGCTCCTTGAATTAACTAATCATCCCTGAGAGTTCTTATGATTAAAAAACTCATCCTCTGTGGATTGTTCTCTAGACTAAATGTCTCCTTCATGTAGAAGGAGTTTGTCACGTTCATCTTTAAGTCACAGAATCTTCCCTTTTGTTAATGTGCTCCATAAAATGAGGGGCCCAAACAGAATACTCTCCTCCATATGTGGCCCTCTCTTCTCTATCTTCCTGAGTTTTGGCCTTTCTGTCAGGGCATTTTGAGCTTGTAGAATATAAAGTTCCCAGAATTATTGTCTAACCATAATCTCCCCATCCCAACCCCTGTTCCAGCAGCTCTCCCTCTCCCGTTCCTGCACTAGAATTACTGATCTTTTGAAGACAGGTATAAGACTATATATGTGTGTATATGTACTTATACACACATACATATATATGTATGTATATATATATATGTAGATTTATATAAAAATTAAATTTTATCTTATTAGATTTGGCCCATCATTTTGGATCAAGAAGATCCTTTGGGATACTGATTTGGCTATCCAAGCTTTATGACAGCTATACATTGTAAAAGTGCACCATTTCGGACACTCATCCAAATCATTGATTAAAGCACGCGCGCGCACACACACACACAGAGAGAGAGAGAGAGAGAGAGAGAGAGAGAGAGAGAGAGAGAGAGAGAAAGATAAGAACAAAATCCTGTGGCTTTTCTTGAAAGAAAACCCCCCAGGTGGACATTGGTACATAAACCAATATTTACATCCAATAACCACCCAATCTACTGAATTCAACTTTATATTTTACTCAGCTTACATCTTTCTAGGCAGTCGGATGTCCTAGTGGATAGGACAATGGACTTAGTTGGAATAAGGAAGAGCTGAGTTCAAATCCTCTTTAACTGTGACTTTGAGCAAATCATTTAACTTATGCCCACTTCAGTTTCCTCTTCTGTAAAATGGAAATAATAATAGGACCAACTTTCCATGGTTGTTATGAGGATCAAAAGAAATATATACATATATGTGCATGTAATATTTTTCAAATACTGAAGCACTATGGAATGATGGTGATTATTATATTGTCCACAAAATATCTCAAGAGCCCTTGCCAAATGATTTGTTAAAATCTAGACATGCTATGTTTGTCATGTAAATCCTGACCTTACCCAAAAAGGAAGTTTCAACTGCAATTATTTGTAATGAACATCCATAAAAGTTCACAGTGTGATTGCTGCTCTTTTCTAAGAGCTCCTAAAACATCCTTTTAATTATTAATTCAAGACTGTAGCCAGGCTTTAAGTCATGTTCACCGGCCTATTTTTGGAGAAATCCATCTCCTTTTTCTCTTTTGAACTCTTAAGAACATTTAGGATTAAAGGAGTAAAAGGATTGTTACTCTCTTCAACATAGTTCATCATCATTTTATTCAAAGAATACATATATGCAAAAAAGTACAACATAGAGGCAAGTCACTTAACATTATTTACCTCAGTTTTCTCATCTGTAAAATGAACTAAAGGAAGACATGGCAAACCACTCCAGAATCTTTGTCAGAAAAACTCCAAATCAGGTCACAAAGAGTGGCACGTGACTGAATAACAATATAATCACATTGATAAAACAAAATTTTCATTCATTGATCAAAATTCCTCCCTATACCATCTTTACTGGTTCATTTAGATAAAATTAACTTTAAAAGGGACCTTGTTATCATGAGAACCAGCCCTTGCTGCCTGGGTCAGCTTCTTCAAAGAACAAAGGGAAGAACATTCATTTAAAAGGGATTTACTTTGGTTTCTTAGAATCATAGAACATTTGTATCAGAAAGGACCTTGAAACCAACTGTTTTAACTCACTCATATTACAAATTAAAAAACTGAGCCCCAGAGAAGTAATAATAATGATCATGCTAATAAGAGCATTAAGAAAATACTTTAATTTTGCAAAAATGTTTACAACCATTATTTTATTTCACAAATACCATGGCAGTGGGGAGGGAGAATGAACCCTACTATTATTTCCATTTTATAGATAGGGAAAACTGAAGTGGGCAAGAGTTAAGTAATTTGTTCATAGTTAGACAGATACTAAATGTCTGAGACTGGATTTAAACTCAGTCCTTCCTCTTTCCAGGTCCAGGGCTCTACCCATTATACCATCTTGGTGCTTCATAGCTCATTCCCAGGTGAGTTGAATCATTTAGTCAATTAATACTTATTAAATACAAACTACGTGCCAGCCACTATGCTAAGCATTGGCAGGCAAAGAAGGGAGGGGGGAAAGTCTCTGCTCTCAAAGAACTTCAGCTCCTACAAAGGCGATCCTGTCTCTAGTCCCTCTCTTTTATTTCATTCAACCAACCTATGCCTCTTTAATCCAGTTCAATGAATCATATATTTATAGCTAGAGGTTAACCTCTCATTTCACAGATGGAGAAACTGAAGCACAGAACGAGTGACTTCCCCAGGGTCACACAACTAGTATCTTCCTCACTCCCAGTCAATTTTCTTTTTAAAAACGTGAAATGTTTAAAATGGAAAAGAAAAATAATTGAGGCATCAGGTGTTTCCCAATTTCTCCTATAAATCACATTCATTATTCTAAGTCCTAAGTGGGGGAAAATGACACTCAAAAACATGACCTTTGGACTTAGAAGACCACTAATGATGTATTTTATCCTCCACATCACAAAGTCCCGTCTTGTTTCTTCCCATAATTCACCTGGACTTTGCTTTGATTGCTTTATATGAATTAATACTGATCTGCTTCACAGACAAGAAGTGACCTATGGAAACCTTGCTGCCTCTCACTTGGTCTGCTTCCATTCCACCATCCTCTTCACAACCCTTTTTCTTCTTTCTTCAGTTTCTGTCTTTATTGGTAGGGAGTCACCATGGCAACCATCTGAAATAAATCAATTCAGCGACTGTTTTCTAGATGGTACAGCCCTGTTCTGAGGTCAGGTTTCAAAGAAAGCAGAAAACTGAAGTTTCTGACACATGAATGAAATGGATTTTTTTCCCCTGTTCACCTGAATATCTCTGAAAAGAATCAGAAGATGATCTCATCGTTATATACTTCTTCCAGGGAGGTAGTTGCAAAAACAACCCCATATCACTTAGATTTTCTTTTGAAGACACTTTTAACCATCTGAGATCAGAACGGAGAGCTTTTTCTGTGCAATTACATTTTTCAATAGATAGGGAGGGTTGACATGGAGCAGGGAGGTGTAGTGTGGGGGAAAGAGATCGACTTCAAATACTGGGCCTGCAACCTTGAGTAAGTTGTTTTACCTATGTGAGCCTCAGTTTCCTTATTTGTTAAACAAGGGAGGCTGGATGGGGTCTTCTCCTTCTTCTCTGAAAATTCCATGATCTTATATTTCTCTGTATTCAAAACTACTTAGATAAGCAGTCACTGAGGGACTCAAAGGAAGGAAGAAAGAATCAAGTCTTTATGAGGTAGGAGATACCTTGCACAGCAGGGAGAGCACCCCAGTAGTGATGCCTGAAATGGGGCACCCTGGACAGCCACAAGTCAACATGTATAGTGAGTATGGATATTGCTAAGAAGGACCCCAAGAGCAGAGAAAGAAATCCAAAGGTTGTCTACCTGGGCTGGGATCAAGAATATCCACCTCAATGTACCTGATTGGTCTCATTCTGTGCTCCCACAGGGGCACTTTTACCAACCAGAGGTAGAATAATGAGAAGGAGATAATCCCCATGAGCAGAAACTACAGGGAAGTAGATTTCTACTTAGTTTAGTAGAAAACCTCCTAACTATTAAAGCACCCCCAAAATGGAATGGCCAATGAGTACTCCATCACAGACATCTGAAGATTTTCACTGATAACTTCTTGGTAATATTGCAGAAGAAATTCATGTATAAGCTAAACTGGTAGAGGATACTTCCAATTCTGAGTCTGTTTCAGTGTTGTGTGGATTAAATGAGATAAAGTAAAATAATTAAATGTACTAACCATGCAACAAACTATAAATTCTCACGTCTTGAAAAACTTTTTCTCCTGCACTATCTTCCCTTTTGTTACAATCATTGATTTTAAAATGTCTTGGCATGAAAGCGTAAGTTTGACACATATTCTTTCATCCTTCATCATGAAGTCCCACTTTCAACACATTGGATATTAAATATACCTTTAACAGACTCCATTTTCCAAGTCTTGATGATACTCAATCAGGCAAGTTTCTACACTATTGAACAAATTTATCTTCACCTCTGCTAAACTTAATAACTTTTTATGACATGTGCACAAGTTTATGTTAACAATATTTGGGAATGTTGCATTTGAGAATTTATAAATTCCTAAAAATATGGCTTCTCAGTATATTCATATATTTTTTAGAGTTTTCTTCATTTTCTCAATGGGGATAAGACTTCTAGATCCACTGGAAGTAAAAAATTTACATAACAATTTGGGGATGTGTTTTACAATCTGATATCCAGATCTCAAAAGCTTACTTGGACTTTTTCTCACAATGGTTTTAGAATTGCCTTGAATGAAGTGAATTTCATCAGTGATAATTACCTTGCTTCACTCTTTAGAACTCTAGTTTTGATATTACCTTGCATATGACAAAGTTTTAATTAGGTTATTTCCCAGCCATAATTTGTCATTTTTTGGTGTTGCTTTTTCATTTTTGATTCGACTTTGTGTTTTAGTGCAGCAGATTCTGTATTGTTATAGATTTGAATGCTCCTTAAAGCTTTTCATTACCCCCATCCCAACAGCCACTGCAATATCTCTAAAAGCTAGTGAAGTGTGCTCTTTAAGAGCCACAAATAATGCACATTTCCTTGGAGTGATGAACATCCATTCTCTAAGACGACGCAGTTGAAAACACAACAAAAGATAGCAGTGAAATATGTGAATGGCACAAAATCTGTTACTCAGCTGGCAGGGATCAAGCTAAAAGCGGGGAAACCAGTTAATCTAGTTTCATCCAATAAAGGTAAGAATTAGCCAGGTATCAGCAGAAACACAAGTACATGTGCCTATTGCTGTTACAAAATAAAAACATATAAAAATTGTTGCTTATTAACAAGTAATTCACATGGCTCTAGATATGTTCCAATAAACTAACTCAATGGGCTATTTTGACATATAGGTGTTTTTTCATTCACTTTATGCTTCCATTATAAATTTCTAGATGGATCCCTTCCCCATTGGTAAGATTTCATTGAAAAGACTGTGTAATGTTCTTCCCTTGGGGTAGTTAAGTACACTATCATCTATGAACAGGAACATTTGAAGCATCTCTCCATCACTTGAGAATCATTCAGTTGCTTTTTAATGAGAAATCTTTCCTAATAGTTTGAGCTCACACTCACAGCATGCCGTAAAATATTTTCCTCACAACTCACAATGCTGGGAGATGGGGACTATCCCAATTCTGTGGGTAAAGAACTAAGAGACATGTAGGTTCAGCAACTCCTTTACCATCGCAAGTTTCAGAATCAGGTAGTGACTCTAGGCTTCTTGCCTCTAGGTATAAACACTTCCCAGGCCATATTTTAGGTGGGCATATGTGGACAGAATTAAAGATTTACCTCCCTCATCCCTCTTTATACTGTATGATGCCAATTTACAGTAGAGAGTACAAACATCTCCACTCTCCAGGATGCGTTGGAGACTGTGAGAACCAAACAGTACAAAAATGAAACTTATTTTATCTTAACAAACGGGAATCGACTAGTTCCAGTTAGAGTCATCTGTGAACATTCAGATCCTCAAGTGGTTCGAACAAAGGTCCAAGTAAATATCTAATTAGGAGAAAAGATAAAATGGGAAGACTCTGCATGAGACTCCAGAAGCAGCCTGCCTTCCTCCGCCCCAGTCTGTTTAAGCAAGCTGTCAACTCGGGAAAAAAAATGAGAAATTGATTAAAGTAAAGCTGTTGACTCTTATTACCATTTCTGAGAGAACTTTAGTTTTATGCCAAAGAGTCGTCACATTAAAGACACCGAAATAGATCGGAAATCGTATCAACCGGCAAATACGTCATCTTCCCGACAGAGCAGAGACATGTGGAAGACATGGGCAGAATCGGATCAGAATACGAATTGCAAAGCAGCCCAGAGGAGAAAAACTAGGAGCAGAAAGGAAGACTTCACTAAAGGTTAAAGAGGGTTTGAAAAAAATGAAGGTACTTTCCCAGTGCTTGATATGAGACCCAGCTAAACCAAACATTTCAGGAAAATGTATAGATGAAACCAGGAGGAAAACAAATAGGTACAAGATGGAACAGATCGGCCAGTGTAGTGATCTATCTTTATCACTAACAAGGACTAGTTAAAGATAGAGTCAGTTCCCTCAGTATGGATGAATATATTTGCAATTTGTCAGATCAGAAGCAGATTATGCATGAAAAAATGACATTTATGAAGATGAAGTTGGGAATGATGACTGAACTGGACCCAAACCATGTGTAAGAAATCTATAATAGAGGCAACACAATTTTCAAGCTTTCCAACGATTGATTGTCCAAATATCTTAAAGAAGAAAAGATTTTGAAAGAAGATAAAATGACGTAGAAGTTTCTTTTATCGACAAGAGACAACCAAGAAGACTTCAGTAATGCACGACCCATCTACACACAAAATTGCAGGTGACACAAATGGTTTCTCGTAATTAGCATTTGCACATCACTGGCTAGGGATTTCATTCTACAGCATTTAAAAAGTGCAGAGTAGGTTTCCAGCCCACAGTTGGGTGCTAGAAACAGAGACAAAGATCAAATAGGCCTAGTCCTCAAGAAGCTTACATCCTATTTGGGGGAAATGTAATTACAGGAAAATACTAAAGGAAGAGAATTCAAACAATGGTGAGATCACCATGGATTTTGTGAGAGGCTTAGAAACTTGGACATGGCCACAGAGCTCTGATCTGAAGTGCAATATTCCAATCCTGATATCATTGAATCAAGTTCATGATATTATATTGCCTCTCATTGGCTGTTTTTCACATATATCAAGAAGATTCTACATGAAAACAGAAGATCATAGTTTTCTCCAGTAGACTATGATTCTACAGTCACACAACTGAAATATACACTATTTGATTTGATGGATGTGTTGATTAGTTTTGCTGGAACATTTTTCTATTCTTTGTTTGCTTTGCTATGATGGTGGTTTTTAAAAGATATTGACAAAACTCTTTTTCTACTGACTTAAAAAAAAGTATTTGACCCCAAAGACCAATATGAAAACTTGAAGATCCTTATATGGAGTGTCTCCCATATATACATGAAAATCATATAAGAGAAAATACATCAATAACAATAATAAGAATAATTCCCCTGAGGGATGATTTTTTCCTCTCTGGCAGCTTAGGATGCTTCACAGAATCACAGAATTTCAAGTTGATGGGGGCCCCAGCAGCCACCCAATCCAACCTACAATAGAGAAGAATCTACCATAATACTCCTCCCAGATAATTGACCAATTTGAAGATCTCCAAATAGTATCAACCTACCACCTGTGGGAAGATCTTAGTCTATTTATGATACTGAGAACAGATTTCTGGACAACTCCCCAAAATCTGCCTTTTTGCAGCCTCTACACTTTGATCTTGGATTTGTCCTCTGGGACCAAACTCGAAGAGAGTTAACATATCTACTCCAAATCTTCTCTAGGACTGAGTCCCTTCATATCTATATCTATCTATACACACATATATATCCTTTTACATTCATCTGATCAAAGTCAGACATTCAAGATTAGCATTATGTCAGCAGAAACACACACATACACGTTCCTATTGCTATCACAAAATAAAAACACACAAAAATTGGTGCTTGTTAACAAGTGATTCACATAGCTCTATATATGTTCCAATAAACTAACTCAATGGGCTATCGTGACATGTCTGTGTTGTGTGTTTTTTTTTTCATTCACTTTATACTTCCATAATAAACTTCTAGATGGATCCCTTTCCCACTAGTAAGGTTTCACAAACCTTACTAATCTGCCAATCTTAAATGAAGTAGAAATTTCAAACATCTGTAGGGTAGATCCTGGAACCTCAGAAGTTATTCAGAAGCTATATCTACTACAAGTCACTAGCTCAAATCTTTTATTTAAAGGCATTTGGCTAAGGATTTTCCTGTACAAAAGAAGGGAAAAAATTTCTCTGGAAAAGACTGTGTTTTATGGTTAGAATGAAAAATCTTTCAGAAAATCCATATAATAGGAGCTTGAAGAAGGTGGCTGGGGCTTTTAAGGTTAGCTACTACATATGTTTCTCAAAACCAAGAGCTACCTTGCTGGTAGACACATCTGTTCATCTGTTTTAACCATGAACCTTTCAATTGATCAAGGATGGACAGAAGCAGCTACACCCAAAGAAAGAACACTGGAAAATGAATATAAACTGCTTGCATTTTTGTTTTTCTTCTCGGGTTATTTATACTTTCTGGATCCAATTCTCCCTGTGCAACAAGAAAACAGTTCGGTTCTGCACACGTATATTGTATCTAAGATATACTGTAACCTATTTAACATGTAAAGGACTGCTTGCCATCTGGGAGAGGGGGTGGAGGGAGGGAGGGGAAAAATCGGAACAGAAGTGAGTGCAAGGGATAATGCTGTAAAAAATTACCCTGGCATGAATTCTGTCAATAAAAAGTTATTTAAAAAAAACCATCAACCAATAAGTTAGCCAGTATAAAAATCTACATCTATGGGTAAAAATGGTCAAACCACTTAGGGCTTATTGAACTGAAATAATCTGGTGCAAAGGTCTGTTTACTTGAGTCTTCTAAACAATCAATTCAATTCATTTCATGGTCAATGTTATCGATGAGACTGTAGTCGATTGTTAGTACAGATCAGGAGAAAGAATTGACAGTGTGGATACTCTGAAGTGTGGCTTTAGTTCAACTGTGTTAATTACTGAATCTCGGACTGGAGGGGACCTCAGTGATCCTAGAGAGTCTTCTTTAATTGTGTGTCTAAAATTATAGCCAACACAAAGGTACCTAGTCCTTAATGGAAAACTTCCAGGGAGCAGGAACCCACAATGCTTCGTGGAAAGTCATTCCAATTTTGGACAGCTCTCATCATTAAGGAGTTTTTCCCTGCATAGCCTAATTTGTCTTTTCAACCCTTACCCATCCATTGCCCTTAATTCACAGAATTGCAGAGTTGGATAAAACTTCAGAGTTCACTAGATGCAAGTTAAATTCTCCTTAGCACAGTATTTGGCACATAGTAGATACAAAAAAAAATGCAAGCTGACTTACATGTGTATTTTTCCAAATATATGTTAAAGCCAGAATGCTCCCCCACCCCAAGCTTTCTCTTTTCCATCTAGGTAGCTCGGTGGCTGGAATCAGGTCTCAGACACTTACTAGTTGTTTAATCCTGGGTAAGTCATTTAATTGCTATCTGCCTCAGTTTCCACAATTGTAAAATGAGAATAATGAATGCATTTACATTGCAGGATTATATAAAGGTCAAATGAGATAATTTTGGAAATCACTTAGTACATTGCCTGTCACATGGGGAATGCTCTATTAGTGTTTAATCCTTTTCATCCCTTTCATTTTTTAGAATGACTATCCTTAGTTCCTTTCACCTAAACTTCTTTGGCATATTCTTAATTCCCTTCACCTGCTCCCATCCTCTTGCCAGTCCCCAGGTCATTAATATCTTTCCTACTCTTTGATGCCCACATTTTCCAGTGAGATCTGTCACAAATGATGCTACCTGTGTTCCCTTCTGCAAGGAGAAGCATGACTTTGTCAATTGGCCCTGAAAGCTTAGTAAGAGATGTTCAGGTTGGATCTGATCAAGTGGCCCTGCGATCTTAATTCAAAAAATGTTCCAATTGGGTCTGGATATGCTTTCAAATAGCTCTCAAAGAAAGAAATCCAAACCATCAAAAGCCAATTTTTTAAATGCTCCAAATAACTAATAGAAAAGAATAAGAATAATTCATAAAACAACTCTGAGGTTCTGCCTCACATTCCAGTGTTGGAGACATTGAAAAAATAAGCATGAGTAATGTCTGGACTAGATCTCTGGAAGATCTTGGGACCAGCCTTGGTCTTAGTGGACGACTGAAATAGGCAGGAGAGCCACCAGGAGGAGGGTCAAAGATGAACCGTCTCTATTTCCAGTCCTCTCACCCTTTAAATACCTCAGTGTGATTATATCATTACAGCATCCTAAATATGGGTGAACTAGAGAACCATTATCTCATCAATCACACTGAGTAAACACCTTGTTGTAAGTATCCTTGTTTTAAGTATACTTCTCCAGAGTTTCGGCCCTCTCCAAATATGTTCATTTATTTGTGGTGGAATTAGGAACTAGTCCATCCATTCTGAAAAGCAACTTAGAACTTTGTCCCCCAAATTATCTATGACCCTTTGATATAGCTACACATTTCCAGTAACCTATTATACATGATCTACTCCTATCCAGTCTTGGGACTTATCTCACACAATAGGACTTGGTTTAGCAAATATCATTTCTATCCTAATGAGATTGGCAGACCTCCACCACCCTGTGCCCAGGGCATCACTTTACTTTTCTTCATTAACTATGCAGGTAGATGATGCTGATAAATCAAAAGGCCAGGACAGAGAGAAAAAATGACAAATATGAAAGATGCAAAAGGAAATGAGAAGCTAGATGAATTAGTGAAGAAGAAATGGAGAAGAGGTATACATAGGGAGTTTAATCATGGAAACTAAAAAGCCCTAAAAGGAAAATGTATGCTATGGAATTATAATGGCTGCTCTTGACCCCAGGGAAAGAGAATTGAAAATGTATCTCCTTCCCATCTTTGCAGAAGTGAGACACTATGGATGTATAAGGTGGATACAAAGTCAGACATGACTGGATGAGTTGGTTTTGTAGAACTATTTTTCTTTGTTTAAGGGAAGCCTCACTACAAGAATGGCGGTGAGGAAGAGAGCAAAAGGCACCATGTTATTAAAGGAAATAACTGTAACATAAAGAAAAAAGGTCAATAAACAATGTTTTAAAAGCTGGGACAGAGCCAAATCTCACAGTCCCACAGTTGTAAAGTGCCTAAAAGTTGTCCATAATAAAAAGCATATTTTTAAAGTAATGTTGTTTTTGCATGTGGATTTAAAAAAATAAATAAATAATCTAAGCCACTCTGCCTTTAATTTTGTTACTTGATGGCCCAAGTGTCGACAGAACAAGCTTAGGATTCATTTTCCCATTAATATGTTGGAGTACCTATGTACAAATGATCACTCAAAGCCCATCCAAAGCAAAAACCAGCCCTGTTTTCATATCCTTTTCAATCATGAAAATCAATTTCTGTAAATGGGTGACTGGGAATATACAAATTTACCTACACATTAATTTGGTTTCTTAAGGAAATGAAGAAATGCATTTTGAAGCCTCAGCTATGCAAAAGAAAAATTACTATTTAGTTCAAGGCTGAATGACAAACAGATCCTTTAATCAAATCTTCAGGTCTCAGATTCAGGACCTTATTGCTAGAAGCAAGTGGCTGCTTTTCATACAAACATAAATCAATACTTTATAGGGAAATCCCAAATTGCTTCTCATAAAAGACAAACACAAAGAAAAAGGCATCCATGGTAACGTATCAACGATCAGATTGAGGGAGAGCTGGAGGAGAATGTAAAATTAAGCTGAATCCTTGGGATTTGAAAGACTGAAGGGAGACCAGGTGTGAGCTCAGGTCCCATTTTTTCATAAAATATCATCTGCAGCTTTAGAACTACAAGGGCCCTTGGAAATTGTGTGGACTGACTCATTCATTGAGAGAGAAAAAAATGAAAGTCCTAAGGGAAAGGAACCTAGCCAGATAATAAGGGAACAAAGAGCAGGAGCAGACTTCAAGTCCCTGAACTCAGACCAAGGTGGATCTAGGGATTTTCTGTCCTGGGATAAAAAAAGCTGGGAGAATACAGGAAGAAAAGCAGGTTCACCCCACCCTCAACCCATGCACAGGTACCATTCTGCTTGAAGAGGCTAGTACTGGGGGTACTGGCCCTGAAAGGTCAGTGAGGAATAATGAGGAGGTGTAGGGATAGTGATTAGAAAAAGAAAGAAATGAACTCTTTGTAGGGGGAAACATGGCCCCCTCGAATGTCATGTCCTTGGGCAAAGTCCCATTCCACTTGTGTTTTATTGATTTGCCATGGCCTAGTTATATGGTGATCATTCCATTGGTGATCTACATGATGACTATATGATTTGTATAACTATATGATCTTGCCTTTTCTTTTATGAAAAAGGGACCAAGTTTCCTGGACCCATACCAGAGGCTAAAACACCGTGCCAAACAATCTGCCATATGTGGTCCCAATCTGGCTGGATCAGAGAATTTTTTCTATCTCATTCATCTCCAAACTGTCCACTGCTTTTATTTATGGTACCATAGTTTTTGATCCTTTAAATAGAGGGACTCAACCTTTGTATGTATTATAGAGCCCAATGGCCCCCAGCGTAGCCGGTGACCTCCTCCAAACAATACAAACAAAAAAAAAATACAAAGGCTTACCAATGACCTTAAAACATCGTTATTAAAATATTTGTCCCTATCTAAGTTCCCAAACTCCCAGAAATCTATCCACGGACCCCTCAGGGGATCTGTCGGCCTTTGGTTAAAAACTCATGACCTAGATGAGATGTAGTCAATGAAAGCACGGCAGAAGAATACAGAAACCTCCTTTCAGTAAGGCTGCTGTGTATTATTTGGTACCAAAGGATTCAATGAAATATTTAGTGTATGATTTTTACTCTGGATGACCACACTTGTATTTCAATGATACCTCCAAAAATAGTGGAACTCATTCAAACCCTTCATCAAAGAACTTTTGCCTGGGGGAAATTGGGTGAAGGTTTGGTTTCTGGTTTTTAATTTGGTGGAGATTAAATGAAGCAAAGTCATATTCTAATTTCCTCAACATAATTTTGATATGAATGAGAGGTGATGAGAATCTGAAAGAGTCAATACTGTATGAGGAAAGGAGATGGCTCTGAAAGACATGGCGATGGGGCACAAATAACCAATTATCATGAGCTTCAAGGATTTGATTTTTGCAATCCAGCATCTAACAAGGTCCATAGCATATAGGAGGCATATAATAAATGCTTGTTGACTGACGGGATATTGGGGGGAGATAAATAAGGAGGTGGATTGGTGAAAAAAAAATCAAAGCCAGTGAAATTGAGTAACCATAAAGGAGGTTATTGGTGAGAGAAACACGGTAAGTAGCTGAGAAGATGGGGAGATTTCCAGAGGAAAGATGAGTTTAATTTTGGCCAAGTTAAGTTTGTGCTGCTAGTGAGATATCACATAGAAATGAGTTATTATTATTATTTAAGTAAAAGATCACAGTCATAAAGAAGCAGGAGCCTTGGCTGCAACTGCCTCCCATAAATATAATTAAAAGGGGAAAGCAGTGACGTTTTGTCGCACATTTAGGTCTGGTCTTTTCAGGGGGCATTGTGGCTTTCATGGTGCATCTGTCAAAATCTGAAGATTTGAGATAAAGGTTACAAAGGCTGGTCTTTATCTAATCTTTTTTTTTCTTTATAGATTGAAAGTATGAAATAGTAAAGGTCAGATCACCAACACCAGGATATTCCTTCATATTCTTTATAACCTTTACTCATAAAGAAGCATGAAGGGCAAATCAATAGTTTTATGTAATATTATCTGCACCAAAGCAAACTTTAATCATTTGTGGGATTTTCTACGGCTCAATATATTTGTGAACGCCAGGAGCTGGCAACAGGAGATTTAGAAATGCTCTTGCTATTTGTGCTATCAATCCTTAATATGGGAGAGAGACCAGGATGGCTCAGAGGTTAAGATCATCTAAAATTAACTTGTAGTTATACCCTGTCCTTTCTGGATTAAATGAGTACTTTGCCACACACACACACACACACACACACACACACACACACACACACACACACCTTTTTTCCTTATAAATTTCTACATTATGTATTTCTATAATTATCTCTATAAGTACCTAAAAAACCTAAGGGGGTAAAAAAGAAATAATTCTTTCATTGGAAACCTTGAAAAAAGTTCTCAAATTGTGAGCGACACAATTCTTCAATGCAAAAGAAGGAGTGGATCTCAGAGATCTAGCATTTTCCTTCAGATGCTCTCATGACAAACTCCCATATTCTGCTATTTACTCCAATAAATAGTCCAAAAGGGGTATGCTAGTGAATATTTAACAACCAGCTATCTGAAAAAATAAAATGATGCATGACCCAATTTTAAATTTAATATGCCTTGTTATCATCTTCTCTCACTTTTTAAAGGTTAGACAAACAATAAAATAGTTAAGTTATGCTCTGATTTTTAGCATTGACCAATTTTCAAGATTTCATGCTGAAAATTTAACAATTGGCTCATATGCTGGTCTAAGCTGGCTTGCTATTCTTAGGGGGAGTTAATCTTTCAGGCCTTAGTTACCTAATCAGTGAAAAAAGAAGTTAAAATCTTACCTGTCTTACAGCAAGGACTAGATAAGATGGTATCAGAGTCCCTTTTATCTCCTTTACCTGCTTTGATTTATATTCACTGGCCATTTCCTTTTACCTCCAAGTAACTTTAAAATCAACCTTTAATGAAAATGCAACAAAAAACCTCCACCACTTCAATTTTTACACGCTTCACACCATTGTTGTTGTTGTTGTTATTATTATTATTATTATTATTATTATTTACAAAAATAAATCTTAAAATCTTTTTAAAATGCATTTACAGAGCACATTCACTTGCAGGTCTCATCACTTTCCTGTTGCCATTGGATCCTCTTCAAAATAAAAGAGTAACAAGGACAATAACAAGTATCATCTGGTTTCATTCTCCAAAAACACAGTGGAAGGTGAGTGTTATTATCAGCACCACTTTTACAAGTGGGAAAATTGAGATAGACAGAGATTAAATGACTTGCCTAAAGTCACACAGCTTGTAAGTACCTGAGGCTAGAGTTTAACTTCCTATTGTCCAACACTAAACATTGTGCCATCTAATTACTTTTTGACTCCTAACTGCTTCCTATGAGTTAAGACTTTGGAAGTCCTCATGAAATGCAATTTGGAAGAATGGCACAAAGGCATTATTGCCCATTAAAACTTTCTCTGGAATTGCCTGACAAGATGAGTTAGCCAGCCATCTCTCAGGGCTCTGAGAGAAAGGGGATCAGAACAGGTAAATTTGGAGAGGAGGACGGTCACAGCTAAGTCTAGGATATTGGTGGAATCTAAGTTGCTGCCCCTCTCGGTGTGATTTCTTGTACCCCATCATAGAGTTCTGCTCAAAAAGGACACTCACATATAGCACAAAATAGGTTCCCTGGATATTTAGGGTTCCACGTGAATATATAAGGGTCATGATGATGACCTGCTGAAAGACAGTAAGAGTCAGGTAGAGAGGTAGAGAGATTGCAGGAAAGACAGTCAGTCAATTAGAATTGATTAAGCACCTTTTATATACCAGGTTCTGTGCAAAGTTGGGGACTTTTGTTTCATAACGGTCATCCAGGAGCTCCAGGATGGATAGATAAATAGATAGATGGATTTCATAATGATTCCCAGCCACTCCTGAGATTTTTTTTGACTCTGTCTATATACACAAAGCTATTTGACATATCCGACTGATGCCTCTTTACTGATTTACTCAGGGAAATAAAGTCTCAGCATTTTATACTGCTACAGGCTGGTGTACGTACAACAATTATTCCCACTTGGGTTGTATATAATAATAATGGCTAGTATTTATGTAGTGTTTTGCGGTTACTAACACACTTTAAATATGTAATGTGTGCCCTTGCCAATTTAGTCCCATCTCAGCTTCTCTTAGGTTCAAAGTACAGTTTTGAGTGATTAATCATTCTGGAATTATGGCTCTGAACCCCTACTGATACCACATCCAGTGCCCAGTTAACACAGAACTATACATCTACTTTATCTACACACACACACACACACACACACACACATACATACACGTATATTATGTCATATACCTATTTGTCTCATACATACATACACACATATCTTATATTTTATGTGTGTACATATAAATGCATACACACAAAGTCACTATCAGGTAATATGATCTGAATGAGATATGAGCAGCTGGTGTATAGGAATCGGGAAAAAAACCTCATGTAGAACTCAGGGGCTTGCAGTGAGCTTTAGAGAAAAGGAGGGGTTCTCCAGAGCAGAAATAAAGGGCAGGGTGCTATTTAGGCATGAGGAGAAGCCTGGATAGATAGACAGATAGACAGAAAGAGATAAATTTATAGAAAGATATAGGCAGATATAGATAAATATATAGGTATAGATTTAGGTAGGTAGATAGATAGATAGATAGATAGATAGATAGATAGATAGATAGATAGATAGATGATAGATAGGTAGATAGATTAATTAGATTGATAAATCGATGGATAGATAGATGGATGGATAGATGAATGGATGGATGGATGGATGGATGACAAGATGAATGGATAGATGGATAGATAGACACATGGATTAATCGATGGATGGATAGATAGATGGATCAATCTATGGATGGATGGATGGATAGATGGATGGATAGATGGGTGGGTGGATAGATGGGGGGATATTTAACTAGATATGTAAGGGGGGAAAAGAGATAATGTATGGTGTGACATATAACAACACTATTAGTTGTCTGGTTTAAAGAATGTGTAAATAGGAAGGACACATAAAAAATTTAGATAGAGAGATTAGAAAACATCTTCTGATAAGCTTAAAATGATAAACAGAATTTTACATTTGACCCCAAAGGCAATGGAGTCAATTGGATTGTGTCAAGTAAATGATTGCAATGATCGGAACCAAATTTTAAAGAGATCAGTTTGGAAGCCATGTGAGTGATCATTTAGAGACAAGGGAAACTTGAGGCAAGAGACTCTTTTGGGACACTTGCAACAATCCAGGTCAGGGGAAGAGGACCTGTTGTGGTAACCCTCTCAATAGAGAGAAGGGGAAAGACACAAGAGATTGAGTGGAGATAGAATCAACAATTCTAGTCAACCAACTGGATATGTGGAATGAGTCAAGAATGTCACTCTACTTGTGAACCTGGCTGATAGAAATGAGGGTGGGATGCTTGACAAAGCAATTCAGGAAAATTCAGAAGAGACAAGATTTGGAGAGGAAATAATTCTCTTTTGGATGTATTCATTTTAAAATGTCTTTGTGATACTTTCTTCTAATAGTTGATGACACAAGATGAGAGATTAGAAAAAAATACTGGAACTTGATAAATCAATCTGCAAATCATCTTGTAAATGCAAAAATTAAAGCTATGATAGATGAAGACTTGGAGAATAAGGGCAGAGGAGAAATCAGCCTAGAAGAGAGATTCGGGGCCTTCCTACTGCTGGGTTAGGATCTATGTTATGACTCAACCATGGAAACTGAAATGCGAATATAGAATATGGGAAGACAAATGAGATCACAAATGGGAAAGTGTTTTGGAAAAACTAAAACCCAAAATTTGCATTGTTATTTTCTCCTTGAGCCTCCTCAGCTGTGGGGCCTCCTCTACAGCTGTCACAACTTTTTTAATGTCAAGCCTACTATTTGCCCAAGTTACTTTACATGCAGTTTGTCTGGGATTAAAGGGCTTAAGGCCGTTCAGAAAAAAATGTCAGATCTCTTCCTTCCTGGTTGGCAAATCCAGTCATGCTGGAATATTATGCTCATGATGCCTTTTTAGCTTTAGATAATGTCACAGTTCTACTTATTCATTCTCCGAGGTAGATAGCCTCCATCCAGGAATATATTCATAAATGTTTAACAATTGGCTTTCCAAAAAAATGTACATGCAGCACATTTTTGCGTTTGAGATTATTATCATTAATTCATTTAAGGGACTAATTATTCATGATTTTATATTTGATATTATTATGTTTGGTATTATTTTAAATTTTTTCCAACTTTCTTAAGTCTAGACAAATCAACAAAATAATAAATCAATCCAGAATTTATAGCATTGGCCAGTTTCCAAGGTGGAAATGCTTAGACTGTAAATGTAACCATCAGCTCTGGTAAACTCATAGAAGCTCACTCAAGTCTACCTCAGAAATTTCACACTCACTCCTCTTTGCTTTCCCTCTTCTAGTAAGGCAAAATGTTACCTTCTAGTCTGAGAGGATAGTATCTTAAAACCTACTCATGATACACTTCTGCTAAGTTAGAAGATGAATTTCATCACCATGGTAGTAAACTTCTTTGGGAAGTTACTGTTGAAATTCTTTCAGACATATACTCTCCTTAAGAGCTGTTCAACTGAGAATCACAGTCACAGAAATGTGAAGGACCTTAGAGATCAATTGATTCAACCTCATTATTTTAAAGATGAGGAAACTGAGCCTCCACAAGGAAAAGAACTTGGTTAAGGTCATAGCATCAAATATCTAGAGCTAAGAAGGAACTTAGAAGTCAGTCCTATGAACACTCTCATTTTACAGATGAGGAAACTGAGGTACAGAGGAGTTAAGTGAGTGATCCAAGGTCGGCGCTCTTCTGTTGCACTGTATTCCCTCCCATTGATTATGAAGCTGACAGAGAGGATAGAGCAGCTGGAGTCACAAAGAGCTGAGTTCAAATTCCACCTAGATATTTACTACCCATGTGACTCTGGAGGAGTCATTTAAACGGTGGCAGACTCAAATAAAAATGGAGACTAAACCAAGGATCCTTGATAGCAAATTGACTTAGAAAGCCACATATTAACATTACCTATGGTCTATTGTATTTTATTTCTTTTCTAAAATATTTCCCATTTATATTTTAATCTGGTTCGGACACCTCTAACTCAACCTCTATCTGCCTCAGTTTCTCCATTTGTACAATGATAATAATAGCACCTATCTCCCAGAGTTGTTGTAAGGATCAAAATTAAATAATATTTATAAAGGACTTTTCAAGCCTTATACCACAATATAAGTGATAGTTGTTGTTTTTGCTGCTGTTATAACTTATTCCCTCAGAGCTGTCCAGTTCAGGGACACTCTGTACTAGCTCAGGCTGGTAAAGAAAAAGTTAAGGAGTCTTTCCCCATGTTAATAGTAAGGAAAAAGCTTAAAGGAGAATGGGCATTTAGAGAATAATAAAAATAATAATAAATCCAAATGTTAGAAAAAGCTTGCTATAGCTCACACAAATCTATGCAAATTAAATCCGAATAAGGAGCTAAGTGTTCAGCAGCCATGAAGGAAAGGTTGGGAATCTTCTTTGCCTATCACAAGATTCAGTTCAACAAATCTGTATAAAGCACCTACTATGTTCAAGGCACTATCTAGCCCCTAAAAATAGCAAACAGTTCCTGTTCTCGGGACTCTCTGATTTTACCTGAGAATTATAACCTGTAATCAAACCCAAGTAAGTTAATATAAAACATTACAAAGATATAACAATTGATTCTGGAGGGAGAGAGAACTAATGGGAGGATCTTGACATTACCTTGGGTAAGAGATGTAAAATGTAAGATCACTGATGGTAAGATGGTAAGAGTACCGGTTTTTCTGGAGTGGAAATTCTGATCTCCTCCAAGCCCATATTCCTCAACCCCAGTCCTTGCTCTCATTTTTGTCACTATTAAACGCTCTGACTCATAGACCTGCTTCCTCTCCAGCCAAATTTCCAAACATGACCCATTCTAGAAAGCCGCTTCCTTTGTTTAAGCCATCAGGGCCAACCCATTGCAGACTAGCCTGGTTCGCAGCATGTACTATGTCTGATAAAGGTCAGCCTGGGAAATCCTCAGATGTCTTTGAGATTGTGGGTTGCCAAGTGAGTTTGGGGGTTCCCCAAGTGTCTTTTCAGACCATTCTTCTGGATCTTTTGTAGTTGATCAAAGGAGAATTTGTGCAAACCCATAAAATCCCTTAAAACAGAGAAGAGAACTTCTATAAAGTGCTTTGCTATTCTTAGTATAAAAAGAAATCAGTTTAATTATTGTTTCTATCTTTCCCAATAGCTTTCCTCTCCCATTGATCTCCAACTTATATATACATATATATGTATGTGTTTGTGTGTTATGTATGTATACACATACATACATATAGGTTTACATATGCATCATGTATACATACACACCACAATACACGTATATATGTAAATATATGTGTATCATCTTTTCTTTGTATATATATGTGTGTGTACATATATGTGCACAGATGCATATATTTAATTTGTATATAATTGTTTGCAATGTCATTACTTAGATTATAAGCATCTTGGGAACCACCTTTTGTCTCTCTTTATATCATTAGTGCTTAGCACAGCATATGGTAGGTGTTTAATAAATGCTTTTTGATTATCATTATTCTTTTTCTTCTCATTTTATATTCAATAGATTTTAGGGAGAAATTACTCCAAGCAAAGTCATTTTTAAAAATATTTTATTTTTTTATGTTATTTCTATTTTAAAATATTTTTATTTTATTAATTTATTTGTTATATAAAATATTTTATATTTAATATTAATCATAAACTGGACACATGGATAACTATTATTGAAACCTTTTGGACAAAGGCACCTACGTGGAATAAAGTGCTGGACATGAGCTTAATGATACCCGAGTTCAAATTCAATCTTAGACACTTGCTAGCTGTATGATCCTGGGTAAGTCATTTAACATCTCTTTACCTCAGTTTCCTCCTCAGTAAAGTGGGAATAGCCCCTGTCCTGTCCATTAGTATTGTTGTAATCAGTGTATATAATATTTTCCCAATTCTTCCATCTTTACTTTGCATCAGCTCATATAAGTCTTTTTGTGCTTCCCTGTATTTTCCAGAATCATTATTTCTTAAAGCACCATCATCTTCCTTTCTATCCATGCAATCTTACTTAGCCATTGCCTACTAGATGGGCATTTCTATATTTTTCCTTTGTTTTAATTAAAGCTTTTTATTTTTAAAATATATACATGGATAATTTTCAATATACACCTTTACAAAATCTTGCATCTAAAATTTTTCCTTTCCTTCTCTCCACCCTCTTCCCTAAATGACAAGTAATTCAATATATGTTAATTGTGGGCAATTCTGCTACATATATTTCCACAAATATCACGCTGCACAAGAGAAATCAAATTGAAAGGGAGAAAAATGAGAAAGAAAACAAAATGTAAACAAACAACAATAAAAAGAATGAAAATGTGATGTTGTGATCCACACTCAGCTCCCATAGTGCTCTCTTTGGGTGTAGATGGCTCTCTCCATCACCAGACCACTGGAACTGGCCTGAATCATCTCATTGTTGAGGAGAGCCACATCCCAGATGGGTATTCCCTTTGTTTCTAGTTCTTGGGTTTGGCACCTTTGTATCTCATTCAAACAAAGCACATTCTCACAAACATCATTCGGCCAATTCCTCGTTTGCCACTTCCAGTGCCTCTGCCCAGCCAATGCCCGTTTCCTCACTTCTGCCTCCCAGAATTCTTAGCTGTAATCTCCCCCCTTTGCCAGACCTTCCCTGACTCTCCCAGCTCTTACTGTTTTCCTCTAAAACTTATCTGCTGTTTTTCTGCGTTTACATGTTTTCCCTCAAATAGAATATGAGCTCCTTGAGGGTCGTAAGGATCCCATTTATCTTTTTACTCTTAGCATAACGTCTGACAAATAACGGGAGCTAAATAAACACCTGTCAAACTGAAGCGACAGTAGGAGAGGCCCTTTTCCCCTCTGCCCACATGATGCCTTTGTCTGCCTTCTTCCTCCTCACTATTAAAAATTAGGTGACAAGTCTGAGTTGAAGCCAGACTGAGCTGTCTTGCAGGCTATAACGATGGTGACCTGGAAATGGAGCTTTCAAATATCGCTCCCCGTGTCCTCTCCAATAATTAGAAATTAAAAAATGCTTGTTCTTCCTTTAAAAAGGCACCAGCCATAACTTATAAAAAATCAATGACAATAGTCAACCATACAAGCACCGCGGGATTATGGTAATGCTGAGATTAGAGAAACCGCATTTATTATTACACTTCTGCATTGCAGTAGGATCTTTGATATGCTCTGTGAAGTCAACCCCAAGCACCCCCTACTGGGTTTTAATTAAATATCATTCCTACTGAGTTAATAAGCGTGCTATCTATCAGCAACGTGGCTTTCCCTTAATGTTACAATAATAATAGTTCAAGCTGGGTTTGGTAATTACTGATAGAAGATTTGATAAAAAATTCTTTCGTTGCTTCTCTCCTCTATCTCCTCTATCTCCTCTATCCGGGCGGGCACCGGCTGCCTAGCATAGCGTTCCTCGGGAGCCCACCGGCAATTGACTTTTCTGTCGTTAATGCTTCGACAAAACAGGAGTGGCCCAGAATCCAACTTCATCTAGCAAGTGATGTCACCAGAAGCTCCTCTAGGAAACATTCGCTCATTGCTTTATAATGAGCAAAAGTGATGTTCGCGCCCAGATGGATCTGGGACTTCGTCCATTTGGAAGTTGCTTCCGATAATGCAGATGGCGGCCCTTCTATTCCTGAGTGATTCCTGTCTGTCCAAGTCCTCCCATAAATTAGCCACTCAACCCACTAGCGACCCTCCTCACTTTCTCTTGGCCTTGAGAAGAGACCAGAAAAGCACTTGGATGTTTCCTCTCCCATCCCTCCTGTGACCTTTCTGTCTCCTCTCCTTATCTTTGAGTCCTTTGCCTGTTCTTCTCCAGAGTACTTCACATGAAGGCACTGTTCATTCCCGCCATAGAATCACTACGACCACGGGTCTCACTACGACCACGGGTCTCACTACTTCCCGCTCTGTCATATCCACTTTCAGTTTTTCAAGAGCCTCATGTATTCTGTGTCTCCTTGCTGATCGAATGTTGATATTTAAAAGGTAAATCTGGTTCCAGAAGAAGCTTGTGGTCATTACGGGAGCTATGCAATTTCCTAAGAGCATTTTTATAGCTCTAAAGATAGCGATGTACTTTCTGTATGGAATCTCTGATTTTAACCACCGGGAGGGCAGTCTCTGTCCCGATTCTGCAGATGAGATCACTCCAATGATGGGCTTGTTTTTTGCCCTCTGGTATTCTCCAGCCCCCATGCCCTGCCCTGTGGAAAATGCCTCTGTGCTCTATTTCCATTGGAGAGTCTCTCCAGAATCTCCATGTTGAGAAAATGTCAAGGCCATCTATTCTCACTCAACTCTTCATTACTCTCTCAGCTCTGCATCTAACTCTCTAAACTCTTCCATGTCTGGACTTTCTCCCCAGATCCCACTTTTCAATTTCCTTTTGTGTGTCATATTTTCCCACCAGAATCTAAACTCCTTGAAGGGAAACACTTCTGTATTGCTAATTTTTGCATTCCCAATGCTTAGCACAAGCCCTGGATACATAGAGCTTATGAAATGCTAGGTGCAAGATTATGGGATGATCAAGTATGGGGGACTTGGGTCTTTTCAACAATGAAATGATTTAAGGCAATTCCAATAGACTTGTGATGGAAAGTGCCATCCAGATGCAGAGTCTGAAGACTTTTGAACTCAGGCCTTCCTGACTCCAGGCTTGGTGTTCTACCCATTTTGCCACCTAGCTGCCCCTAAATTTATACATAATTTATTGGATCTGAGGGTAATTACTTGTCATCACTGGACATCTGGTAGTATCCCATAAGCATATAATCATATGTCTATAGGATCTGGGACTAAAGAGAATCTTGAGATCAACTCATGTAACTGTCTCTAGAAATGAAGAACCGAAAGGTTTGATGATTTTCCTGAGATCACGGAGGTATTAAGTCTCTGCAAGATCAGTGAAGTTACTCCCCACCTGGCTACAAAGCATGTCCTCTGACTCCAGATCTGGCTCTCTGCTCCAGGGCACCGTGATGCTTCCATCTCACAGCATCCTACAGTTGGAGCTGGAGGCATCTTTCATTGTCAACCAGTTCAACTCCCTCATTTCAGATGTGGGAAAACCTGTGGCCCACCAAGCTAGAATGACCAATTCAAGGCCACACAGGTAGTAATAATAATCTTGACAATTATAAATGTTGTATTTAATGTCTTCAAAAGACTTTACAGGTATTGACTCATTTGAATTTCACAATAACCCTATGAGGTAAGGATTGCAGGTACCATGACACCCAATTTTCAGATGTAAAAAATGAAGCTCAGGAAAGTCAATATGTTGAATCCCAAAATTCCTCTTTCTAGTCCTCTATCTACTATGCTGTGAACAGGGCCAGCTACATGATGAATGTAAAATAGGTCCTAGATACATATCCAGCAACCCTAATGTTAATTTCCTAAATGTGTGTTAACTCATTAACCTGCCAATATTGATTTATTCATGTTAGCCTGCCTCTACCTTTCCCTTCCTTCTCTCTCTCTCTCTGTGTCTCTCTGTCCCTCTGTCTTTCTGTCTCTTTCTCTCTCTCTCCCTCTCTCTCTCTCTCTCTCTATCACCCTCCCTCCTTCCTTCTTTCTTTTTCTCCTTCCTTCCCTCTCTCCATCTCTGTCTCTGTCTTTCCCTCCTTCCCTCCTTGTCTCTCTTTCTCACATGTGTGCGCGCACACACACAAACACTCAATAAAAGGTCAAGCTAAGCCTGCCCCTTGATTCCCCACGGGGCTCAGGACAATGTTCACTGTTTGGCTCATCCTGGTTCGTGTCCTGTGAGCAACATCAAGCCAGTCTGAAGGCAGCACAGGCTAAGCTTGGATGTGACGAGCATTTTCAATGAGCTTTCCCCCTTTTTTGTAAAGGGGTGCCAGGGAGCTCACTCCTTAAAAGCTAACTCCCCACCTGGGTAGAAAGCAGCCTGGGAGTGTTTGAGGCTAGTCTCATGTTTGAAGGTGCTGTTGTCTGCTCAGCTCCCTAGGCTCAAGACTCATGAAAACAGCCATCATATTTATTTTGAGGAACTTTCCTGCACAGAGATGGGTGTGGTAGAAAAACAAGAGAGAGAGAGAGACACAGAGACATAAAAAGAGAGAGAGAGACAGAGACAGAGAAAGACAGAGGGAGGGAGAGATAGACAGACAGACAGACAAAAAGAGAGACAGAGACAGAGGGACAGAGAAAGACAGAGGGAGGGAGAGAGAGAGAGACAGAGACATACCTACAGAGAAAGAGAGAAAGAGAGATGGAGACATACCTATAGAGAGAGAGAGACAGAAACAGAGACAGAGACAGAGACAGACAGACAGGGGCACCCTCCAATGTATCAAAAACTTGGTACTTTCCTGATATAGGAAGTCCCTTTACTAATGCAGTTCATATTCCATCTGTAATTTACAGTGTTACAAAGCTTGCCTACATCAGATCAGCTCACTACAAACCAGCATTCACCAGACTCAGCCAGATCAAGTGACTTGTCCAGGACCATGTAGTTCATGGTTTAGTCAAGAAGTAGAGATGGAATTTGAACCTCCTGACTCCCAAGTTAGCATTCTAACCACTGCTCATCACTGCTCCTTTTATCAGGAGATATCAGCTGAGAAATCAGATGCCACTTCAAAGGGGACCCATCTTACTCCCTATTTTCTCTCTACTAGGTCCCATTAGCCATGCAGCTGAATTAATTGATGCATATTTTTTTTTACTTCCTGTCAAATGGAAAATTTACTACTTTGAAAGGGACAACTCCACCGCTGCCTCTCCTTCTGAATTCAGTGGCCAGCTGGGCTTGAGGTTGTTTGTTCTGCGATAGGACAAATTCAAATAAAAGACTATGATGAAGGAGAACCATAATAATAATAGATATCATCAGCATTCATCTTAGGAGTCATTACCCATTCATCCCGGCTCCCGTGGAGATTTAAGCTCTGCTTAAAATGCAAAAAGGGAACGAGATTGAAGAATTCAGTTTATTTATTTACTTTACAGTGGAAACTCTATCCTGCTACCCAAAGACTTTTCCCGAGGTCTTGACAGCTGAATTACTCTTTATCCTAGCAAAGAGTTTGGAGAGAAGGGGACGTTAATGAAGAGTCGTGTTCTCTCCCTTCTTTCTCACTTAGGAAAGCCATGTTTACCAGGAGGAAGTCAAAAAGGAAGTCTAGGCCGAAAGAACGCAAACTCTGGGGAGAGCCAGGGCCAAGTGATTCAGGGTCAACCCAAAGCAAGCCAACAGAAGCCAACATGTCGATAGCTTTTAGGCTTATCAACAGCATGACGCCCATTGTATCATTCCATCGGCAGGCACTACAAGTTTACATCATCATCGTAATAATAGCTAACATTTATAGAGCACTTACTATCACCAGGCATTGTGCTAAGTGCTTTACAATTATTATCTCATTTGATTTTCGTGAGAACCTTAGGAGGTAGATCTTGTGGTTATCCCCATCTTACAGATAAGGAAACTGAGGCAAATCAAGGTTAAATGACTAATGCAAAGTTACACAGCTAGTGAGTGCCTAAGACTGAATTTTAACCCAGGTCTTCCTGACTCCACAAGGACCAGCCCTCTATCTATTGCATCAATTCATGTTACAGATGATAAAACTGAGGCACAGAGGGCTTATGACTTTCCCAATCAATAAATCAATTAGCCATCATTTAAATGACTAATATATACCCAGAACAGCACCTACTATGTAGCCTAATAAAGCCATTCTATCCATGCTTGAAGCAAGATTTGAACCTATAACCTCCTGCCTCCAGTTTCAAAACATTTTCATTAAATCAGTGACCAGCTCAGTGAAAATACTAGGTTTCCCCTAAGTTGGACGGATATAAGAGTTCTTTAAATTCTGCAAGTAGCTTTACAAATATCTCATTTTATTGTCCAAAAACCCTCCTGAGAAGCATATGCTATTAGTCTCCTTATGAGGAAACTGAGGCAGACAGCTTTTATGTGAGCCGTCCAGAGTCACACAGCTAGTGAGTGTTGGTCTTTCTGATTCTATGTCCAATGTTATGTCCTCTAAGCTACCTCCTTGTGTACTAAATGCTGCCTAAAATGGATATAGAATTTCTTGGAGTCAGCAAATCTAGATGTGAGTTGTTAAAAATGAAAATTTGGGTGGGTCTCTCAATCCCTCCAGGACACAGATTCCACATCTTAAAAAAGGTTAGAAGTCATTTAAAGCTTATAACATGTTAGAAGAACCGCATCTTTTTAATGTATATTAGATTGCTTGCTACCTGGTGAAGAGGGTAAAGAGGGAGAAAAAAAACACAAGGTTTTGTAAAGGTGAGTGTTGAAAACTATCTTTGCAAATATTTGGGAAAATAAAGTGCTATTTTTTAAAAAAATTAAATTTTTTGATGATGATAAATGTTGGAGGGGATGTGGGAAAACTGAGACACTAATGCATTGTTGGTGGAATTGTGAACTGCTCCAACCATTTTGGAGAGCAATATGGAATTATGCCCAAAGGGCTATCAGGTTGTGAATACTCTTTGATCCAGCAATTTTTCTATATCATACAAAAGGGAAAAGGAACCACCTGTGCAAAAAATGTTTGTAGCCACCCCCTTTTTGTGTTGGCAAGGAACTGGAAACCGAGTGGATGCCCATCAGTAGGAGAATCGCTGAATAAGTTATGGGATATGAATGTTATGGGATATTATTGTTCTGTAAGAAATGATCAGAAGAATGATTTCAGAGAGGCATAAAAAGGAAAAATACATAGCAGTCTTGGGAAATCTATACCAAAAGTGGGTCTGGGAACTCCAGCAAAAAATCAAAGACTAAGAATACTGCTTTTTGGAAATACCAGTGGAGTTAGAAGCTGCAGGGAGTTAGCTCTGACCCTCTTCTCCCCCCTTACAATAATAATAATCTTGCCACATATGACCTCACCCTAGGTTGACCAGAGCAAAGAGCAGGCTCTGCTTAGGGAGTAAAGAAGAAAGGAATCATTTACAAAGGAGACGAAGAGGAAGAGAAAGAAATCCCAAGTGGAATTAACTGAGGGATAGAAGAGCACTGCTTTTCTAGAATAGCCAGTTAATTAAAAGAGATGATATATAAAATAGGGACTTCTGTCATTAAAATACAAAGCCATAATAAAGGGCTATGGCTCAAGAGGAGGGACAAAAGTAATTGAGGAGTGCACAGTGAAAGGGGTTACTTTGGATGGGGATGTGATTGGGGAAAACTGAAGGAAGAAAACTTTGATTCAGATTTTTTTTTTAATTTTATTTATTTAATAATAACTTTGTATTGACAGAATCCATGCCAGGATAATTTTTACACGACATTATCCCTTGCAATCACTTATGTTTCGTTTTTTCCCCTCCCTCCCTCCTCCCCCCCCCCAGGATGGCAAGCAGTCCTATATATGTCAAATATGTTGCAGTATATCCTAGATACAATACATATTTGCAGAACCGAACAGTTCTCTTGTTGCACAGGGAGAATTGGATTCAGAAGGTAAAAATAACTCGGGAAGAAAATCAAAAATGCAAATAGTTCACATTCATTTCCCAGTGTTCCTTCTTTGGGTGTAGCTGTTTCTGTCCATCATTTATCCATTGAAACTCAGTTAAGTCTCTTTGTCATAGAAATCCACTTCCATCAGAATACATCCTCATACAATATCGTTGTCGAAGTGTATAATGATCTCCTGGTTCTGCTCATCTCACTTAGCATCAGTCCATGTAGGTCTCTCCAAGCCTCTCTGTATTCATCCTGCTGGTCATTTCTTACAGAACAATAATATTCCATAACGTTCATATACCACAATTTACCCAGCCATTCTCCAATTGATGGGCATCCATTCATTTTCCAGTTTCTAGCCACTACAAACAGGGCTGCTACAAACATTTTGGCACATACAGGTCCCCTTCCCTTCTTTAGTATTTCTTTGGGATATAAGCCCAATAGAAACACTGCTGGATCAAAGGGTATGCACAGTTTGATAACTTTTTGGGCATAATTCCAGATCGCTCTCCAGAATGGCTGGATTCGTTCACAACTCCACCAACAATGCATCAGTGTCCCGTTTTCCTGCATCCCTCCAACATTCATCATTATTTTTTCCTGTCATCTTAGCCAATCTGACAGGTGTGTAGTGATATCTCAGAGTTGTCTTAATTTGCATTTCTCTGATCAATAGTGATTTGGAACACTCTTTCATGTGAGTGGTAATAGTTTCAATTTCTTCATCTGAAAATTGTCTGTTCATATCCTTTGACCATTTATCAATTGGAGAATGGCTTGATTTTTTATAAATTTGAGTCAGTTCTCTATATATTTTGGAAATGAGGCCTTTATCAGAACCTTTAATTGTAAAGATGTTTTCCCAGTTTGTTACTTCCCTACTAATCTTGTTTGCATTCGTTCTGTTTGTACAAAGGCTTTTTAATTTGATATAATCAAAATTTTCTATCTTGTGATTGGTAATGGTCTCTAGTTCATCTTTGGTCACAAATTTCTTTCTCCTCCACAAGTCTGAGAGATAAACTATCCTATGTTCCTCTAATTTATTTATAATCTCGTTCTTTATGCCTAGGTCATGGACCCATTTTGATCTTATCTTGGTATGTGGTGTTAAGTGTGGGTCCTTGCCTAATTTCTGCCATACTAATTTCCAGTTATCCCAGCAGTTTTTATCAAATAATGAAATCTTATCCCAAAATTTAGAATCTTTGGGTTTGTCAAACACTAGATTGCTATAGTTGACTATTCTGTCTTGTGAACCTAACCTTTTCCACTGATCAACTAATCTATTTCTAAGCCAATACCAGATGGTTTTGGTGACTGCTGCTTTATAATATAATTTTAGATCAGGTACAGCTAGACCACCTTCATTTGATTTTTTTTTCATTAATTCCCTTGAGATTCTCGACTTTTTATTGTTCCATATGAATTTTGTTGTTATTTTTTCTAAATCATTAAAATATTTTCTTGGAAGTCTGATTGGTATAGCACTAAATAAATAGATTAGTTTAGCGAGTATTGTCATCTTTATTATATTTGCTCGGCCTATCCAAGAGCACTTAATATTTTTCCAATTATTTAAGTCTTGGATTCAGATTTTGATTTTCTTTTACACTTATGGCCTGTATGATATAGGGCAAAGCCCTTTCCCAGCTCTAGCCTCGGTTTCCTCCTCTTCAAAATCAGGACACTGGATTGCGTGACCGCTAAATCCCTCTCCAGCCCTGACTCCTACTGTCCTAGGCAGTGGCACGTGAGCGAGGCTCTGAAGCTTGGGTAGCATTTAGGGAGATGCATATGGGAAACATACAGAGGGAATGGTTCAAGCAGAAGTACAGAGATGGGCAATTCAGTAGTGAAAAGTGGCAGTGGGACAAGAGTGTCCCACAAGTGGAGATGAGTGCCGGTATAAAGGGCTAGACAAGTAGGTTGGGATCAAATGAATTATTTCACCAAATGTTTCTCAAATATCTACAAAAGTAAAGCACCAAATTAATCACTAGAGGCAGAAAGATGAACAATAATTTGGTTCGGGCGCTCAAGGAGTTTGCAATCTACACAATTAACTACAGCACCAATCTGAATATCATCGGACCAGAGAAAAGATCATGGAAAAAAGCAGGAAGATTGGGAGAAGGAAGGATCATATTAGCTAGGGGGATCAGGGGAGAATTGGTGAAGGGATTGGGGGACTTGGATGGACCCTTGAAGGAAGAAAAGGCTAAGGAAAGGAAGAGATTCACTTGGCAGACAAGGGGACCATCTCAGCTTCAGAGCATGGAAATGCCATCTAGCCCTGGACATCAGGAAGGCTAGGCAAGCAAAAGTGGGCAGGATGGGCTGAAGGAAGGATGGGACTAGAGGTGTCTCAGTCCCTGTCCAAAGGACATAAAAGACTGGAAAATAGGATTGGAAAATTAGAGATTGCCTAAAAAAAGTATCAGACCAGGACTGAGGACAGTTCTGAGCTTGTAAGTGCCTGGGGAGTGAATGCCTGATAAGGAGCTAGGGCTTCCTCCTCTAAGATCACTTTATATTTATTCTGTAAGTCTTTCTATGTATCTGTGTGTGTACATGTCATTTCCCCCATTAGAATGGAAGCTCCTTGAGAACAGGGGCTCATTTTGCCTTTTTTTTTTTGATCTCCAACACCTGTACATAGTAAGTGCTTAATAAATACTTTGATCATTCATTGATTCACAAAGATCTGTCGATTGGTTGACAATAAGAGGACAGAGCTACAATGGTCACTTGAGCCAATATAAAAAAAAAATCCAAGCAAATTCATTTCTGCAAATGTTAAGCACTTGCTATGTCAGCCTTGGTGTTAGGATTGGAAGGTGACTTGTACCTCTCTCTGCCTTTATTCTTCTAAGCAAGGGCTCCCCCAGGAAAGTCATCAGATTTTGTTTGGAGGAGCCATCCCACCTCCCTATCAATACTGGTTTTTTCTCCCCTGCCATCTCAGTTCCACCAAGGGTGATCAAAAATGGTGTAACCGATAGTCCTAGAGCTGAGCCAGAAAATTTGGGCGTTATTCTTCTATTTATGTGACACTTAGGGCTTCCCCTCTCTGAGACTCCATTTCCATCTAATGAAGAGAATACATTATTTGGGACACTTGGAGTTTGTTTTCTTGTTTATAGCTCCAATGAAAAAAGAGAAAAATGGGACAGGAGCGATGCTTAGAAAAGAAAGATGAACAAGAGAGCCAAGAGCACTCAGTTTATCTTTAGCTTTTGGGTTTTCTTGTTCAGAAGCAGAGAATGAAGTGACAGTGATGGAATGAGAGACCAGAGGATGAGAGCAATGTTTAAGGGCAGGAATCACTGACAGACGCCCCTTTCAAATCATTGAGGAAACATTCTCCCATCCCACAGGACAGTCCTGAATCCCTTGATTCATGGGAAGGAGAGAGATGTTGTTCAGTCATTTATGTTGTATCAAATTCCTCATGATCCACTTGGGGTTTTCCTGGCAGAGATATCGGAGTGGCTCACCATCTCCTTCTCCAGCTCATTTGACAGATGAGGGAAACGGAGGCAAACAGCAGCCATACTTTCTGAAGTAAGTTAAAGCACCAAGGGATATTGCTCCACTATGGGACCAGCTTCCCTCCCCCTTATTGTTTACACTAACCTTCTTGTCCTTTCTCAGCTTTACCTAGAAGGCACAGACCCACTGACCAGCACGTACTAATAAAAGCCACGCTGGCCAGCCTGAAGCTAATTGTCAGCTCACCCATGCAACAATGATGGGAGAGAGAAAGAGCAGCCCCCTCCTCTCCTCTCATGTGACTCAATTATTTCTTACTTAGTCTAAAATTCCTACTTAAGGACAATATGAGGGAAGTATTTTTGTAAACAGTAGAGGGCTAGACAAAGTGAGAGATTAATTATGATGACTCTGGGCCTAATCTAGTAGGTGCTTGATGAATGCTTACTGACTGTCCATTACTGAAATACTCTAATACAATTCAGTTTTTGGAGTGACTAGAAATATAGTAAACATAAAGACATGATCAGAGCTAACAGAAGGCTAAACAAAGTGAGAGATTAATTATGATGACTCTGGGCCTAATTTACCAGGTGCTTAATAAATGCTTATTGACTGACCATTACTGAAATACTCTAATGCAATTCAATTTTCAGGAGTGACTAGAAATATAGTAAACACAAAGACATGATCAGAGCTAATAGAGGGCTAGACAAAGTGAGAGATTAATTATGATGACTCTGGACCTAATTTACCAGGTGCTTAATAAATGCTTATTGACTGACCATTACTGAAATACTCCTCTCTAATGCAATTCAGTTTTCAGGAGTGACTAGAAATATAGTCAACATGAAGAAATGATCAGGGCTAGATAGTTTTTTATTGTTTTATTGCTGCATTTATTTTTGTTGTTATTATTGCCCACCATAGAGTTTTCTTTGTAGTAAAAATTTTAAAAAGAAAATAAATGTGGATATCAATCCTGTCTAACAGCATATGCAGCATTCTGTACCCATAGGCCACCACTTCTCCATCAAGAGGAGGGCATTTTGGGGGCTACTGTGTTACTGTGTGCAGGATGCTGAACTCGGAGTCATGGTCCCAAGTTTGAATTTCAGCTCTATTGCTATAAGACCTAGGATTTCTCCTTGCTGGGTATCAGAATCCTCCTCTATAAAATGAAGGGGTTCCATGTTGTTTTCCTTTATGTAGCTGTAACCCTTGTGTCTACTTTTCTCTTGGTTTGCCCTTCTTCCCTGTGTATCAGTTCACACACACCTTCCAACATTTCTCCAAATTTATCCTATTCTTCAATCGATAAATATCAATTAAGCATCTCCTGCGGAAAGAGCCCTGGATTCTTATGGCCCAAAGATACCCTAGGACAACACCCAGTCCTCAAACAATCGGCTCACCCTTTGGATCCAGTTTGGGGTTTTGTTTGTTAGTTTATGGAAGAAGGGGAGGGAGAAGGTCTCAGCTGCAAAGTTCTCCTTTGGTTATTTGGGATGCACCAGAGTGCTCCCCTTTTCTCTGACCTCTTCGAGGTCATGGCTTTTAAGAAAAGTGGTTTTTCTGCATTCTTTCCCTCCCCTTGTGAATTGTTCATTCTCATCCTAGTCAAGCCTGAAGTACAAACAAGAACCATGGGGTCAGCACCCCTGGGCTTCCAGCGCCAACTCTCATTTTCTTTCAACTTCCAAGAGAGAATAAGAGGAAGAGAAGGAAAGGGAAAAGCTCAAAGAAAGGGAAAGTTATATGGGTTTTCGATGATCTAAAAATCAGAAGCCATTTTAGTGCTTTAGTCAGTCAGCAGGCACTAATGGAAAGCCTACTCTGTACTAGGCACTCTGCTAATTGCAAAGCACTGACTTTAGAGCCAAAATCTTGAATTCAAATCCAACTTCAGATACTTGTGTAATACCGGGCAAATCACCAAACTTCTGTGTGCTTCAGTTCCTTCAAGTATAAAATGGAGATGGTGATAATTCCTACTTTGCAGGGTTGTTGTAAGAATTAAATGAGATCATTCTAACAAAGCACTTAACACGGAACGTGGCACACGGTAAGGTGATTAATCAATGTGCATTTCCTTTCTTCTTTCCTTAACCGTTGGGCCTTCTATTCTGTGGATTTGGGGGAAATACCACATATCACCCAGGGCAGTGACACATGATTTTCTCCAATAATTTTCATGCTTCTTTCTTTTTGGATTGAAGGTACAAGGCAGTTCCAAATTTAGCCCAAAGAAACTACATAAAATGATTTAGAAACAAGAAGTCTTGCGTGAAATTAAGGCTGTTGATAAGTGTGAAATGCTTAAGAATTATTCCCCTCCCAGAGAACACCAGGGCATTCAGCATCCACTTTCTCTGCAGATGATCCAGGGTCCTGGTGAGCTCAACTAGGGAATGTTCAAATGTCATTTCTGGGCCATCTGAGAAAGCTGACCACTAATGACCACATGTAGATAACGATGTTGGCGGGGGCTCAATTACCACCTTCTGATTTGGGGGGAGGCTATAAGAAAGAGAAATCATACTCCAGATGCGCTTGGCAGCTACTTTGACACTGAAAGCTAGAGTAAGGTTCAAGGGTGTCTCTTCTCGCCATTGTCTTTAGCAAGCTTGTGCTGTCAAACATTAACATCTATTCCTAAGCGATTACGGTCTCTTAATTTTCCAAGGTATAAGAAAACCTTTCAGACTTCTTTTCTCCCTGATTATGGGACTATTAATCTTTCCTGCTACTTCAGGCCCCAGAGGTTCCATACAATTTATGCCATCAGACATCATGGAGTAAGTCATAGTTAATTATAAATGGAAGGCTCAGAATTACGGAATGCTTTTTCCAGCAGGTCCCTCCTGCCACTGTCCCCTGAATTCTGACAGCTGTCAGCAATGGAATTACCACCTCCGCCTGTTTTATCTTAGTGCCCAAGATAGCATTTCACCAGCTGAATATTGTCCAGTTGGTCGCTATCTCTGAACTCCGTGCTACTTATCAAATGAACATAAAGCCATCCTAAAGGCGACAAAACCCAATATTTTACATTATTCCTGGAAGAATATTCATGGACTTCTTGGCAACAAGATCTGTCACTGAGGTCTATATGAAATTGCTTTCCCCCTCCCTCCCTTTGAATATGTTTGCTGTCCTCGTGATAAATCTACAGTCGATTCCATGCAGAAGAAAAATGGTTGGGACTTCTCCACTTGCCGGAACTGGAGGCCACATCCATCATCCTCCCAGCGACTCTTTTACTTCTAATTACCACACTTCACTCAGAAATTTGACTTCAAATCATAAGCCTAAGGAGAACCTAGGTTTTCATTTACAGAGCTCCAGCTAAATATCATTTTTCCTGAGCCATATTTCACAGTCAAGAGAAAGTCATGGGGGCTCTTAAACCAACCAGAAAACACGGCCATTTATCTTCAGACTGAGATTTTTTGCTAAAAATCAAACCTAAATTCACCTACATCCCATCTGCCCATAAGTTACTGTAAGATTACATTCACCAAGCTGCCACACGGCATACCCGGCTTGAATTAATCACACATTAGAGAGAAATTTTCTTAAATGCACCATTTCCTCAGGAACTTTTGACAGTTGATTTAAACCTATCTTTTGGGCTAGATAGATCTTTCAATACAGTCAGTGCTTCACTTCAATGCCAAAAGCTCTTTCTTCCCCTTCACTCTACCCCTCCCTTTCTTGTTCTATCACTTTTCTTTGTATCCCTCTATATTACCTTTCATTTCCCTCTCTCCTTCCCTTCATCCCTCTCCTTTCTCACTCCTTCTCTTGCTTTTCCATTTTTACTTTAAACAAATAATTGCAAATATACACATAACACTTTAAGATTTACAAAATATCTTACAAATATGATCTCATTTTATTCTTACAATAACTCTGGAAAATTAATATTATTAGTATCATCCCCATTTTGCTTATGAGGAAACTGAGGCAGACAGCAGCTACATGAATTGCCCAGGGTTGCCAAAGCTAGTAAATGCTTGAGATACAATTTAAATTCAAGTTATTGTGACTTCAGAGCCAATTCTCTATTTAATGTGCTACCTAGCTATCCATTCAGGATGGTCTGGCTTATGGTTCTAGACCAATGGCCAGTGGTTCTAAGGCATGCTATGATACAACAGGCTTTTGATAGCAAAATAAGAAATCTTGTGTCTATGGCCCTAGAGGTCAAGGTTTTAATGTACCCATTTTAAAAATTCTTTTAAATGATTCTAAGGAGCCCAAGAAGAATAATCACACATCATGAAAACAGATTGACTGAACAATAATGACCACAAGCTTGGCGATTCCCAGTTGGCAGTTTGGTTCAAGAAGCAAAAATAAAAATAAATCTAATTTTATAGATCAAGTCAGGAGAGAAGTCGATAGTCAGCACATGTCACTTTCATGATTGCTGAGCACTGAAAGAGGATTCTGGGAAGATGGTGGGATAGGTCACAAAACTTTTGGCTCTCCAAATTTCCTTCAGAGAAAAAGAAAACATTGTCTCAAAGGTAATGTAGAACAACAGAAATAAACAAAAATCAAGGTAAAACAGTAGTTCTAAGACAACCTATGAAGACCCCAGGAAAAACTGACCTCTAGGGACAGAGGTGGGCCCCGAGTGATGTGCAAATACCTACAGGTCAACTCTGTGGAATCAATATTGTTTTAGACTATTTAAAATAACTTGACAGTATATGGTTGGAATATGGCTGTAGTATAGGAATGATGAATTGGTTGATTTAGGAAAAGATGAAAAGGCTTGGACTTATGAAGGAAGATGCTATTCAGCTTCAGAGAAGTTGAACAAGTGCAAATAAGCATAGTATGGTCTTTCATAAATGAATATGAGGGCAGCTAGATAGCACAGTGAATAGAGCACTGACCTTGGAATAAGGAGGATCTGAGTTCAAATAGTTGCTCAGACACCAAACACTTACTGGCTGTGTGATCCTGGACAAGCACTTAACCCCAATTACTTCACACACAAAAATTCTAGTAACATAGATGCATGTGAATGTATATGTGAGTATATGCAAATGATTATAGAACCTTTTCATTTGTGTGTGGAAGGGTAACTACCCATAATTAAACCCTTCTTGGGGGATAATGAGGAAGAGGGAAAAAATTTTTTTAAAAAAGTACACAGCAGAGAACAAAAGAAAACCTACAAATGGACAGCTCAACACAATGTGCAATATTTGTTAGATAGGTTTTCTTGAAATAGAAATTTATTGCTTTATATTTTGAATTTTATGTTCTATGATGCAAATTTTTTCCTATTTTGTATTTAATAAAAACAAAAGATTACTGAGCACTTATAATGTGCAGAACATTGATGATTATGGTGTCAGAAAAGCTATGAAAACACGGCCATTTATCTTCAGACTGAGATTTTTTGCTAAAAATCAAACCTAAATTCACCTACATCCCATCTGCCCATAAGTTACTGTAAGATTACATTCACCAAGCTGCCACACGGCATATCCCGGCTTGAATTAATCACACATTAGAGAGAAATTTTCTTAAATGCACCATTTCCTCAGGAACTTTTGACAGTTGATTTAAACCTATCTTTTGGGCTAGATAGATCTTTCAATACAGTCAGTGCTTCACTTCAATGCCAAAAGCTCTTTCTTCCCCTTCACTCTACCCCTCCCTTTCTTGTTCTATCACTTTTCTTTGTATCCCTCTATATTACCTTTCATTTCCCTCTCTCCTTCCCTTCATCCCTCTCCTTTCTCACTCCTTCTCTTGCTTTTCCATTTTTACTTTAAACAAATAATTGCAAATATACACATAACACTTTAAGATTTACAAAATATCTTACAAATATGATCTCATTTTATTCTTACAATAACTCTGGAAAATTAATATTATTAGTATCATCCCCATTTTGCTTATGAGGAAACTGAGGCAGACAGCAGCTACATGAATTGCCCAGGGTTGCCAAAGCTAGTAAATGCTTGAGATACAATTTAAATTCAAGTTATTGTGACTTCAGAGCCAATTCTCTATTTAATGTGCTACCTAGCTATCCATTCAGGATGGTCTGGCTTATGGTTCTAGACCAATGGCCAGTGGTTCTAAGGCATGCTATGATACAACAGGCTTTTGATAGCAAAATAAGAAATCTTGTGTCTATGGCCCTAGAGGTCAAGGTTTTAATGTACCCATTTTAAAAATTCTTTTAAATGATTCTAAGGAGCCCAAGAAGAATAATCACACATCATGAAAACAGATTGACTGAACAATAATGACCACAAGCTTGGCGATTCCCAGTTGGCAGTTCGGTTCAAGAAGCAAAAATAAAAATAAATCTAATTTTATAGATCAAGTCAGGAGAGAAGTCGATAGTCAGCACATGTCACTTTCATGATTGCTGAGCACTGAAAGAGGATTCTGGGAAGATGGTGGGATAGGTCACAAAACTTTTGGCTCTCCAAATTTCCTTCAGAGAAAAAGAAAACATTGTCTCAAAGGTAATTTAGAGCAACAGAAATAAACAAAAATCAAGGTAAAACAGTAGTTCTAAGACAACCTATGAAGACCCCAGGAAAAACCGACCTCTAGGGACAGAGTTGGGCCCCGAGTGATGTGCAAATACCTACAGGTCAACTCTGTGGAATCAATATTATTTTAGACTATTTAAAATAACTTGACAGTATATGGTTGGAATATGGCTGTAGTATAGGAATGATGAATTGGTTGATTTAGGAAAAGATGAAAAGGCTTGGACTTATGAAGGAAGATGCTATTTAGCTTCAGAGAAGTTGAACAAGTGCAAATAAGCATAGTATGGTCTTTCATAAATGAATATGAGGGCAGCTAGATAGCACAGTGAATAGAGCACTGACCTTGGAATAAGGAGGATCTGAGTTCAAATAGTTCCTCAGACACCAAACACTTACTGGCTGTGTGATCCTGGACAAGCACTTAACCCCAATTACTTCACACACAAAAATTCTAGTAACATAGATGCATATGAATGTATATGTGAGTATATGCAAATGATTATAGAACCTTCTCATTTGTGTGTGGAAGGGTAACTACCCATAATTAAACCCTTCTTGGGGGATAATGAGGAAGAGGGAAAAAATTTTTTTAAAAAAGTACACAGTAGAGAACAAAAGAAAACCTACAAATGGACAGCTCAACACAATGTGCAATATTTGTTAGATAGGTTTTCTTGAGATAGAAATTTATTGCTTTATATTTTGAATTTTATGTTCTATGATGCAAATTTTTTCCTATTTTGTATTTAATAAAAACAAAAGATTACTGAGCACTTATAATGTGCAGAACATTGATGATTATGGTGTCAGAAAAGCTATGAAAATAATGGATTAATATGAAAATTAATGGATTAATTAATAAAATCACTGCTTAAAGGTAACTATTTTCCCTAAGTATTAAATCTAATGTTTTCCTGGTGAAGATAATCAGAGAAAGCTGGAAGGCAGAGTCCTCTGACCTCTTGGGTCTTGTCTTATACAGGCCTGAAGGATTCTAAGTACTTACAACTACCTCAAAATCATTGTGAAATTCAAACTGACATCATTTTCCCAGAAACTAAACCTTCCACAATGAAAAGAAGATCCTAACTCAACATCAGTCCTTCAAATGCTGTGATCTGGGAAGCTGAATTTATTGTGTGTGCCTGTGTTTTGTTGTTGAATTGTTTTTTTGTCGAGTCCAATTCTTGTTTTTATTTAAAAGTATTCTATTTTTTAAATTACTTTAAAGATATTTTCAACATTCATTTTTATAAGATTTTAAGTTCCAAACTGTTCTTCCTCCCTTCCTCTCTTCCTCCCTCTCCAAGACAGAAAGCAATCTGGAAATAGATTATACATATACAATTGTGTTAAATGTATTTCCACATTAGTCATTTTATGGAAGAAGAATCAAAACAAAAAGAAAAGATCATGGGAGAAAAAAAAGCTAAAAAAACAAACAAGGGGAGAAATATTATGCTTTGATCTACATTTAGAGCTGCATTCAGAACATGCAGTTTTTGTTCTGAATGTGGATAGTATTCTCTATCATGAAGTCTTTTGGAATTATATTGCTAAGTATATTGCTAAGAAGAGCTAAGTCAGTCATAGTTCATCATTGTATAATATTTCTGTTACTATGTACAATGTTCTCCTGGTCCTGCTTACTTCACTTAGTATCAGTTCATACAAGTTTTTCCAGCTTTTCTGAAATCCGCCATTCATTATTTCTTCTAGCAAAATAGTATTCCATTATATTTACATTCCACATCTTGTTCAACCATTCCCCCCTTGATGGATATTTCATCAATTTCTAATTCTTTGCCACAAACAAAACAAAACAAAAAAAAAAAAAAAGCTGCTACAAATATTTTGTGCACATGGGTTCTTTTCCATTTGTTAAGATCTCTTAGGGATACAGAATCATCAGTGGCACTGCTGGATTAAAGGGGATGCATGGTTTTAAAGCCTTTTGGGCATAGTTCCATATTGTTCTCCAGAATGGTTGGATCAGTTCATAAGTCTACCCACAATGCATTAGCATTCCAATTTTCAGAGCCTCTTCTCCAACAGTGATCATTTTCCTTTTCTGTCCTTAATTTTCCTGACATGGACCTTCACTGGACTCTTATAGTGCCGAAACTCTCTCACAAAGCTACGTGGAAAGCAATTCCTACTACATTGTTGGTCCTTGGAAAATGAGAACTGTGAAAACATGCTTGGCATAGGAAGAGACGGGAATTGACAGCCCCTGAGGCTGAGTGCTTCTGAAGAACTTATAAAGTAGAAGGTAAGCAGGGAGACTTGTTCATGTTTTTTCATGGCAGAATGTACAGACTTACAAGTTCTAATAGGTTTTTCCTGTTTATCTTTGTTATTAGAATGTGAAATGGCCCTTTTATATCAGGAGCTCATTCTAGTAGTATGATATTGAATAAAATAAGGAGAAAGATAAAATAAGGCATCCTTAAAATAACACAATTCATTTACAAGTTTTGAGATCCATCATATACTGTTGGCATATAAGCTGCTTTTTTAAAACACATATTCACTGAAATTAAAAATTGTGGTGATTTTTTTTTAAAGAAAGGCAAAAGAAAACTAAGTGAGTTATGTTTTGCATGTGTTGTGTTGGAGATATTGTTGGGATATATTGTTCAAAATGCCCAATAAGCAGTTCATGATGTGAGACTTAAGTTGAGGGGAATACAAGAGAAAATTGAAAATTGAAAATTGAACCTGTGGGAATTAATGAAATCACACCAAAAAAAAAAAAATCACCAAATGGAGCAAAAAAAGAGTTAATGACCTATGAGAGAACCATGAGGGAGACTTGCAGTTAGGGGACATGGCATGGGGTAAGAGCTATCAAAGGAGACTGAAAAGGAATAATCAGATTAGAAAGAAGATCAGAAGAGAATGGTGTTATGAAAATCCAGAGGAAATAAAATATCTGTGGAAAAAAAAGATTATGAACAACATCAAAAACTACAGCAGAAAGGTCAAGAAAGATGATGATTGAGAAGAATGTATTTGTGGTACTTGAGATATGCATTGTCTCATTTAATCTCCACTATAGTCCCATGAGATAAGTCCCGATAACATTATTATTCTTATCTTACAGATGAAGAAACTTAGATTCAGTAATATTAATAATGGACTTGCCAGTGGTAGGACAACTAAAAGTGCCAAGTTAGTCAATTACAAAGGAGAAATTTTGATGCAGATCTTTTGATTCTACTATAGTAGGGCTTTTCATCACTGGCTACCTCCTCTTTGGCAAAAATAAAGTAGCACTTTGGTCAGCTCCTCAGAATGCACAGTTCTAATGGAAACACAAAGAATGAATGATTTATGAATGCTTACTAAAGTCCGCATTTGAAACTAAGAAATTGAGAAACTAAGAAACTGCTCTGCTCTCAAAGCATTTTCAATTATAAGGTTTGTTTGGGGCAAAAATAAAAAGAAATGGTGTTGGTGATCTTTTGGTCTTCTGATTTCTTAAAGAGGAGAGGGAAAATTAATACAATCAACCTATTTTTTCTCTTAAGGTATTGTCCCATTTGTCAACCAATTGGCTTTCCTAAATCTTAAAGGAAATGGAAGGTCAGTGATTCAGCGACTGACGCTATGTAAACTATCATGGTTTATGAACACCCTAGGAGGTAAGGAGTTCTAAATCTGTCTGCCCACCCAAATAGCAGGAAAATAAAATAATGACTTCCTGGGGAAGGAAAGGACTCGGGGCAGAGTGCTCTATTTACTGATGCTTCCTGGACTAAAGAATTCTATTAACCAATATTACAAGTTTGAGTTCCAGAACATCTAAGTATCCAGTGGATCAACAAACACAGATGCCCCTGCACTGGCTCCTAGAAAACTGGACTCTGAGAAACACACACACACACACACACAATGGAGCAGGTTACAATGAACCCTTTTACTATTTTGCTAATTTCATAGTTGATTCTATGGCAGAATAGTAGGTACTGAAGTTATCAAGATAGAGGCATGTTTCTGCTGTGATAATCTTGGGGGATCAAAAACCAACAAATGTTTACAATGCTCTTTTGAAGCTAATCTGTATATTAAAATGTAAATCCTTCTTTAGCTTTCTTCGCCTTTTCCCAGATTAACTAAGCAAGGGAGTACAACTTTAAAATCTAGATAAATAGAAAAATATATTTTTCTTTCCTTGTTACCTGTTTCATACAGGAAGGAATTAAAACATCAATGAAGTCCTAGGATCATAGATTTTGAACTAAAAGAAACCACACCAATCACCTAGTCTAGAACCTTTGGTTTGAAGGCCATGGGATTATAGGCTGAGAGCCAGGAGACATCTTAGAGACCTCTTTTTCCAACTCCCTAGTTCATGGATGTTTAGATGATTTGCTCAGAACCATACGATGAGCTAGGACTTGGTAGAACTGGTCTGTGAAATCACCTGCTATGACATCAGACCCAGATTTCTTTCATCTATACTACAAAATAAGGAAGCTAAGATCCATCCAAGATGAAGAAACTACTTACCCACTCAGAAAATCAATGACAATTAGGATTTGAATCTAGGTTTTCTGCTTCCAAACCTAAACCCACTATATCACCTATTGGTGTGTGCTGCCATCACTGGGAGGGCACACATCAGTCATGCTATTTAAAGAGAGGCATTTTGGTAGAGTGGATAGGTCAGCAGATTTGAAATAAAATGACTCAACTGACAGTCACATGACCTCCTCAAACCGAAAATGAGAAGAGTGGATTATCTGCTCTCCAAGGTCTTTATCAGAATTTACATGTCACAGAAGAGAGATTATGGGCCCTGAGGTCCAAAAGACTTGAGTTCAAATCTCACCTCAGATACATATTAGCTGCGTTACCCTAGCCAAGTCACACTGCCTCAGTTTCCTTACCTATAAAGCAAGGATAATAGCAGGTACTTTTTCCAAGGGTTATTGTGAAGACAAGATGAAATATTTGTGATGGGCTTGGCAAACCTTAAAGCACTATGTAAACGTGAGCTGTTATCAGCACAATTATAATTCTATAATTCTGCAAATAAAGAAACACACCAGGTCAAATCAAAGCAGCCTTTAGCTTTGTCTTTTCTGACTCCTTGGGATCACCTTGTCTTCTTCTTTCTTTATTTTAAATGAAGGAAGTTTGAGGTTTAACCAGGGATGATTAACAAAATACTTACAATAAATCCAGGCATTCCTTTTAACCACTTTCTCCTTGACAGTTGCTGACCAAGGAAGAAAGTGCTGAATTTCATCTCCAGTTTGTCAATATTTACACTCTCTAAATAAAGCAGTCATCTCAACGGCTAGTTTGTTTGGGTTGGATTACAGAGGTTCTCATTTCACTTGTATGAGCCCAAAGTAGTTCATTTCCTTAAGATCCCAATGCCAGTCTTCCATTTCTCTGGGTCTGTTCTTCTCTAGGACATTTGTACTCATGTATCCTGGGAGTAATGCCAAAATCTAGGCCATCGGTGCGCAGCAAGATCACAGGAAAACTCAAGAAATGCCAAGAGAAGATGGAGTCTTTTTCCCTATGTGCAAAGAGTGTCATTAATTTTGGAAGAAGCTGCACAAGTCCATATCAGGGTTCCACCAGCAGAACTTGCTTCACTAGAAAGAGAGTATATGGAAAGTGTGTGGAGTCAGAATAATGAGGTCCTGAATAGTGAGTATGGTTGGCAGAGAGAAACTGAAGAATTATTAAAAATTATTCCCTGGGGCAGACAGGAAGAAGACTCTGATAATTGAGATCCGTTTAGTTCCATGGTCCCATCAATCAGATATCCAAGTTATACCAGGTCCCTGAGGTTAAATTTTCCTCTTAAAACAACTTATAGTCCATGGCTTCATTACCTCCCTCTTTTGGGTCAGTGTGCCAATGTCACTCTATCTCCCTTTACCCTATCCCCCACGCCACACGGTATCTCTCCTAATCCTACTCTCGCCTGACCCCACTTCTCTTTTTTATAGATTTCTAACAATTTTAGGGTGCTAAGTTAAGCCCTTAACCTGCCAGTCAAGGGCATAAACCAACCTTAGGGGTGTTTCCTTTCTCCCAATAAATGGCTTCTCATACAGAACTTGCCGTTTCCATCATTAATTATTATAACTCCTTTTTATGCTCTCCCAAATCTATTTCATACTTAAAATTATTGGTATCTATTGCATCCCATCATTTTGTCTGTAACCTCTTCCCTAAATAAATCATTCCTTTACCAAGGAGAATAACTGTTGTGAATTCTTCACATGAATGGACCCCAACATTTGGTGTCTACCCTCATCTGGTGTCTACATTAGCTCCTCAAGAGAATCTGGCTTCAAATCTTGAGTCTGCCCCTTATTGTCCACCTTGAGTGAGATCTTTCTCCTCCATACTTCAAGTTCCTCAGCTATACAATGAAGGAGGAAGAACAGATGCTTTCTAAGGTCCCCGTAAACTCTAAATCTACGATCCAACAAACCTACCCTCCTCCCTATATTTGAAATTTACAGTGCTAAATGTTACAGTGCAAATGATTGCTGGAACACTGAAAGGATGAATTACTTGCCCAAGGTCACATAGGAAGGACTTATTAGAGGTGAGATTCAGGTCTTCCTGGCTCCGAGGCTAGATCTTTTGATGTCTCAACCATTGAGTGCTTTTTTTTTTTTTTAATTATAAAGTCCTTTGGAGCAGACATGTCAAACCCACAGGTCATAACACTTCCAGGTGCCACAGAAACCAGGTTACAATATAATTAAGAAATGTTTAACAAAATGAATAAAAACACAATATAACTGACATAATTTTATATTTTGAAATTAAGTTAGTATGCAGTCTGTAGGAATCCTCATCTACCAATTAGTGGCTCTTGTTTCTATCTGAGATAGATACCCCTGGTCTAGTGCTTTTAAAAGTGACATTTAAAACAACCAAAAAGTTGTTATATGTTAATTTTGAGAGAAATGACAGCAGGTACTTCCCCCAATCTCCCCCAATCTCTCCCATCTCACTAATGCCAATCTCATACTTATGAGCTGAAGGTAATATAAAACTTAAAGTCTACTCAAAAGAGAATCTCAAATCTATGAATTTTCTCTTCCTCCTTAACAACACACATACAAAGGCAATAGCTTCTTTATATATTTGGAACCCTCCTTAAACCAGTGCTCCATTCATTTAATATACCACATATCCTCTTATCAATTCAACATAGAAGTTGTCATCATTTTGGTTTGGTTTTATTTTTTAATATATCACCAGAACTGTGACCTCATCCATATGGATAGTCCCTCCTGTGTCTGTTCACACCCTTTCCCTCTGTGCAATTGTTCTTCCATAGAGGATCCATTTGAGAGCTTCTTAATATATATATACTTGAGATCTCCTAGGTCTCTTTCATTCTGGAAGTAGAATTAGGCCACCAGACTGCTTATGTTACCCTTCATGGGCAACAGGTGACCAGCTAATTCTGCTTCTAAACATACAATTTTTCAATGATATTCTCTGTTCATTTTCATTAAATTCTCTTATTTGAAGAACTTTCAAATGTACAAAACATAGTCTTATTCACAGTAATGAAAACTTAATATCTAAACATAGACCATGAAAGCTCAATTTCAAAAAGAAAATTCTCTTCACATGATACAACATGCCTTACTTGAAGAGAATGCCATCCATTAACTGCTAAGTTATATGGACCAGATACTGTGTAATAATACATAAATAAAACATATTTGCCTTCAAAACTTGCCCTCAAAATTCTTTTTGAAAAAAAAGTCTTTATCCTTATAATAAAAATCATATACTTCAGATACCATATAATCTTAGAATTAAAAGGAACTTTAGATTTCCTCTGATCTAACCACTTTTCTAATGTATAAATGACCTTCTATGATATCCTCCAAAGCAAGGTATCATCTAGCTCCTCTTTAGATACTTCCAGTGATGGGAAACATATCCCAAAGAAGCCCATTTGACTTTTGGAGCATTCTAATTATTTAAGACGTTCTCTACAGTGAAATTAAAGTCAGTCTTTATAAATTTGTAAATTTGAACGTGATTCAGTTTGCAAGATGTTTTTGTTTTTGGGTCGGATTCAATAGCGATGTTATCATTATGGAAATCAAAAACCTTTTTAAAAAGTAAATCCAAAATGTTTCATAAATATTTTATTTCTAAGCAGCAGGTTAAGTTTTGATTATTTTTGTGGTTCAAAATTGATATGCAAAATCAGCATAAAACATCTTGGTTCTGGGTTGATGAGAGTACAGGTTCTGAAATGCTCCCAAATCAAACCATGTGCAGTGATAACTGCATTTTCTATGTAATTTACTTACAAAGTACTCTGATGGCAGAATATCGCACACTTCAGCAAGCTTTTCAAAATGTATATTAGAACACTTGTAGGCAGTCAGAAGAAAGAAAACAAAGGTCGGTCATCATTTTATCTATGATAGATCGAATTCTCCAGGTGGGCTATCTTATTTTCTATAGCCAATGGAAAACACCCAGCTGTGCTTGCAAATAAGTAATTATGAATACAATTTGCAAAAGAAAGACTAATGGCCTAGTAGCATCTCCTGCACGAACAACTTGTGTGGCATCTTGTGTGATGTGGTGTCTAGCATGAAATCATGTACATAGAACAATAAAATGTCAATGACATTTCATAAATGTGGAAACTCCTTCCATGAATCCTTTTATATACTTCTCTAACTCACAGTCTTAGAGAGTTGCCTGAGATACAAAGAGGATGGGGTAACTTGCCCAAGATCATGACTGCTAGTAGACTTAGAGGCTAGCTATGAATCCAGACTGTCTGGCTTCCAAGTCTAGCACTTTATGCAGTGAATCTGTTCTACACTAACCACGTTAATAAAGCTTGTTGAATTGGGCTGCTTTGTAAACAACAACAAAACAGTTGATATTGAAGAAAGTAGTGACAAAATTGGTAGTGATACAAGATGACACACAAGTTGTCCATGAAGGAGATGGACCTCAATGGCTATTCTAGATCATCAGTCTTTGTTTTACAAATTGTGTCCATAATTACTTAGTTTGTGAGCATAGAATGGTATTTTCCATTAGATATGGAAATTAGATATCTCACTTGGAGAGTTCTGTCTTTCATAGATAGAAAATGATGACATTTGTTTTTCTTTTCTTTGGCTACCAACATATGGTCTAGTAACCAACAACCTGAAATACATGTGTAATTTCAACTTTGGGGAAAGGGAGAAAGGCAACAATAAATGGGCAGCTTCTACTTTCAGATTCAATGTATAAACTTTTATTTTTAAGCAAAAAGGCAGATAGAGTCTCTAGTTACTATGGTAAATGAAATTGGTTCAGTTTAAGTAGTGATAGCAAAAGTTATATAGGGAACTATGACATTTTAGCATGACACCTTCTGAAAAATCTGAGGCTTCCTCTATGTAGAAAATGCAAGAAGTCACTAACTTTTTCCAATTTCCTCTGTCTTATACCTTAGAGATAAAGACTATGTGATGACATCAACAGTGGAGAAAAATTCAATAATTCATTAAAAAATGGTCCGGTATGTACGTTCATAACCATGATTGATTATTTACTTGTTTAATATGAGAGAATCTTGAATTCACTAAAGCCATTTGGGTCAATAAGCAAAAATTGCATTTCCAGAAAAACTGTTATTTCTTCCTTAGCCAGGAACCCAGTTCAGAATTGTCTATCTCTTTTCATACTCCTTCTCTTCATCTATTGTCTTGCTATCCTCAAGGGGCCTGTGTCTTGCGGGCCCTTTACTTAGGAAGGACTCTAGACTTATTCATCACACTTGCCTGAACTCTTTCATTTCCTCCTTACCTTTAGTATATACTTCCTTATGCTTTCTAGATTTCCTATTTGTGCTGTCTGCTTCCATTAAAAGCTCCTTAAGAGTAGGGATTGTCTTGCTTACTTATATTTTTATTTGGAGTATTTGATACATTGCTTGGAACAGGAGTGTGTTGATAAATGTAAGAAATGGCTCTCCAACAACCATCAAAAAATTCGGATGATTCACTTTTAAAGTTTAATCTGAATTACTGGTATTTTCCCTATCCCTTTCTTAAGTTTAGACAATAAACAAAACAATAAATCAAACCTCAATTTGTAGTGTTTGCCAATTTCTGAGATGCAAATGTTCACATTGAAAAATTAATTGGCTCAAGCTGGCCCATCATATCCTTGGTACAGAGTAAGTACTTAATAACTGTTCATCTCCATATCTTACTTAGCTAGCTAAGACCCCATCCTGATCCAAGACTTCACTACAACTAACATATGAAAACAATCTCAGGATAACTATTGATTATCCTTTGAAAAAGATGTGTAGCTAAGACATTAATTCATAAATTTGAACATTGTTCTTCCATTCTAGGGAGGATATTACAATATTTGATTTAAAAAATCAGAGATCATCTAAAAAACTAAAAATGATGAAGATAAGGCGGAGAAAGATAGCTCACATTTCTATAATACTATAAGGCTTAAAAGGAGGATGAGCTCCAGGTGAATGCCTTTGCACTCTTTAACATAAGTAATCAAAATAGTTCATACTTGTATAGAGATTACAGAATTGCAATGTGTTTTTTCTGCATCTCTCTATATAAATGGTGGTATCATGGGGAAACTGAGAGCTCAAGAAATTTGCCTACAGTCACCCATCTAAGTAAATATCAGCATTAGAATCTGAACTAAATTTATTCCTGATTCCAAATTCAGCCCTCCTTCTACTATACTTTACTACTAATGTCCTTTCAAATTGGAACTGATAAATAAAGCTTAATACCCTCATTTTACAGGCCAATCACTGAGGAATAAATGTAGTGTCTGCTTTTAGGTCTTAAGCTTCATCATTCTCTATGTACTCTTTAGAACAGACTTCCCAAATTTCTCAATAGAGTTGCCCTTTATCACTCTCTCCCTAGGTGATAAGGAGGATAAATACTATTATGGAGGTATGCTGAGGAAGTGAATATATTTTAATAGGATTATGATAAGAGAAAATTTTTATCCTGTGACTTTGACAAAGAGAATATAGGGAGAACAACCTGTGTTTTAAGATCAAGGAATAGACATTCAAATGAAAAGAGGATTATCTTATTAGTATGCTACCTGATGGACTATCTCAATGTCATGTTTTTTTTTTGTTTGTTTGAAAGGAGGCTGGGCTCCAGAGCTGCTGGCACAATAGGCATTTTAGCAGAAAAATAAAACTAAAAAATCTGGTCACTGACAAAGCCATCCATTTGCATAGAGTGCTATAGAACTCTAGGCAAATCACGCCAGATGTGATTACTCTTTTTCTGAAGTTGAAAGGAAATCTAATGGACCACTAGCTAAAGGTATACAGCTGCTAACGCATCCAGAGAGCATATAAATAATGTCTAGGAAAATCTAGCCCCAAAATCTGCTTGCAAAAGCTGCTTGGGAAGAAACATTTTCAAATAGACCATGAAACCATTTAGTGGGCACACCCTTTTTCATCCTGAAAAAGAAGAGTAGCTAATTGAACTTAGGGGGAAACACCTGGCCACGCAGGAGGCCGGAAGCTGGGTTTGGTTCACTGAAACCTTGTCATTTATAGTCTTTTAAAGCCTGGGAGAGTAGCACTTTCCCCATGAAATACTCCAAAACACACACATGCAAAGGATATGAAAATACTCAAAGCAAGAGAATAAGTATAAATGTGCCCAAATAATACATTAAGTGTTAATGTTCCAATACTTCTCAGTTCTAATACTTCCAATACACTCATTGGAGTGAGAGAAAGAGAATTATCTAACAGATTGGGTAGTATTATTTAGTGCTTTGAGTTGTGTAAAGCTTTTTTACAATTTGATTCTCACAACCATTCTTAGAGATGTGTTAATACTATCCCCGTTTTACAAAAGAGGAAATTGAGGTAGATAATGGTTAAGTGACTTGCAAAGGATCACATAGCTAGCAAGTCTCTAAGGCTGGATTTGAAGTCATCTTGACTTCAGGTCCACTGTGTCACTTAGTTGCCTGTGTCTTTAATATTGATCAGTATTTAGCAATAAGGGTAGAATCTATTATACTATAACACATTATTTTGTGATTTTGGCTAGCTCCTGTCTCCCAAACCATAAATTCATTTAATAAAAACTTCCATTTCTAACAAATGGGGGGAAGGGTGAATAAGAGATGATATATTAAAGGTTTCTTCCTGCTCTAAACTTCTAGGATATTCTGATTTGAGAATATTGGCTGTTAACATAGGTTTTGATGATGTCTTTCAACATCACTGTTTAGGAAGCCCCAACATCTCATTTTTTCTCAAATCCTTGAACCTATTTACCAAAAAGGTAGCTAGCGGGACTTGCTATTTCAATTTGACAAATATTTCTTAAGCATCTACTACATAGAAGACCTCGTGTTTGGCAACAGAGATATAAGGATAAAAACGAAATCATTCCTGACCTCAAGGAGCTTAAATTCTACTAGACAAATATAGAAGTAGATACTATAAATTAGATAAAATAGATAAAGGTAGATAAATATAAATTATAAACAAAATGATAGAAAATAATTTCCAAAACTGGAAGAATCACCTGAGCTGGGATGTGAAAGAATCTAAAATTTTTCATTCACTTCCAGGCCCTAAAGAAAGGGATAAAAGGAAGCGAATTCTGGGCTCCTCTATGATTTATTGAAACTTCTCTTTCTCAGTTCTTTGTATGAATAGCAAATTAGAAAATAACCAGATAGCATCCATTAGAAGTCTGGGGGGTAACACAGTGGCAAGAAAGATTCATGAGTTCAATGAAATCATTGATTTCTTTTAGAAAGACTTCAAATACTACATCCAAAATTGAATGTTTGTTGACTGAGAAAATGCATTGTAGACAATTTCTCCTTTTTTCTCCTTTTTCCTGTGTTGTTAGCCAAAAATATTTTTTAAATTATAAGAATCAAAAGGAGAGTGTGCCATATATTGTATCTAGGATATACTGCAACCCATTCAACATGTAAAGGACTCTTGCCATTTGGGGGAAAGGGTGGAGGGAGGGAGGGGAAAAATCGGAACAGAAATGAATGCAAGGGATAATGCTGTAAAAAATTACCCTGGCATGCGTTCTATCAATAAAAAATTTAAAAAAAAAATAAAATAAAATAAAAAAGGAGAGTGTGTGACCTAATGCCCCCTTAAAAAAAAAAGGAAGAATGGTTTAAGGTGAATGATAGGATCTGAGCATTATGAAGAATAAGCAAAGAGATGGACTTAAATCTTTAGAAAATTATGTTGCACAAAAGAACCATTTAGAAAGCATATGCAAAAAAAAAAAATCCATTGAACACATTAAAACGTAAGCAATCACAAGAACGGGAAAGAAAAAGGAAACTAGGAAGTTGAAATCCTATCATTTCCCATTTCCAATTATTGTCCTTTAGAAGTCACCAACTAATGACTTCAACTAAAGCTTGGCTGAGGGCCAGAGTGTGGAGGGGGAGGGGAGAGGCTGGCTGGGACAGGGGTAGCTTAACTTCCACCTGCAAAATTTTCATAAGAGAACTAATAAAATGGCAGGTATGGGGGGGGGGAAGCTTGAATCATGCAAGCTTCCTACATAGCAATACAGGCACGAGAATTTTGAAGAAAGTCTCTGAAGGACACAGGAGATTAAGAAGAATCCAAGAGCCTGCTTCTCTGTCACTAGGGAAGAATTAAATTAAAAAGAGACAGAAGAGCCAGAAAAACGGGAGAGACAAAAGACAGACTACTGCAGGCTAGTTCTAAATGAAGCAGCTTGATCATTTGAAATGAGAAATAGCCAGACTGAGAGCTGGGAAGTCAAAGATCAAGGGAGATTACATCTATGTGGCCAATCTGATTTCATTTCTGTGGACATCTACCCAGTTATTTCTAATCGAGAACTTTATCATATTCGAAAAGGTGAGATCCAGGTAAACTGCAACTCCCAAGGAGCTGGATAAGAAGAAAAAGTCAATACTTTAAGGATCCCTGATTTTTTTTTACCAGTGAAGGCTCTTCCCTCCACCTCTGCAGATCCCAAACCCTTATGTTCCAATCAACTGAGCAAGCATTTATTAAGTGCCTACTATATACCAAGTACTGCTAGGAACGAGCAATATGAATGCACACATGGAAAAATAATCATCCCTATCCTCAAGCAGCCTACATTGTTTTGGAAATGATATTCTTTATGTTCTAGGAGGCCATCTCCATGAGACTGGGAGTCCCAGATCTCACACCCCATTTTTGAAATCTTTCTAAACTGAAAAATAGCATTTTGCTGGTAAAGCCATACAGAACCCAGAGTCAAATCCCTGCCAACAAGAGGCACTGAAGCATGACTTACATGGAAGAGGAAAGAATTACTTACATTAACAATCTAAAAATAATTTTATAAATGGCCATAAAGCAATCAGATTGAAAGGTACCTTGTTCAAACAACAAAAATAAATCTACTTTGTATTATTATGGTAGCAAAAACATAACCCCACTGCCCAGATTTTTACTAATTAAATATAAGATTATGATGGAATTGCTTGAGAACAAACCCTTAAGGAGAAAATAAAAATTTGGTTTACTTACATCCTAAATCATCTATAAATATGAAGTTAACAGTCTTCTTTTTTGATTTCTGTTAGTTATAGTTCTATATATAGTTTAGAAACTATGACAGCTATCCAAAAATCATTTAGGAAAATCAGTGCACTTTAAAAGGGAGAAATTACTTTGGTGCAGTTTCCTGAAAAGCAGAAAAGTGAAGTAGCTTTTACAACACACGTGGTGCAAGCAACCAAGCAAGCTACTAACTGTAGCAATTTAAACAAACTGGCAAATTTACTTGGGGGGAGGAAGATGTTTATGGAATCAGGCAAACAAATAGTTTGGCTGCACCGATCCTTTTTAAAAATAGAAAAGATCTATCTTTCCTACAAGTCCAGTCAATCTTACACTGATTATTGTTGTTGTCTGTACTTTGTTTTTGAAAAGGACCGATGACACGTTGATGTGATGAGTGATGTCTTGAAACAGATTTAAGTGAGACAGAGGTGCATGAAGTTATCAGCATCACTGTCTCTTCCATAGTTATCAAAGTCAAAAGTCAAAACAAGTGGTGATGATCCAGGATGTGGTAGATGACCTTGCCATTTTCAAGGTCTAAACAAGCTCTGATTGTGACTGATTCAGTCATCTTCATGGCCCATTTTAACAAATTGTTCTTATCTGCTTATACTACAGCGGGATAATTATACTAGACCAAAAAGAGGTACCAGAAACTCAGAAGATGGGTTTAGACAGCATCATCAATAAAAGTTTAGTAGATTAAAGCACATGGTCTTGGAGTCACAGAGTTGAAAGGCAAGTCAAATGCTATCTTATCCAACTCAAACCTAGAATCATATTCACTCCACAATGCAAAAGACAAGTGGTCATCCCGATTTTGCTCAAAGAGCCCCAGTGAGGCCTCCCAAGGTAACTCTCTCTCCATTTTGGCAAAACTGTCATTGTTAGAAAGTTGTTTTTTTCTCCTTATATCAAGCCTAAACTTGTTTTTTTGTACCTCCCACCCAGAGTTCTAATTCTGTCCTCTGGGTCCAAGGGAAATAATTCAATCCCCTATTCCATGGAATGGCTCTTCTGATACTTGAGGACACCTCCGATAACCAAGCCTCCTCTACCCTGTCTGTTTTTTGCAGGTGAATATCTCCAGTTGATTCCACAAATTTACCTGTGACTCACTTTTGAGGATCTTCACTCTCCTGGTCACAATCCACTGAATGTGCTGTAGTTTGTCAATGTCCTTTCTAAAATATGATGGCCAAGACTTAAGTGATCTGATCAAAGCAGAGCATGGAGAGTTATCAACCCTTTCCTGCTGTGTTAGTTGATTTGCTATTCCTTACCTCATAATTTTCTCCATTTAAGAAATACTCTCTTCTTTACCTTTGCCTCCTATTATTCCTTGTTTCATTCCATACTCAGTTCAAAAGCCACCTTCTTCCTGATTCCAGCCCTTTCCTCAAGCTAGAGGCTTCCCCCCAATATTTATTCACATATCATCTTCAATTCTTAGAACAAAACCTTCTTGAGGGCAGAGGATTTTTTGGCTTTTTTTGAATTCCTAATTCTTAACACAGTTCCTGGCACATAATCAGCACTTAATCAATGCTTCTTAAATATCTAAATGATACACTTCTCAATGTAGTCTAAAATGACATTAGCTTTTTAAGCTGTCATGTCACTGTTGATTTATACTGTGTTTGAAAGCCACTCAAATCTCAGATTTTTTTTTGGATGAATTGTTATGTGTTCACAGGTTGACTAGACCAACTATTTTAAGTATTCCAACAAGGCAATCGTTTTGACTGATATTTTTCACAGAATTGACCTGCTGCTTTATTGAATTGATCACCTTGGCTAAAATGTGGAGAGAGGGCCTCTGAGGGAAAATGATGCCAATAGCAGTTGGAGAATGACTGACTAGGCTGTGGAAAAGGAGAAAGCCAGAACTTAACCGTGAAAGAAAATCCATGAGCACACGAGCTACACTTCACACCAGGGCATTGTCCATCTTCAGTTTCCATGGAAATCTGTGTTTCTGCACATCCTCTCAGTACATCAAGGAGAGATGGAGTAGAAGAGCTGAAGGATGTTGGACAATTTGTTTAAGAGTAAGAATATACAGCTCTGGTAGTTAAAGGTGATTAACGTCATAATGATAGCTAGATTCACCATATTGTGGACTATTTTATGAAAAAACTATGGAAAATATAGAAAGCTGTTGTATTTTTGTTGTTATTGTAAAATCGTGCTCCTGGTTTTTGTTCACTTCATTCTGCATCAGTTCATACAAATAACCCCAAGTTTGTTGAAATCACCTCTTTAATCATGTACCAAAATACACACACACATGCACACACATACACACACACACACACACACACACACACACGGGGCAGGGGGAGAAGGAGGAAGGAAGAGAGAGAGAAAGAGAGAGGGAGGGAGAGAGAGAGAGAGAATAAAAAGAAAAAAGTATCTTTGGATTCAATTATATCTGGTTTTTTAAATGTTGCTTCCTAGAAAATATATAGGAAGAATATAATATGAGAATTATATTCTTATATCAAATCCCTTCAGAATGTGTGTATGTGCACCCACATATAAAACTAGCAATCTTCATATGCTCTTGGAGTAGATTGGGCTAGGTGGCATTTTATAAAGTACACACTAGACTAGGAATTGAGAGATATGAGCTCAACTCAAATTTCTGACACTTAACTAGCTAACTGACTTTGATCCAGTCACATTACTTACACAGAACTGTTTCCTCAGTTTCCAGTGCTGGCTATATGTGATCTCTTTAATTCTTGCCAGATCTAACCTAATATAGGAGCATAAGCAGCTAGGTAACCCAGTGGAGAGCGCACTGGACTTAGAATCAGAAAGGTTCATATGCCTAAATTCAAATCTAGCTTCAGACACTTGCTAGCTGTATGACTTTGGGAAAGTCATTTAACTCTGTTTGCTTTAGTTTCCTCATCTGTAAAATGAGTCAGAGAAAGAAATGGCAAAGCACTTCAGAATCTTTGCCAAGAAAACCCCCAAACGGGGTCACAATCAGACACAATAACAATAACAGCAAAGTGGGCAGAGTGCTGGATTTGGAACCATGAAAATCTATGTTCAAAATCTGCCCCAGGCACTTTGTAGGTGTATGACTTTCCCCAAGTCACTTCACCTATCTCAGTTTCAGTTTCCTCATCTATAACATGAGGGATTTAGGTCTCCTTTTTACTCTACAGCCATTGTTCCATGAAAATGCTCACATGATAATAAAAGTAGGCTGCATTAGAATAACTCTTTACGATTTCTGTTCATAGCAACTGGGTGAAGTCATTAAAGCAGAGGATAATTAGCCCCATTTTGCTGGTGAAGAAAGCAAGACTTGGAAAACTAAAGTATTTCTCCAAATACACACAGCTAGCCAGTAAGGGGGGGACCACAGCATGGTGCAGAAGCCTTAGAGAACCCAGTGCGCTGTCCATGGTACCACACGCCAGGTAAACCTGCTTCCTAAGCTAATGAAATGGAGAACTGAAGTCCTGGATTCCCATCCTGCTTCATAGACACACACAAACACACACACACATAGTCACACACACATATATATATACACACACAAGTGCAAATGCATACAAGTGCAGTCACATAGATATTCACACACACATACACATACACACACACACACACACACATACATACCACATACACACTGTATGTTACACAAGTTACTTAGCCACTTTGCACTCTGGACAACTCTCCAAGAATGCAAGTTAGAGATAAAGTTGCTTTAGTAAAAGGCTGTTTTCTTACTTAGCAATTCTTTATACCAGATCACAATAGCTAAGATTTACATAGTGCTTTAAGATTTGCAAAGCACTTTACGTATGATAAATTCATTTGATCTTCAAAACATCTCTAGGAGATAGATGCTATTATTATCCCCATTTTATGGATGAAGAAACTGAGGCAAATAGAGGTGAAGTGTTTTGTACAGGATTATACACCTACTAACTGTCTGAAGCAAGATTTGAACTCAGAGTTTCCTGAGACAAGGTCTGATGTTCTAGTCACTGTGCACTGTAGCTGCTTTTATCTATCTAGCTCCCCATTCTCATAGAACTTATGTTCCCGAAGAGCAGGGATTATTTTGTTTTGGTCAGCATCTAGAACTAACTGTTGCTTGGATTGGACTGTTTTAAGTTCAGCTAGATGGTACAGTGCATAGAGTACCACTCTCTACTCAGGAGAATTTCAAATCTGGTCTCAGACACTTAACACTTACTAGCTCTGTGACCCTGTGCAAATCATTTAACCTAAACTGCCTCACAAAACAACAAAAAGATAAATAAATTAAAAATGAATTGAATTGTTTTAAAGAGAAAGACCTAGAATTCAGTTTGCTTTAAATATATTGGTCCTTGAATTGACCATGAGAGAAGATAAACAATTTGGTTTGCTTCTGTGCTGGCAATTCTTTTCCAAGCTGATAAATACACTCGCTCGGGTCAGTGTACCATTTCCTCAGATGAAGATGTGACTTTGTTCTCTATTTCCCATTAAGAAGCTTGCTGGCAGAGGTGCCAGTGTCATTAAGACTCATTGCTACTTAAAAAAATGTTCCGAGATGAATGTTTCTGGTACAATGCCCAGGGTGGCACAGGAAGGTTTGGACTTGGTTACCTTTGTCGAGAGAGAAAATTAATGCAAAATAAAAGAGCTAATGGAGTCTTGATTGTTTTAGACTGACTCCTTAAAGACAGCAGGAGGGTTGGATTCATAGACAGTATGTAGCCCATTTGTAATGTATGAGTTTCTATTCCAGATTCCTCCAGTTTCAATTATATTCTAGCAAAAGCCACAGACTGTCTCTTTGGAGGTTAAATATATTCCATGAGTTGAATCCTTTCCCTCTTCAGGAAAACGAAATTGCCGGGGGCACTGTGAATGCACTGGTATATAAAATAAAAATATAAACAAGAAAAAATATTTTAAACCTCCAAAATGAAAAGGTGGCTATTAAATCCATATTCTACTGATGAAACAAAGAGATTGTTTATCATAAGTATTTATGTTTAAAATCACTTCACATGGTATTAAAGGCATGGGCATGATATGCAAATTTATAAAGCAAGGAAACTTCCAAGCTAGCTAGGGAGAACTGAGGCAAGAGAGATAGCCAGGTTAGTGGAAGGAAAAAGGACACAGGAGGACCTAGAACCAGTCCTCACCCCATCACTTTACTGAATAGAGCAGGGCACATCATTGTGCTCCTTTGCCTCAGTTTCTTCATCTGTAAAATGGTGGGTTGGAAAGCATGACCTTAAATGTCTATTCCAGATCCATGTCACACCCTTGTTACAGTTTCTTATTTCCTCCTGCCTGGCCTTTGCACTAGCTGCTGGTGGCTCTACCTGCCTCAAGACTCTCCTCACTCCTGTCCATCTCCACTTGGCTATCAAATTATCTGACAAGGCAGATCTGACCATATCACTAACAAACCCAGTCAATAAACTCCAATGGCTCTCTATAAACTCTAGGATTGATTTTATTTTTAATCTTCTGATATTAAAAGCTTTTCATAATTTGCCTCTCCCCTTTCTGTCCTTCTGATCCTTTATACTCTCCCAGAGGTTCTTCAATTCAATGACATTGAACTTCAACCCATTGACACTGAATTTCTTGTCGTCCCTCACACCAGAGACATTTGTACTAGCTGCCCCTATCCCTGTAATATTCTCCCTCTTTGACTTTTTTCAAGTCCCATCTTTTGCAGGAAGCCTTTTCTGATCCCTGTATCTTGACTGCCTTTTCTCTGTTGATTATTTCCAACTTATCTAGCTTGTTTGCACATAGCTCTTGCATTTTGTATTCCCTCATAGACTGTGTACTACTCTAGGCCAAGAGATTACTCTCTTTTTATATCCCCAGCACTTTCTGTATTGTCTGGTACATAGTAGGTGCTCAATAAATATTTGCTGACTGAATGATTTGGAATTAAAGCTAGGTCCCCATTTTTTGCAAATACCCCTAAGTCCCCTAAAGTGCTAATGTCATATTAATTCACTTACTAGTTCGCATATATTTCTGTTGGGTTGAGACCATTGAATACATTTTACATAATTATTACTTCAAATAGTGTATATTCAAATACATGTATTTAACAAACTAAGGTAAGATGAGTGTATGGGGCAAAGTCAGGGCAATAATAAAGATGATGAGAATTTTGGAACAAGAAAGTATTATCAAAAGATTTTGAAAAGAAAACATGCACAATGTACAGAACAAAAGGAACTTTAGAGAAGACATTTTACTTCTTGGGGCCTTAGTTTCCTCATTTGCAAAAATGAGGATATTGGATCTGATGATTTCTAAAGTCTTTTCAATTCACAACCTTTGGTCATTCCAAGGAAAGTAGGAAATAAAACAGTAACATTTGCTTGGGTAAAGTGTGAATCTGACCTTTATTCTACCACAAGGGAGTTTTAAATAATCAGGGCACATTTTTCCTTTGGACCAAACTTGTGATTTCACTAGCTTGTGGAATCCTAAATGAAGAAACTCCTTCCATTTGCTTCAGAACTTTAGAGGCACAGAAAATTGTCTGGGAGCATCAAGGTCAAGAAAATTGCTCAGTAACACAGGGAAGATCATATCAGAAGCAGAATTTGAACCTAACCCTTCCCAAATGCAAGATCATATCTCTATCATTACACCTTGCAGTCATACTCAAACAAATAGAACACTGATATCATTCCTTGACAGAATGATGAACTCCCTTATCATATGTAAAATCAGTACTGAACCTCTACCAGCTGAGGAAGTGAACATGGCAATACCTCAGAAATATCAGTGATTTCATTTGTATTCACCAATATAAAGGCCAATCTCTCCATGACTTAGCAAATGACCTTCAGTGCTAGCTGTGGTCAAAAACTTCATCATCTTTAGTCACTCTAATGATAAATCACTATAGATTTAGCCACACTGGTTCTCAGATGAAAGACACATTGACTTTAAAACTTGGTAGGATATTCTAGAGCTTGAGATTCACTCTTACATAGCCTTCAAGAACCGAGGATATTTATGCCTGGAATCGAGTATCAAGTTTCATAGTAAGTATGTAGTAAAAATCAGAGGATCAAGAATTAAAAGCTAGACAATACTTTAAAGGCCTAGTAAACCTCCCTCATTTCATAAATGAGTGAACTGAAGCCCATAGTCTTCTCCAGACTCAACACCCCCAGTTCCTTTAACTGATTCTCATAACTTTAGAGCATAATTGGATCACCCACAATTTAAAGGCACATCTGACTCCAAGCCAATTATCTTTCTCTCACAGCTTATTGCTTCCTCTAGAAGAACATACATATGATTTCAAGTGTAATTTGTGGGTGGATTCACTTTAAGGGTTCAAGTGGGGAAAGACTAAGAATGGAAGCAATGGGAGCCAAGTGCCTCAGTGGTTAGAATGCTATACCTGGAGGTGCAAATATACGCTCAGGCACTTAACAACCATGTGACACTGGGCTACCCATCTTTTTCATCTGTAAAAATGGGGGTTAGGGACAAAGTCTATATATAAGGGTGATTATGAGGAGAATATTTGTAAAGTGCTTGCCTTAGGGTCTGATACAAATGTTAGCTATTACTATGTGAAGTGGGGAGGAAAGAAAAGGAAGTTTTTAGGGAATTGGTCTCAAATTTTTTTCAGTGAAGCAAGATTCTCAGCTGAAACAGTGGGAGGAAGAGGTGCTATGAGAGCCATGAGAAGTGTTGAGGAAGTTTAGAACTGCAGTGGTAGTAAGAGGGATAATGAATTCAGTAGTGGAAAAAAGTTGCCTTGCTGCAGTGAGGGCCCAATAGACCTTATGAAATATAAATTTGTAGAAAACTCAATTAACATAATTTCATGTTTTCCTCTAGCTCCATTCAGCAGCACGTGAATGGAAAAAAAAAAGGAATGATGGGAGCAGTGTAAGGCTGGGTTTGGTAATACCTTAGCTAAGATATAGCAAGAGGGGAAGGAATTCAAATGTAAAGTTACCTAATTCTCCAAGGGGTAGGGATAGGGGAGAAAGGAGAGTATATCCAGTGCAGGAATAATAGCCTGGGAAAGAACACAGGTGTAGAGGGATTCAAAGACAGATTGAGGGTAACTCAGCTTCTGTTTTATTTCTGTCTGAGACTTTGCCCTCTTGAGGATCTGTTTGAGACCCTGGATGCAGCATCTCTGAGAAAGCAGCAGCTTCAAACCAAATTGCAAGGAGCAGTTTAGTGGAATGAAGAGATTAAAACCCAATCTGCAATAAATCAGTGTGACCTTACACAAATGAGAACTTCTCTAAGCCTCAATTGTCCCATTTGTTAAATGGAAACAAGTTTCCTGCTCTACCTCTCTTATAGAGTTTTTTTTAATGAAAATCAGGTGATATTAAGCAGATGAGAGAGTTTTGGAAAGAATAGCTGTAGACAGTGATGGTTGTTATTATTATGTTAATATATATTATGTTATATATATATAATATAAAACATATGTATATTTAATGATATATGATATAGATCAATATGATGATATTGTGTTAATGTATATAATAATACTCTGTAAGGCAAACTTACAAAGCGCCCTTGTCTCCTTAATCTTGTCTGATTATGGGGCAACTAGTTGCACAGTGGTTAGAGTGCCAGCCCTGAATTTGGGAGAACCCGAGTTCAAATCTGGTCTCAGACACTTAACACTTTCTAGCTGTGTGAACCTGGGAAAGTCACTTAACCTCAATTGCTTTAGCCAAAAAAAAAAAAACTTGTCTGATTATATCTATAATTATATTATATTTTATGGTATAATATATAATATACAACATATTACATATATGTGTGTGTGTATATATATATATTATAAGGAGATTTTATATATATATATATATATATATGTATATATATATATATATATATAAAATTATCCCATATATAGCTATACTTTCCAAAGCTTTGGAATGTGATATCATGCTAAAAATAAAATATATCATAAATCATATAAAATAGAATAATGCTATTATTATACTGCTATGTCTACATTACTTAAGAACCAAAGATTGGAATATAATGAAAGATTGCCATGAAATTTTCTCAGGAATGGTGGGATTGAAAAAAGAAACTCAGTTAATCCTTGATCTCAGATGAGATGTTTTCCCATGTTTCACGTTCGCTTTGGCAAGTCCCAAGGAAGTCTTTGACTCAATGCTTCTCTCACACACCGAGGGCTCTGATTTAATGCTTCTCCTCAAACTGCACGACCTTTGGAAACAAGAGCAATTTAAGCTTCCAGATTTCTAATTCCATGAGACTTGATATAAGAAAATATCCTTCATCACTCCCATTTCTGCTGTGAATGTTGGTGGGGGAAGGGAGGAAGGAAGGAGGAGAAAATCTCTGGATTTTTGCTTAGAATGTTTTGGCTTTGCTCAGGGTCTTTCAAATGCTTTGCCGAGGTTTAAATCGTTTAACTGCTGGTCTTATATTAAAAGTTCTTTATGTCCTAGGACTTCTGGAAATGTGTGTAAAAATACTAAAACCAATCTTCCAAACAAAGCATACTAATGATTCCCACCTCCCTTTTCTCAGGAAACAGGGAGTGGGCTCCAAATCCGAACACTGCCTCCACTATTGGATGCTCCTGCTGAGATGTTAGGTTTCAAGGAACTATTCTTTTTTGTTGTTGTTGGGTTTTTTCCCTACGAATGAGATTTCTATTTGAAACAAAGATGTTGGGCAGTAACAATGATGTCCAAAACAAAAATCATCAACGAAATATTTTTAATGTGTAAAAACACACAAACTCATACAGAAAACCATTCAGCCTATGATAGATGATGACATTCATTGAATTTGGAATCTCACCTTAAAAATTCTTATTTCTCTATCCCATCCAAATAAAATTAATAAATGTCACCTGCTGTCATTTTCTCATTTTATAAAGGAAGAAATTGCAGACCAGAGGGTTTCAGTGACTTGCCTAAAGTTACACCGCTAACAAGCAAATGGGAGAGATGAGATTTGAACTGAGATTCTGTGCTTCCAAGTTCAGCACTTTTTTCTTTTTGTTTTTTTGTTGAGGCAATTGGGGTTAAGTGACTTGCCCAGGGTCTGAGTTGTTAAGTTGTCTGAGATCAGATTTGAACTCAGGTTCTCCTGACTTTAGGGTTGGTGCTCTATCCACTGAGCCACCTAGCTGCCCTTTCAGCACTTTTTCACTGAATGGCTCATCTGTGCAATTTAAGCCCAGAGTTGTCCAAAAGTAGCCTAGCCTACCTCAGGAGGGAGTCCAGTTCCATGTCCCCACCCCTACTGTAAAAGTCTTCAAATGAAGACTTGTTGACTACTTGGTATATATGACACCAAAGAGATTCTCGGTCAGGTCCAGTTTGACCAGATATCTTCTGAAATCCCTTCCAATTCTGAGATGCTGTGGTTCAATCATTTTTTTTACTAAATCCCATCTCTAAAATGGGATTAATTGCATTATCTATCTCTCAACATATTGAAAGGGAAGAGCCTCAAAGGGCTATGGGAATATGGATAGAAATATCACTAACTCTCAGTCAACAAGAATGGCCCTTAAAGCCATCATTGTAGTGTTAATAATCACGCCTGTGTGGCTGTCAAATATGCCCAACACTCTTGCAACAGGTGTTTTAAGATTACTAACTCGCTTCAAAAAGACACAGGTGGCAAGAGACAAAATCTGATTTTCTACAAAGCTTTCCTCAGCTCTAAACCTCAGATTCTGTTGTACACATCAGCTCTCAAACTCAAGGTGACTTCCTCTGTTTTTGAGGGGGCAGGAAGGGAATAGTTTCAGGGTAATCTGATGAACCTTTGAGTTATGAGGCCATGAAAATTCAAGAGGTTCATTTTAAAACAGTACTCTGACCTTTCTGCTCCGTCATAACTCAAAACTGCCTGCAGTTAAAAGTTCAGGCTTGTCATGCAGCTAAACTTGAAAAGGACAAGCTCGTAGCATGCTTGGGGGAAACTCAGGGAGCTGGAGGTCAGCATCCTCGGTGTTTCTCCATATGCAGGTGGGACCCACAAAGTCACGATCCAATAGGCACTTTGATGGTGACTTTCTGGGCTCTAAGCTGGGAGACAGCATCCTGTAAAGATGCTGAAGGGACCTCCTCCTGGCCCTACTTCATTTCAGTGATAGCAAGAGTTCAGAGATTTATCCAAGGTCAACCAGGGAATAAGCATCAAAGGTAGGGATTCAATGGAAAGAAGGATGAATTTGGGATCAGAGGATCTGAGTTCAAATCGTCATTTTTCACTTACTACCTATATAGTCATCAGTAAATAATTTCACTTCTGGGGAGCTCAGTAAAATATGAAATTTTCCACTGGATGCTCTCTTTGGTCTCTCCAACCAAGTTTATGAACACATGATTTCTCCTTGGAGTGTCCGACCCACCCAGAATGCTGCCGATGGGACAATTGTATGGGGTGGAAGGTAGAATGAAATGCACTCCTTGGCCCCTTCCATTCCAGAGCATTAATGAGTCCCCTTAGATCATCTAGAACAAGAATGACCCTTTCTCAACAAAAACACATTTGCTGATAGCTTCTGCTATTCATTATCCAGCTAACTTGAATATCAAGTCTCAATTCCTCCCTGCAAATGTTTGTTTTCTTTTCTAATTCCATTTTGGCTTCTCTGTGACACTCCATTTGGGTTGGTGTATGCTCAGGGAATGCAGATGTATTTGAATAATATTTATTATTACTAATAAATTATTCATCAAATATGATTTATTAATGATGTTATCTATAGCAAATAATTTGTAGAGATAAAGCTGGTACTGAGAAAAATCACCTAATGTATCCCCAAGCCACATATGAAGGATTTGGGGGATTAGCCATTTTCAAGCTCTGTGACTCTGCGCAAGTCACTTCACCCACTTGCCTCAGTTCCCTCAAATGTAAAATGAGGATAATAATAGTAGCTACTGAAGATCAACTGAGATAGTACTTGTCAATGCTCAGCATGATACCTGACCCACAGGAAACACATCATAAATGCTTATTTCTTGGCCCCACTACTGAAGATTTATTCCAATGCCTCACTGTGGTACGAAGGTAGCCCGGGGAGTTCTCCTCAGCTATTCCAACAGAGTAAGAACAGCAGGTTTTTCCAAACTGAAAGACACTAAGCATGTAGATCCAATGGCATCAATGATGCTCCAACGCCGACTTAACTGAATCAAAGAGAATTATCACCAGGGTGACTAAAAGCTGGTGATATTTAAGCCACAACAAGTTTCAACAGCCAAGTACTTAGATCATAGAGAGGCTTTGGGCTGGAGGGGATGGGAGAGATTAATTCATTCATTTTCCTATTTTGTACATGTAGAAACTGGTCTTAGTTTGCATACAGGTAGATTTGATCATGAGTAGTGGGAAAAGCACTGGATTTGGAACCAGATATTCAGAGTTCAAATCTGAGATACCATTACTTCTTGCCTCCATGGTCTTGGGGAAAATCATTTCACCACAAGGGGCCACAGTTTCTTCATCTGTAAAATTATGACTTCGATGACCCCTGATGTCCTTTCCAGTTCTATGCCTTAGAATGAGTCTAAAAATCCTCAACTAGAAAAGCAGGTGACATGATCCCAGGGCCTGCTTTCAGACTGGGTGTGGGGTTTGACTTCACCCCAAAATCAGCTGGAATCATGGATAAATAGATCCTAGAGCTACAAGGAATCTTTAGTGATCACAAGATCCATCTTTCTCTCTGATTTCAGCCAGATGAGGTATTGGCATTTCTGATCTCCTTAGGAGCCAGCAAAATTGCATTTTTGGCTAAGAGTAACCTGAAGAGATTTGTATTCACGCCTCCTCCCTCCATTCTTCCTACTTTGTCCACCATGTAATTCATCCCAAACCAAGTTGAAGAAGCCCTGTACTAAAACAGATGCTATAATTCTCATCTGGCTGAAGGCAGAGAGAAAGCTGGAAGTCTTTCCAAACGACTTTGAAGAAGGGAAGGGGGGAATCTAAAGCTAAGAAAGATTTTGCTTTAATCTGCTTCCACTTGGTCAGCTGAGAACAGAACCCAAAGTGTTTTGATTTTGTGTTTTGTTTGGATCTTCCTTTTCCAGACACCTCACCCTGTGATCTCTCTGCCACACTTAAAGCTGTTGAATGCTTTCCTCATTCTCTCTATTTTCTTGAGGTTTTCATGACATTTCTCTAACCTGTTTTCCTCCTACCTGCTTGACTGTTCCTTCTCTATCCCTCTGGCTGGCTCATCATCCACCGTCACTCCCTTTAGTTGGATATTAGCCAAAGCTCTGCCCCAGACTCTTTTCATTATTTTTCTCCCTATACTCTTGGTAACCTCATCAACTTCATGGGGTTTAATTGCCCTTCCCTATAGACAATTCACACATTGATATATCATATATCAATATATCCTATCCTGGTCTTTTGCCCAAGCATCAGTCTTGAATCATTTATTGGATATTTTAAACAGGAGGTCCTGTACGTATCTCAAACTTAACATGTCCAAACCAGAACTTATCTCCTTTTGCCCCAACCCTCCCCTTTCCCAAACTCTCCTATTTCCGTTGAAGGAACTCCCATTTTTCCAACCTTCCAAATGAATAATCTAAATATTGCTTAGATATTGCAATGGTTTCCCTCACTCAAGTCTCGCTCCACTCCAGTTTATCCTTCACACATCTGTTAATGTGATTTCCCATAAGGGAAGGTCTGTCTTTGTTGCTCCCCTACTCAAAAAGCTTTACTTTCACTATCCCCTCTAGGAAAAAATAAACACCCCCTCAGCTTGGCTTTTAAAGTCTCACACAACCTAGTTCCATCCTATCTTTACATTCTCATTATAAATTACTCCCTTTCTCTGACTATACAGTTTAATTAAACTGGCCTTCTCTCTGTTTTTTACACATGGGAATTGATCTTCTATACTTGGAATGTTCTTTCTTATCATTGTTGCTTAATAGAATATTTCTCCTCCTTCAACAAGCAGTTCAACCTTCTATTTAAAGCTTTTCCCTATCCCCCAAACTGCTAATGTCCTCCATCCCTACCTTGGGTTAGTTATGTATTTATCCTACATAGCATATCCCCAAAATCTTAGTTCTGTTCTAAATTTTAATGGCTCAAAACCCCCTACATATATACATGTCTATCCATCACTAAATCCCTTAAAAATCAGGATTGTTTCATAGTTGTCTTTGTTTCCTTCCCATCCAGCACCATGCTGAACACATGGTAGGAACTTTAAAACACGTACTGATAGAATGACCTGTGGTTTCATTGGTTGATAAATTCATTGTTATTTGGTCATTTCAGTTGGATCTGAATCTTCCTGACCCTGCTTGGGGTTTTCTTGGCAAAAATACTGGCGTGCTTTGCCATTTCCTTCTCCAACTCATTTTGCAAAGAAAGAAACTGAGGCAAACAGGGTCAAATAGTTTACCCAAGGTCACACTTCTAGTAAAGATCTGAGGTCAGATTTGAACTTAAGATGATGAATCTTCCTGACTTTAGGCCTAGAACTCTATCCATTGTGCCACCTAACTACCTAATGTAATGTAGACCTAGTTTCAAAACATTCTCCATTGGTACAGGTTTGGAAAACTGATCTATAGACTGCAGTGTTGCATGAACACTGAGAGTTTGTGCCTAGCCCATGATTACATGGCAAGTTCATAATGCCAAAGGGTACATAAGTTAATTGTAAATTTTACTTTTTCTAAATTCCATTCAATGGTCTCCAAGGACAAAAATGCATAACAATCACCAAAGGTTCCAGAAATACTCTCTATTAAAAGATTAAGACTTCAGAAAAGGATTGCTAGGTATCCTATGCCAGTTCATCCCTTATTTATTGCCTTTTCTTGTTTTTGTAGCTGTCAGGATGAGTAATTATGCCATATAGGTGCTATCAGGAAATCAGCTCCTATACATGATGCATGACATTCTCCTACCCAGCTCGCCATTACACACCCTTAGTTAGAAATCTGGAATCCCCAGGTAAGTGTAGATTGGCAACTGTGTGGCTTGGCCAAGATGAAATATACATTGGTGGGTCCCTGGTCTTACCCACACTCAGGGCATCCGACCCAGGATCTATCTACACTGACTGCTACTAATAGAACATAAGTGCATTTTTACCTGAAAATTTCCTCTCCTTATATAGCACATACACTAATGTAGTCACTTCAATGCAAACGATCAATACGCTTCCATATTCTATAGGCAGATTCTTCAAATTCGGGAAATTCTGTCAATACTTCCACTGCACTGATTCGTTAATTTGTTTTGCAGCAAAAATAAATAGGTTTTAGTCACCATGTTGCAGAGCAAACCCATGTATAATTAATTCACTATCCATTTCTCAGGAAGGACAAGATAATAAATGAAAGCATGGACAGTATTATTATGCAAAAAAAAGACAGTTGAGAGGTCATAACCAACTACCGATCCATAAGCAAGCTTTCTTCAGCTTTATGAAAATCTTTATAAGAATGTTCTATATTCATATCAAGGGAACTGAAGATGAAAATGACAGAAGGAAACTCATAGGCTTTAATGAGTCATTTTCTACAGCAGACCACAGCTTTATAGTCACATTGAAAGGTGCAGAGAATCCAAGATCCCACTGTGTTTGTTACTGGGGGGAGAGAGGGAGAGGAGGAGAAGCATTCGATTTCAGAGAGAAAATGCTACCTTAAAGGCTATCCTGTAATGAGGAATGTGCTGTTCACATGCTATTAAAATACAAGGTTCTAGGATAAGTTCAATTATCCTCTTATTATTCATGTCTATAAGACAAAATCAGGAGGTTTAGGCTGATCAGAAGTGCTTGCCACTGTTCAATTCATGCATGGGATACAAATGAAAAGGGCAGCTCCGAATTTTTTGGAAGGGGCTACCAGTGCAGCAACCATTTACAATCCTAAACCAGTGTGACATGTATGCTGTTTTTCTAACAATCTTTCCTCACAGAGTCTTGTGTTCCCAGGCATTCATTATATGAACATCTTGCTTAGTTCAGATCCTGAATCAGCTTTATAAGTATTGCAGCCCAGACCGCTAGAACTCAAGAGATCCAAAAGCCACTAGCAGAAATTACTGACATCCCCCTCCTCCCATACACACACCTGGCAAGACATGACCTGTGGATGATGAGGTCCACGGTAAGATCAAGTCCTCCCCAATGATCTCCTGTTATGAATGACATTGAGCTGGTTGCAACACAGCCCAATCATGGTTCTATGATTGGTTAAAGGATATCCAAACCAAATCCACTTAAGAAAAAACTAAATGAATAAAAATGCTTATTGACTAGTTTATGGCATGCTATTTGTTCAATTATGTAACTGAAGAGCAAGAAGTGACCTCAGATACCTTGTAGTTCAACTTGACCCTGAACAAGAATCCCCTCCACAAATTCCCCAAGCAGTGATCATCTAGACCCTGCTTGAAAACCATCGCCTCCTAGAGCAGCTTCGCTCTATAAGAAATAAATCAATTTGTAAAAAGGGTTTATCTCTTTCTATCTTAAATCTATCTTTCTGTAATGTTCTAGACACAATGGTGTCATCCCACTCAATTCATTTCACAAACATTTACTGCAGGGCCCACTAGGTGTAAGATGCTGCCGAGGGAGACAAGATCAGAAGGCAAAAACAAAACAACACCTGCCCTTGGAGAGTTTACAGTGTCCTTAAGCTTAGTTGCCTGAGTGCAAGTAAGTTAAGGCAAGATTTTTCAAGAGTGAGAGACCACTAGCGATGAGGTCATTAAAAGAGGCTTCACACAGGAAGGGACCTAGGAATTATAAAAGCCAGAGAGGGAGAGGAAAGGACAGGACTGAAGGAAAAGCTCCAGATTAAAAAAAGAACAATTGTTTTCAATGGACAACCCTGCTCTCTTTCTCCTGTTCCATTTAGGGTCCAACTCATTGTCCATTTGCCGTGATCTTTCCACTTTTTAGATAAATGTAGATGTGTGTGTTAGGAGAGATAGATATAGAAGGGAAGAAGAAAGGAAGAGGAGAAAAGAAGTGATGGAAGAGTGTGGTAGTGGAGGGCAATGGAGAAGAGAAGGGAAAGATGATATAGAATGGGGAGATAAAGAGATAAAGTGAGGGAATAGGAGAGGGAGAATAATGGGCCAAAACCACAGTAATGAAACCTATTTCCCTCCTTTCAGCAGATATGTACAGGAATACTAGGGCAAAATATTGCCCAGATTTCCAGACACATTCACTTTATCAGCTGTTTTTGCTTAACTATTTTCCTTCCCTACAAATAATGCTTCAATTTCTGGGTGGGAGAGTGGGGAAAGGAAAATAATTCCAGAAATGACCTTAATATGTGTGTGTGTGTGTGTGTGTGTGTGTGTGTATATGGATATGTGTGTATAATTACATATACACTTATTTTTTAAGGGGGAATATATACACACATTTCATACACACACACACACACACACACACACACACACACACACACACAATGTATGCGCTGAGACCAAGTTCTACAGAAGAGCTTCTTAACTTTTTTTGGTCTCCCTTTTGAGACCCTGGACTCCTCCAGGTAAGGAATTATCTTTTGCTTTTTTTATATCCTCAGTGCCTGGCAGAAGGTGAGTACTTATTTTTAAGCAATTGTTGTTATCAAGTCTTGTCTGACTCTTGGTGACCCATTTCTTAGCAGAGATATTATAGTGGTTTGCTATTAACTTCTCCAGCTCATTTTACATATGAGGAAACTGAGGCAAACAGAGTGAAGTGGCTTGCTCAAGGTCATACAGCTAGTTAATAACTGAGGCTGGAAGATGAATCTTTCTGGCTCCAACAGGCCTGGCACTCTGCCCACTGTGCCATGTAGCACCTGCAAAGTATTTAATACATTTGTTCACTTGATTTTGCCAATCTGACAAAACTTATGAATCACTTCTCAAAAATGTTTTTAAATGCATGAAATAAAATCTATTGGAATACAAAGGAAACTAACATATTAAAATATGAATATATAGATTTTTTTTAAAAAAGCCAGGTTGTCAAAATCCAGTCTGAGAGCCTCTGTCACAGGTTTCTCATCCAGACGCATGTCAAAAGCTAAACAATAGCCAATTTTCAAGAGGAAACCATTCTTACATTCCCAACCTCCCAAATTCTGTCTGTGTAAAAAAGCACTTAATAAAATCTAAGCTGCTCCATAAATGTGAGTTGTTCCTATTTTCTTCCATCGTTTGTATATCTGAGAGTGGAACTAGCTCTTATTCATCTTCCCCCTCACCTACCTCCATCACTTTTGGCCAGCACCTTCCACGTATCTGTTACATCCTGAGTGCCCATGTGCTAATGAATGAGTTAGCTATATAAAAATTTAAGCTCATGGTCTTTGTTTTGCTATTTTTGGGGTTTTGGTTTTGTGTTTTTTAAAGCTTTGCAACATAAAGTGAACATCCGAATTCAGAATGCCCACCACTCCAAATTCAGTCAGAGGGAGGCAGCTTTTTTAGCCCATGTCATTGTGGCTATTTTTAGCTCAGCTACTATCCCAGGGATGGGATAGTTTGAATCCTTTGAAGAGGCGGCAGGATTGTTTCTGGACCTCCCAAGAAGAGGCAGAATGGTGTCTCACATCACTTTGTCCTATTTCAAGCCCTGTTTAAACACTTGCAACCTGAGAAATCATGAGCCACCAAGCAAGAATCAATCCCTTTTTTCCCTGAATACTTTATGGAGATCAATTAGTCAATCAAGAAACTGTACCATACTTAGCTATGCTAGACCCTCTGGAAAATGTAAGCAAAATATTAGAAATTTCCTGCTTTCAAAAGTTTATAACTTATTTGAGGAGGTAACCCTAATGCAAATGGGAAAAATAAGCAATAATAATAATTATTATTATTATAGAGTTTTAGGGTGAAAGACTTTTTCGGAGAATTTTGGAGAAAGGACCTCTGCTGTTGTTCAATTTAACCCCATATGAATCTTTCTTCCAACCCACTCAACAAGTGGCTATTCAACTTCTGCTTGGAAGCCTGCCAACACTCAAGGCAACCTACTGGGCTTGGGGGCAGCTCTATGAGGTAAAAAGTTGTTTTTTCCCCTCACTTTAAGCCTTAATTGCAGCTTCCTACATCCTGCTTTTGGTTCTGTTGTCTTGGGCCAACAGAACAAGCCCAATTCCTCTCCCATTGGCAGCTCTCCAAAGACTTGAAGTGTTTGTCTTGAGTTTTCAGTCCCCAGGTTCACACAGTCCCTCCAAACAACACTCTGGCTTGGATTCAAAGCAGCTAGAGGCCATAATAAAAAGAGCAATGAACCTGTCATCAAGAAGACCCAAGTTCAAAGCTGGCCTCAGACACTTACTAGCTATGGGACCCTGGGCAACCTGTGTTAATGTCTGTCTGCCATCTGTTAAAGAAAATAAGAATAATAACGGCACCTACTTTACAGGGTTGTGAAAACCAAATGGGAGCGTTGTAAAATTCTTTGAAACCTTCAAGCATTCTAAACAGGCTAACTACTATTATGCTAACTCTTTACCCACCTAATCACCCTTCCCTGGTTGCTCTCTAGCTTATTAATTAACAGTATTCCTGAATGGAGGTACTTAGAATTTAATAAGATATACCCAATATGAATTTAATAGGACAATAGTAAAAACAAAAAAGACATAGAGGAGCAATACGATGTAGCTGATTTGGGCATGGAGAAAATTTGCATTTTAGTCTCATTTCTAACACACTGCGTATATGACTGAATTTGGAGTGGCGGGCATTCTGAATTTGGATGTTGCAAAGCTTTAAAAGACCTAAAACCAAAAACCAAAAAAATAGCAAAACAAAAGAAAAAGCTACTCATGGGAGCATGGGTTTAGATTTTTATATAGCTAGCTCATTCATTAGCACATGGGCACTCAGGATGTAACAGATTCTTGGAAGGTGATGGCCAAAGGTGATGGAGCTAGGGGAGGGGGAAGATGAATAAGAGCTAGTTCCACCTTCAGGCATACAAACAATGGAAGAAAATAGGAACAACTCACATTTAACCTCTCGTGGCCCCTAGTGATTCTGTCAAGTGCAGAGTAATTGCAGGTGTGTGTTTGTGGAGGGGATGTCCTCACCTGGGAGTTCTCTGTACCAATGAAGTTAGACTGCAGTGCAACAGATTGATACTAGAAATATAGACAGAAATAAATGAGGTCTAAGATGATGGTTCAAAGTCCAAGTGCCAAGGTATGTTAGCATTAGAAGAGGTAGAATGGGGGAGTAAAGTAGGCACTGGCCGTGGAATTGGGGTGCTGAGGTTGGATTCTGGCTTTGTCTCTTCCCATCCAAGAGAACATGGACAAATCGGGTCGTCTGTCTGGTCAGTTTCCTTGCCAATGAAATAAGGGACTTGGACCACATGATTCTCAAGTTGCCATCCTGTACTATCAAGTCTGAACTAAACTCTGCCTGGATCTGGACCTATTGAACTTGATCTCAGCTGCTTCTTCCATCACCTTGTCTCTGGCCAGTGCCGGATCCATACAAGTGCCGAATAAATATTTGATGACTGATTGGTTAGTTGATTGGATTTTAATATAGACCTCTCTCCAGAATCCCAAATTCTGGGACTTCAGTACCCCTAGGTGTTGACCATCCAAGAATCTAGGATAAGACATCACTTTCTCTGATGTTTATTTCATGTGTGACATGGGAAATAATATTAATAGCTAATAATCACAAAATACTTCAAAGTTTTCAATATAGTTTATGTATGTTAATTCTCACAACAAACTTGTGAGATGGTTGCTATTATTACCCCCATTTTACAGATGAGTAACTAGAAACAAATAGAGGTTATGTGATTGGTTCAGATCACACGGCAAAACATTGTCTGAGGCAGGATTAAAACTCAGGCCTTGCTTAATTCAAACTCAGATAGAGATCTGGATAGGGATCCAGATCTTATCCAGGATAAGGGATAGAGATCCCTCAGGTTACTTAACTGACTAATTTGCCTTTTCTAGACCTCAGTTTCCCTATCTGTAAAATGAAATGATAGATAAGAAGATCTCTAAGTTCACTAGTGAATCTGGGGTTTAGGATCCAATGTCTAAGGCTCCTACTCCCATCTCTCCCTCTGGCATATTTAGGTCTGGATTTATGTCAAACTAGCTCCAAACAAGCTATTCCATAATTCATGATAGTTTAGTCTTGAGACCAGCTGGTCAATGGTCAGTCGTCTGCCCCGGGGCCCAGCTTTGCTCAGGATAATTTAACTACTGGGTCATTCAGCGTTGGGGAGCTGGCCTGCACAGCTAAAACATAGTCAGGGCCCTCAGGGAGAGGGATTCTGAGAAGAAGCTAGGGGAGGGGGGAAGGTGGGGACAAGAATGGGCAAGGCTTGGGCTGGGATCAATGGAACATCAAGGAACAAGTGAAAAAGTAAAGCAGAGGTGAGAGACAAGGCTGAAGAGTCAGATCTGAGGAAGAAAGGAACATTTTGTTGGCTATATATATGTGTGTGTGTGTATGTGTGTGTACATGTATATGTATATACACATATGTATGTACATATGTGTGTATATATATGCATGTACAAACATGCATGTACAGATATAGATATATAGGTTCATAAACAAAGGAATACAGAGGGAGAATTTTTCTTCATTTTCCCATGGAACTTTCTGAAGTGGATAATTATTAGGCTAATCAAGTTTAATTGAAACATTTTAAAATTACATTGGTGCATCCCTTAACCACCTTTCTCATTATTCTACAATTTGGCCCCACTTCTCTAGTTAAAATAATCCAGCTTAAAGTCTTCCCCCCCACCCCGGCACGTGCTGCTCCATCCACCTCTCCATCACCCATCAGTCTCTCACCGGCCTTTGCAAGGGAGCTGGGATATAAAAAAATAATCCTGGCTGTGCTGGGGGGTAGACCCGGCTTAACCCGGTGCAATTTATGGTTCTCTATTTATTGCCTTATGATCTTGGCCGATTTACTTCTATTTTCTGGTTCTCCGTGTGCTCATCTATAAAACAGGAGGATTGAATTAAATGTTCTCTAAGATTCCTTTCAGTTCTGAAGCCTAAAAAAAGGAACCAAATCTTCAATATTGCCTCCAAATTGAGCACTTGCAGAAAGCCTTCTGTAACTAATGCATCTCACCCTGATGACTTCTCTACTTTGCACTCATCTCAAGCACACATCAATCCAGCCACAAACACTTATTAAGCGCCTACTGTTCACCGCATTGTGCTAAGTTCTAGAGGAAAACATCGATTAAGTATCTACTACATGGCAGGCACTTTTTAAAAAGCACTTTGTAAATCTCACTTTATCCTCACAATTCCAAGGGGTAGGTGGTTTAGATCCCCATTTTACAGCTGGGTAAACTGAGGTAGACAGGGATTGTGTGACTTGTCCAGGTCACACAGGTTGTAAGTGTCTTGGACTGGATTTGATCCCAGGCATTCCTGATTCCAAGTCCTATGATCTATCTACTGTGCCATCTAGTTACTTCTGGAGATATGAGACAGAGAGAAACAGAGACAGACAGAGAGAGAGAGAGAAAGAGAGACACAGAGAGAGACAGACAGGGAGACAGAGAGACAGAGACAGACACAGAGACAGAGACACAGAGATAAAGAGAAAGAAACAGAAAGATGGAGAGAGGCAGAGAGACAGGGACAGAGAGACATAAAGATGAAGAGAGACAGAGGCAGTCCCTGCCCTTAAGGAACTTATATTCCAAAAGACTAAGCAAGGATACACTGTTTTGTACCTAATAGGATCCCCAACTACAATGTCAGGAAGAACTACCCATTTGGGGGCTCCAAAGTACTTTCAATAATGTTTCTGGCCCCACTCACTCAATCTCTCTCCCCTTTGACCAATAAGAACGTACCACATGAACTCACATCACGGTGAGAACGAGAACAACTTATTTAAAACAGAAGCATCCCAATCTCAGGAAAGCCTCCAAAGACAAATAGCATAAAACATGTCAGACATTATCAGTGTCCCGAGACCACTTGGTTGCATTCTCCAAATGCCCAGCCCTCAGCTGACCAGAGCCAGGCTTCTGCAGTAACTTGTCCACTCCACACCAGGTCTAAATTGATGGGCACAGGACTGGCCAACAATGATGTCCCAAAGGGCTGCATCTGGGTGCTGGCAATAGCTGGCTCTCACCATTCAGTCAGTGAGGTCTCTGTCCTACCTGCATCATCCTGCAGGTACCGCGTGGCCCCTAGAAGAAGGAGGCTCAAGAACCACGTGCTTACATCAGGCTGGGATCAGCAAAAATGAAAGAACCCTGGCTCTTCTGCCATGGCAGCTCTGAATCACCCCTCTGGGCTACCACTGACAGGAACCAAAAGTACCAATCACGGAAATACTCCCCGTAGGACCCAACAAGGTAGACAAACACCTGGCCCCAGCAGTCATTCCTCTTTCTACCCACTCATGTCTTCATCTTCTGGCTCTATATCCTAATGTTAGACTATCTTCTACCTTCATCCCCCATGATTTAAACCCTTGATATGTGGGTCCTAAAGTTGTACCAGAGGCTTCCATTAATGGCAGCTACTAGAAAAGAGCTCACACTAACTGGGAGTTCTATCAACTGATCCACTATGTGCCTGACACTTAGGTCATTTCATGCGTGTAGATTATGTCCCCAAGAAACTAAGTTTTTCAAAGGCAAAGAACCATGTTCTCTATTTCCTAAAACCCGACTCCAGAATCAGAAGAATCAGCCTAAATCCCACCTCTGCAACTCGCTGCCTGTGGGATCCTCAGGAAGTCATTTGACCTCCACGGCCCTCAGTTTCTTCACCTGTAAAATTAAGTGCCTGGAATAGGTAGCCCCTCCCATCCCCTCCAGTCCTGCAGCTCTCCTACGTTCAGCCTGCCTAAACCCTTTTGTGCAACGTTCTGCCCCAGTGGGTGCTCAGTAAATGCTTATTGGATAAATGGTCTCCTAACATTGATATATGTTCAGTCTGCATGGTATATTTCTCTACTTCAGCCGATGAGATTTAAAAAATGAAATATTTGGAGAGACATCCTCAGGCACAAGAAAAAGTATCATATCTGATCTGTCTAAGCATCAGTCATGTCATGGGGAAACTCTCACATGGGGTGAGAGAGGCTGATTGCAATAATTTCAGACATTATGTATAATAAAAGCTATGTTTTCTATAGGTCTGCATGTATTATGAATACATATGTGTGTATACATATATGAGCACATATATGTGTGTATCCACATACACACACACATACACACACACGTGTGTATTTTAAGCTGACAGAAAAACCTCCATTAGAGACATATGGCAAAAAGATCATCCTTCTCCCTCTAGAGAATTCTCACAAAATGCCCTATAAAATGGCACTAGACTATTTTTCCTGTGACAAAACAGGTAGGCGCTTAAGAAAAATAGGATTTTTTTTTGGTCCGTGTTGTTAGCATCAAATAAAACAATCAACTTTTAAAGTCGCACACTCACTCACAGATTTGACAATCTGGGCTAATGCTGCTTAAAAGTCCTGCCCCATTTGATACCTTCACTGTGCATTAATATTGTCAAATGTGTCATTAAGCCTTCAAATGCTCCTCTTTCACAACACCATAAACTCCCCTTCGAGCAAATTTGCTCTCTGTCTCGCCACCACAGCACGTATTTTATAATATTGGAAAAGAGCGAGATCTAAAATTAAGATGTTACACACAGAGAAACTCGAGGATGTCATGTTAATATCTTGCACCAGATTATAATGGCTACTAATGGAGCATACCACTCCAAAGAACCCTCTCTGCATTTGAAGTATCTTTACCTTTGGATAGTTCTAAATTTGAAAACAGATTTTTAAGTTTAAAGTTAGCTGGGTAATAAAACAAAGTTGATGACCTTTTTAAGCCTTCATAACCACTTCCTTTTTAACCATACAGCCATAGAAAGGAGAAATAGCCAAACTTTTAACTTCAAAAATAAGCCTGAACCCCAAAGCATGAATTTTTACTGGTGCTGATCAATTTTTATATGTTTGCTAATTTTCTTAGTCAAAAAGGAAATGGAAAGTAATGGATTGTTTTATTAGCAGTAACATAAAGTCAATATCATTCATTTATAACTGATAAAAGACCTTGACTACATTTATACCTATTTCTTAAATAGAGAATATCCCCAAAAGTATTGGTGCAGTGTTAAGCTTTTTAATTTTTTTAAATTTATATTAGGGAACTACAATTGTTGATGAAGTGCCTAATATTAATATCATCTGCATGATTTAAAAAAGTTAATACTTAAAGCTCTCAATCAGCAAACATTTATTAAATCCATACTCTGTCTCCAGGATTGTGTTCGGTACTGTCTTGTGAGAATCAGTCTTTTACACACACACACACACACACACACAGTATGGACACACAGAATATTTGGTGAATTCCCTCTGAAATCTACCCTTTTAAACCCACTGCCAATGAGTTCAGCATAGTTCTCCTTTTAGTGTTCTTTGAATGGTTATGATACTTCATCATCTTCATGATAATTAGTGACCATCAATCTCCCGGGAAACTAGTGGGACACAATATTAAAGAGATATCATTTGCTATTAATAAGAAATGAATAGAATGTAAAAGTAGACAGGGTAATTCTATTATACTAAGATGAGAAGTCATAAAAATCAAAAGAAACCTGCTGTGGATTTATTTTTTTTTTGCCCAATACCACACAGCTCACTGTGTTCCCAAGCACTCAGCCATTCCGGGTTTGAACATATTTTAATCTGTAAGAGAAGTCTTTTAAATAGAGTGGAGTGTGTCCGTGGAGCATCTCTCTGTCTAAAGGAATCATAACCTCATTGAAGTCTGAAATAGACTTTGGACCACTAAATCATTACTCTCCACCGCTAACGACGCCAAGTAAATCTCCCTAAATGAGAAAAGGGATGCTGGATTTGATTATTAATTGCTAAGCATTCTCTTAATTTTAGCCCTCGGTGGCACCCGGGGGAGATGTGATTTAGTAAGCCCACATTTTCACAGGACTTCCCGAGTTCAATAAACACATGCACTCCATATATGTACAGAGTTTGACGTGATTGCTACATGTCAGAAAATGTAGAGAGACCCAGCTACAGGCAATCTACCCTGATGTACTTATTATTCAAGGACTAGTATTTAGAATACCTACACTGCCTGCTGAACACTGCAGCTCAAAATCCCTATGGGCTTACTCTGAACCATAACCACATTTTTTTTTCCCTTCAGTGATTACTGAGTTAAAAAAGAAGCGGGTAAGGCTGGAGAGAAATTCTCTAGCAGCAAAAAGCATAACTCTTCTGCCACATTTTGAAATAAAACCCTATTTTTCCCACCCATGAAGAAGAGAAGAGGGGCTGTTGTTGTTATTTTAATAGGTGTCTCAAACATTAGGGATGTGTAAAAGTGGGGTGGGAGGGGGAATGATGCTTTTGCTCCTTGCTGTTAATTTATAAAATGCTTGCCAATCTGGATGGTGAATACTGTAGCTATACATAAAAGTATTATCTCATGAACATTGCTTCAGTATAATCTGCCTGTGCACACACAGGTTTAGAAAGAGACAGACAGGCATATAGATAGACAAACAGATATGCAGACAGACAGATATAGATAGATAGACAGATAGATAGAAAAGACAGACAGGATAGACAGATACATAGACAAGATAGATAGATAGACAGACAGACAGATAGATAGATGGACCACCTATATGTACACAGGTATTTACAAAGATAGAAATATACCCAGACACAAAACCCTGGACTGGCTATTAACACCACCCTCTGCTCTAGCCTCTCTAAATCTTTTAAAATTCACTTTATTCCAAATATAGACAGTAAAAACAAAAAACAAGCCAGCAGACAGCTCTATACATGAACAACAAAGTAGCTTATTTAGAAAATTCAATACATTACCAGACGCATCTTGAAGTTTCTGGGCAGGTAAAAGGAGCCTGTGAATCTGCTGTCGGTACTGGTATTCCGTAATCTCACAGAGACCGATGTGAGTGTCGGGGAATATCTGGCGAGTGTGAGGCTGAAAATCCTTTTGAGTTGAGCTTACTCTAGGCATCAGAAAGCCTCAAAGAGGGAGGGAGAAAAAACCCAGCAACCCACAGACAGCTAGATGAGAAACTTCTGGCACCTCTCCAGCTCAGGAATGAATTCTCTGTAATTTGGAGATGGATAGTGATGGAAATGAAAGGAAACCTCGATTTCCAGAAGAATTGGATCATGCCTTAGTGGCCACGCAGAAACGTGCAGGTAGCGGTCTCTCGGCTCATTTTAAAAACAGTCATCAAGAACAATACTGAACGGGGAGAAAAATTAACTGGCATCCTTTTTCAAAAGGGAAGGTTACTCTAGTTAGCTCTCCAAGACGAATGTGGAAACTTCCAATGCTTCACTCTAACAGTTACACATTTTATTAATCCCAGCACAGAGGTAAACTAGAAAATCTAATTCCTTTTATGTAGAAAATGGGATTTATTGCTTCTTTTATAATGCACTTCAGACATATAAATATATGGATTTATTTATGGGGTTTGGGTTGCTTACGTAAAATTACCACTGTGGAGCTCAGATAAAATGCTCAAAAAGCTAATTCACAGCTTTTCAAGCAAGTGGGGAGGGGTGCATTTAATACTCAGGAGCTGAACACAGTCCAAATATTTAAATTTAGAGCTGGAAGCAAAATCGGATGTAAAGGAAGAGACCTGAACAATTGACACATGAGAAATATGGTTTCACACGTGGATATTGAGTGTGCAGGTGGGTACAGTCTAAAAGTACATAAATAATTAAGGGGAGGAAGAAAACAGCTTTAGCAAATTAAGTTTTTAGAACAACAGCTGAGACTCTGGGGGTAAGTTTGCAAAAAGGTTAATGATTTATGGAAACAGCCCAGAGTACTTCACAATGAATGCCTAAGAATATCTAAAAATTGAATTTGCCCAGCCATGCCCCCCATCTCCAATTGTAGAACACTGTGCCGGGTGCCATCCAATATGGGAAACCCTTTTTTTAAATCACAGTCAGCCCAGTAAGTTCTCCATCAAACCACCTGAATGAAATGTCTTGGGGAAGAGGGAGGGACCACCACCAACTAAAACCAAACCATTACCCAGTAATCAGCCTTATTATAGACCTAGAAACATGCAGGATCTTAGAAATCAGTCCATCCAACTCCTCTCTCCCACCACTCCCCTCACACAAAATATATGCTCCCTGAAATCAGGGACTCTTCATTTTTCATTTTAGTATCTCCAACACTCAGCATCATGTCTGGCAAAGGTCCAGTCATTTCAGCTATGTCAAACTCTTTGTGATCCCATTTAGAATATTTTGGTTTGATTTGGTTTTGGGCAAAAATCCAGAGCGATTTGACATTTTTTTCTCTAGATCATTTTACAGATAAAGAAACTGAGGCAGTTATGTGATCTGCCCAGGGGTCACACAACTAGTAAGGGTCTGATGTTGCATTTAAGGTCTTCCTGACTCTAGGTCCAGAGCTTTGTCCCTTGTGCCAGAGCCTGGCACAGAGAAGGCATTTGATGAAGGCTTCTTGAAGGTTGTTCATTTCCCACATGAAAGTACTCCTGGACTCCAACATGGTTTCTAGAAATTCATGATCATGAAAAATATCATTTCTGAAGTTCACCCCTCCTCAGTATCCCCTCCCTTTGTGTTTGTCTCTGTCTCTGTCTCTCTCTCATTAAGGAAGTGAGACAATAGACATCAGAGAGCTCCCTTTCAATCTTCCATTTAAAGAGGGGATTCCAGGGAAGCCATCTAACCATTTTCTACTTGGCTAGGATTTCATCTATTCTGTCTCCCATCACCCCTTCTTTTAAGTGTGATCTTCTCCCAAGAAATTGTAAGCCACAATAGGGAAAGGACTGTCTTTTGCTTTTTTGTATCCCCAGTGCTTAGCATAGTACCCGGAACATAGCAAGATTAATAAATATTTATTGACTTTATTATTGAATGAATTGACAGATAAAGGAAATAGTTTGCCCAAAGGAAGATCCATCATCATTAATCCATAACTGGAACTTCCCTTAGAGTTCATCTTGTTCAGGAGCTTTTAACCTGTGATCTGTGAACTTGTTTTTAAAGATATTTTGAGAATTGAATATCAATACAATGTTTCTTTTGTAATCATACGTATTTTATTTTGTTCATTTAAGATTATTTGGAGAAGGGATCCATAGACTTCATCAGAATGACTGTCCATAAAACAAAAGATAGACTAAGAACCCCTAAACTAGCCCAACCTTCCCCTTTTGAGGATATCTATTGAAAAAGAAAGGGAATTATTGTCCAAGTCACACAGGTTGTAGGTGACAGTCGAGATTGAACCTAAATGATCTAGCTCCAGATCCAAAACCCGTTCTATTCCAATATGTATCTTTGGCAGATGTCTGGTTCCATTTTACAGGGGAGAAAAATCAATTTCAGGGAACTTGTGATTTCCCTATGACTTATTAAAGTTCAGAGGCAACTTGAAACAGATATTTCTGACTCCACAGCAAATGAAATCTTTATACAAATGAGTAAAGCTGATGACTTTTCTAGTTCCTTTCTAATCTAGTCCCCTACACTATTCTCCAGCATTTTCTTGGCCTTTGGGGCCATATGTGGCCAATCTTCAGGGTATGATGCACAACTGATGACTTCCTGGGCTGGGAGGGTGGGGTCAAAATCACGCTCCATTGGGAACCTTCCATCCATTGCCCTATCTCATATTTACCTACAATGAAGTTCATCTCCCGGGAGCCATTTCCTCATCTGAAAAATGAAGATTAATAGCACTTGTACCACAAACTTTAGAAGGGAATGACAAACAAATTGGATGATTCCAGCATCCTACTATGCAAAAGTATTTTCTATGGTAGAGAATAATATTCCAAGATTTTGCTTCCTCATTTCATTCTAGAGATTGTACTCCATATTCAGTTTGGTGTGTTTATACATACATACATACAAACATATATGATAGAGAGATGGAAGAATGGATAGATAGATAGATGATAAACATGTGCACCCACAGACATACATATATATTAATATTGTATGCATGTGTTTGTGCACATATATACATGAAAATTAACATTATCTTACCACATAATAATAACATCAGGACACAAAATCGATTTGTGTTGGCTCAGAAATTGAAAAGCCAATTGGAAGCCAATAAGAAAAAGAGGAAGGAAGAGATTCTGAATGGCAACCCAAACAAGAGGGAAGGAGATAAGCCTGGCCAGAAGCCAAGAATCATGACAACATCTAGCTAGGTACAAGTGACATATATGGCATAAACCTAACGCCACCAAGTGCTTGGAAGTGTCAAATAATTCAAGATCCAAAGTAAATATCAAGTAACAGAGCAATAAAGTGCTTTTTCATCTGCTCTACTACATCTTTAAGGATCACTGGACATATCCATGAGTCTTGCAATTGGATTCTACTATATTGTTGTCTCCCTTAATTAGAATGTGAGCTCCTAGAGAGTACAAGATATTTTGCTTTTCCATTTGTATTCCCAGCACTCAGTATAGTGCTGGCACCTAGATCACGCTTAATACACGCTTTTTGATTGATTGATTCATAGACACAAAACAGAAGAAACATTTTCCTTATTGTATTCTGACAGAATGATCTCAGTTAGTTTCATGCCATTTTTTTCCATTAGTGCCCAAGTTTAATTTGGGTATGCTTAGAGCCCTATGCCCTATAAAAGATAAACTGCCATCCCATCCTTGTTCTAGCATTTCATGAAATAACAAATCTATGAAATCTGAAAAAATTACATATAAGTCAACTTAAATAACAAAGTAAGAAATTAAGTATCAAAGGCAAGTTCCCATTTGTTGTCCATCGATTATTGAACACCTAGGTCTGATTTGGTGAATATTACCATTCCTGGCAAGCAATCCCTCAGGGAAGTATTTAGGGTAGCTGGCATTAGTCCCAGATGACAAAAGTATTCAGGGCTTTGTCATTTCATTTTCTTTACTTTTTTGATGCAGTTCAGATAAAAATCACCTGAGAACAAACTGCCATCCTATTCGTTTTCCATTTTTAATGTTTTATACATTCATGGGCAGAGAGATTCTAAACAAAACCCAGCTTTTTATAGCATAGTGAGAATTAAGAGATGTAAGCTCATTTTCTACAGGTTTCTTGTAGCAGAAGGGATGATGGGAATGATGTGTACTTCATTATCTTCCCACATGACTTTAATTTCTTTCACTCAGTCTCTATATTTTGGAAGTTTTTCATGTCATGTATCTTGGAAAATATAAAAAGTCAAAATGGTACCATCTATTTTATTATTTTATTTTATTTTATTTTTCAGAATTGGGAGAGTGTTTTATTTTTTTAAATAACTTTTATTGACAGAACCCATGCCAGGGTAATTTTTTACAACATTATCCCTTGCACTCACTTCTGTTCCGATTTTTCCCCTCCCTCCCTCCACCCCCTCCCCAAGATGGCAAGCAGTTCTTTACATATTAAATAGGTTACAGTATATCCTAGATAGAATATATGTGGCACCATCTATTTTAAATCTTTCTAAATTTTTATAGAGAGATTTTATGACCATATGATTATAGGCAACAGTTTTACATGTGATAGTACTTTGGTTTCAATACAGTTTGGGTTTTTTTTTAACTCTTCAGGATATTTGGTGAGTTGTATTGTCAGGCTTTGGCATGGTAGTTCATAATGAAATAATAAGTGATCTATTGGCTTATCATTCTATGATTACTATTATCATTATTTTTATTACTGTAGGTTAATCACCTAAGCAAATGGCTTATACAGAGGCAATTCTTCTTTCCTGACTCCAAGAAATATACCCCAAAATTCCTGATAGCAAAGAAAGAGTTCTAGTTCAGCACAAATGGCAGCATCACATAGCCATTTCAATCCTCTAGAATGAAATGAGGAACCAAAACCTTGGAATATTATTCCCTACCATGGAAAATACTTTTACACAGAAGGATGCTGGAATCATCCAATTTGTTTGTCATTCGCTTCTAAAGTATGTGGTACAAGTGCTATGATCAGAAAGTGGCTGGGAGCTCCTACTTTCAAACAATGACCCAACCCTCAAATCTCCCAGGAATAGAGAAAAGATGTAGTGCTTTGTAGCATTTCTTCACTCTGACCCACAGAGCTTCAATCTCATGAGTCTCTAGTCCACAATGAAGTGGGCACCCTATGGATTACTAAGTACCACAGGATTCTTTCAACTATTTGCACCATGTCAAATTATAGCTGGAATTGACAATGTTAAGGGGCCTGGCAGGTCATCTCCAAAGATCAGAAATTTGTGACCTATGTGAGTCTCTATTAATAAGTTTTTGTTGTTAAATATATATATGTATGTATGTATATATATATATATATGTATGTATGTATGTATATATATATATATATTATATATATATATGTATGTATGTATGTATGTATGTATGTATGTATATCTCCTGAAAGAGAAGTGATGAGCTCAAGTTGCAGAATGAGATATACAGTTTTAGACATAGCCAATACAGGAATTTGTTTTCCTTGATTATACAGATTTCCTTAAAATTTTTAGTTTTTCTTCCTTTTCTTCTAATATTATCATGAGGAAAATTGTAAGATCAACCAAATATTTTTTAAGCTTAAAGCCTTTGTTGTTGTTTTGATGGAGAGAAAATTTTTACCCATGGTAGCAAGCGTGCTAGCCAATGGTCAATTGCCACCAAATGCCCCAGCCACCCATAACACCCTTACAAAACACACTTTTGTTAAGTTTTATCATGAGGACCTTGGTAACTTCACATCATTTTCCCCAAACAGCAAATAGTAACTTCACTTCCTTCCACCATTAATCATCATAACTATATAAGACAGACAGCATAGTTCCTCCACTTCAAGCCACAACCCGTTCACTCACTAGATGACAAACTTCTACGGACTAAAAGAGGGCTCAAGGTATACCTCGACTTCATCTGTAATCAAAGGTAGGACCTGATGCCCAGCAATTGCCTGATAAAAAATTGGCAGCTCAGTAGCCACATCCGCATGACCTAAATCATCAGAGATGAGCATGGCCAAGCTCTCTGATAACTGATTCATTCATTTGAGAGCAATAAGCCAGTGAAAATCCTGATTTAAAGGACAGGAGATGGTCTATTCTATAATAGCTTCTCGTCCTAGAAGCAGGTTGTAGAAGCAGAACCTTCTGCTTAATAATCTCAGCATTAAGACGTCCTCTTGAGCTCTGAAGAAATTCTTCCCCATTTCCCACTGAGGGACTATTTTTTCTGGGAAGTGGGAAGATGTCTGCTGAACAAGATATCACAAAAGCCACCCAAGCTCAGCTCATGGGTAACTTCTGGCAAGAACATCCGTAAGTCATTTTCTCTGGGTTAGAAATGCTAGAACGAGATATTTGGGAGGCATCCAGGTACACTCAAGTCAAGGGTTCATAAGCTCTGATATGTGGTGGATCCCCGTGGCAGCCTGATGAAGCTTAGGGATTCTTCTCAGAATAATTTATTTAACTACATAAAGTGAAATAGGTAGGATTTCAAATCAAACTTATTATACTGAAGTAAAAATATTATTTTTCCCATCCAAATGGATGGATCCCTGAAATCTAGCCAGTATTAATCATCACTGCATTAAGGGCCAGCAGTGATCATTCTAGTCATCACCTGAGCCAGAAAGCTGGTTCTTTCCAAGGAATTCCTATACTCCCCAGCAAAGCCTGTTCCTCAAAAGTCTGCGCTGGGGTTGCTAGTTGGTGGATAGAGAACCAGCTCTGAAGTCAGGAGGACCTGACTGGCCTAGACACTTAACACTTCCTAGCTGTGTGACCCTGGGCAAGACACTTAACCCCAATTGCCTCAGCAAAAAAAAAAAAAAAAAATGTCTGTACTGACTTCTCCATCTCTGGTGTCTGTTCTAGGGGGACTTTGAGAACAGAAAACAGGTCTGTCACTGTTAGCCAGGATCTGTTTAGGAAGACCATCAGCACTATACAGGATAGGCCCATAAATATGTGCCTGTGATTCAAACAACCACTGAATAACTCAGAATAATGGTTAGCAAAAAAGTGGGAGATATTTAGCCTGAGAAGAAGAGGTCTGAGGAAGGGGAGATTGTTCCAAGAGAAAAAAAAATTCTCGATGCTTTAAGAGAGTAGGATCAGGGCAGAATCAGGGAGTCTGATGGGTTTCCAAGTTCAAGGCATTTAGAAGTGAATGAACCAGGAGGAAGAAAAAGGAGTAATATTAGGTGCTGATAGGCAAGGGATCAGAAAGCAGCACACAACAAGAAGAGGGGGTTGAACATCTGTAAGGCTCCAGATGTCTGCCAGAGTTTTACTTTGGCATGGCACCCCACAACTTGTGCAGACCTGTCAGGGTAATGTAGTCTTAGCATTAGGATCTTGGGTAACTTCCCACCGTTTTCTTTAAGTTCACCTTTTCCCCTGGTAACTTCACTTTATCCCACTATTAGTCATCAAGAGACTCAAAATCCATGATCCCATTTGGGTTTTTCTTGGCAGAGAGACCGGAGTGTTTGCCATTTCCTTCTCCAGCCCATCTTACAGATAAGAAAATTGATTTAAACAGAGTAAAGTGACTTGTTAGTCGGGATAAAAATCACACAGCTAGTAAGTGAGATTTGAACTCAGAAAAATGAGTCTTCTTGCCTTCAGTGCCAGCTGCCCATTCAAAGTCGAAGCAGTCCTAATTATTAAGGATGTTTTTCTGAACCTCAAAATTAAATGTCTCTTTTCAACTTCCATCCATCATTTCTAGCTCCTTTTAGAAGCTTAATAGAAGCTTAATCCCTCTTCCCCATGACGTTCTTTCAGATGCTTGAAGAGGGCCGCGATGGCTCCCTTGCACAATTTGTACCTTCCAACAAAGAGCAGTAATAGCTGGTGGGAAGCATGACTGGAGCACTACCTGATCTCTGCTCCTTTCCAGTTCCCCAGTTCCAGGGACTCATGGGAGAAACAAAAAGTCTCCAAGTGATTGGTTTGGACGGGCAGAGTTGAAAGGCACTTTCTGTTCCAGGAAAGGCACACACAGGCAGCTTTGTCACTGTTTCAGATTTTGGCACATTTCCTTTCCTAGAATGGGTCACACTTCCCTAGGGTGGAGGGGAGGAGCAGCAACTCTTCCTCTGAAGGTTATTTTGTGCAAGTCCTTTCATACTTGCAAGAGGATGGAGGGAGAATTTCCCCAGGGCTCTATCTACCTTCTCATGACATGGTATCCCTGTGCTTCAAAAACTTGCATTCTTGTGGATAGAGCCCCAGCCCTGAAGTCAGGAGGACCTGAGTTCAAATCTGGCCTCAGACACTAACACTTCCCAGCTGTGTGACCCTGGGCAAGTCACTTAACCCCAATTGCCTCAGGGAAAAAAAGAATCTTACATTCTTTCTAAGAAGCCATGATCTTATGCAAACAGGAGTGAAAAGTGGGTATATGGTTATGCTTACATTGTATACATGTGTGTACACACATATACACACAAACACACATACAAACCTACAAACACTATTTGGCACTGAACAAATCTGTAGACTCCTTTCTCCTCTAGGCTAAATATTTCCCATTTCTGTTGCCAACCATTATTCTGACATGGATTCAGGGCCCTTCCATCTTGCAAGCTCACCCCTGAATACTTCCCAGCTTCTCAATGGCCTTTCTAAAATGCTAAGATCTTGATTTTTCTTGGGCAGCACTGTGAAGATTTGTATAGCATAATTGCATATGTTTAACATATATTGGATTACTTGCCATCTAGGGGAGGGGAGGGAGAAAAAAAATCTGGAACACAAAGTTTCCCAAGGGTGAGTGTTGAAAACTATCTATGCATATGTTTTGAAAATAAAAAGCTTTATAAAAAATTAAATTAAATTAAATTAAATGCTAAGATCTGAACATAAAACTTCATATGTGATCTGACCAACACCCTATCTTTGCTGCTTGACACTCTTCCTATAAATTGAGGATTCCAGGTAGACAGGGGGGTCTTCAAAGAAAGTCATTGCATAACACTATCAACTGGTGCTCTCTTCTCAAATCTACAGCTTTGGGGAAATCTACATATGGAAGCCAACAGCAGAGTTTAAATGCTTTGTTCTTCCTCCTTTCCACCTCCTCCATTGGAATGGAAGCACCTTGAAGGCAAGGATTATTTTGTTTTTTTATTCCCAAAGCTTGATGTGGCGTCTTGTGATGATACCTTAGAATCAGCTGGAGTCAGGCTAAGCAAAAGTCCTTAGTCTTTATTCTTGGTCTTTAGAGGTAGGATTGAATTGGATGGAAGTAGAATCTCCACAACCTCCTTCTCCCTCGTCTACCGCCAAAGTGACCTTGGCTTGTCTTACTCCACCCCCTAGTCCTTCCTACAATCCTCTGAATACACCAATCGTCGAGCCAGCCCAGGATAGTGGGAAAGGCCATTTTCCAAGCATATGCCCATAGAGTACCGTCCAATTGGTAATTAGCCTTAAGTGCTTGGCTGTCCTGACCTCAGTGCATTGACTCAAGAGTTCCGAGCCCATTACAGTACCTGGTACATACGTGCATAATAATTCTTTGATGAATGAGTGATTGAATAACTCAAAGAAGGAAATTTACCACATTTGCACATATATTCCTCTTTACTTCAAGATTCTCCTAGCACATACATACATATATATATATATATATATATATATATATAAAATTTATAGCAGAATATATGCATCTATATACACTAGTGTACATTCTATACACTAGTAGAATATATGCATATTTATAAATATATGTTAATAGAATATATATTTATATACAAAAATACAAATATATATATATATATATTTATATACAAATAACTAAATATTACAGTTATCTCTTCCATACCGCAACTTTCCCCATTGTGATTTTTATATACTGCAGGGCAGTATAAGAAATTGAGTGGGAATTTTGGAGTTTTATGGAAGCCACAGATAACATGTAAAGGCCAACAGATAATATAGAGCCTATGACCAAATGCTTAACTCAAATTTTACACTAAGGTACTGTAAACACTCTATAAAAGAAAAAGAAAAAGTCTGACTTCTTTTCTGGTACAAAAGGAGGGCCAATAATTTTACATGGATTTTCCAGATCACAGGGGAACCATACCCCTGACTGCCCCAATATGGAAGGAATAATTCTCCATGCACAAGTATATGAATGTGGACTAGTGCATATATAAAAATCAGCCTTGAATATATAAATGGTCTAAGAATATAAACAAAGTTATCAAAAGAACTTCAAAGTATCCACAACCACATTCAATACATGTAACAAATCACTAATAACAAGAGAAAATCCAAGCAAAATCATCCTGAGGATTATGGAAAATGGCAATGGGCAATGTTAGAGGGGATGTGGAAAGATAATTAAATACATTGTTGGTAGAGCTATAGAATGGCACGACCATTTTGTAAAAAGATTTGGAATTATACAAATAAATAACCAAGATGCCAGTTCTTTTCGAATCAGAGATTCCATTACTGATCTTACATCCAAGGAAGTCACTGATAAGAAGAGAGTCCCTATTTATTCCAAAATATTTACAATAGTATTTGTGTGTATGTGAAAGCTAAGAATTAAAAATGTAATGGATACCACTAACTGGGAACTGGCTAAACAAAAAATGTGTAAGAAAATAATCTATGTAGTAGTAGATAGAAAAAATGACCCACCAAAAAAATCCCAAATAAATGCAACAAAATGAGAATTTTGATTGGGAGGGGGACTTGAATGAAGAGATACAGGAAGATTCCCATATACACACATACTTGGTCTATAGGACTCACACATCACATATTTGGGGACTATATCAATCCATTGTAACATTTTTTTCCTCTCCAAAAAATACTATTTTTATAGATCTGTAGAAGAGGGCAAGTAAAAGATGCTACAGTGACATAAGAAATAGAAAGTATCATTTTTAAGTATTATTTTTTATTTATTTTATGTATTTTTTTTTATTTTTTAAAGACTTTACTAGCTAAACAAGCCTTTCCTCTTTTCCTTCAGTTTTCAGGCTTTAAATATCAGCAAGTCTTTTTCTTGAAGCCCAGATAGCTAAGGACAGGCTGCCTACTGTAAATAAAGATGGACCAAAATCATGTGCAGAAATGAAGATTAAAATTATCAAGTGTTGATTTACTCTTGACATCTCCTTCCCAAGAAAAGGTTTTTTTGCGCAACAGGTCAAATCAGCTAAGGGGAAGAGATAACATAATTGGATGGAGCCCATTTTGACTACTTGAAACTTGGAAGTATTTATTGCTACTGCCATTGAATTGTAAACCTGTCAAGAGGCAGAGTTTTCATTTATCTCTGTAATCAATCCATTAAAATCTATCAGGGAGTCTTTGTGCTATCTGGTTTTGTTTGTTTGTTTGTTTGTTTGTTTGTTTGTTTTTTTTGCTTTTTAAAAATGTATTTTTTTAACTGAACCTAAGAAATAAAACAAGCATTTCTATAACATAGCAGAATAAGAAAAACTGTGATTTCAGTACAACGAGCTATTCCTTTTAAATATATGATAAAGTTATTGTGTAACTTTTTTTTTTCTTTTTTCCCTTTCTTCCCCATATTTCATCCCTACCCCTACTTCAGCAATTGCTACCATTAGACACACATATAGAGAGAGGCATTTTATACATACTTCTATTTACTAGTTCTTTCTCTGGATGCAGATAGCATCTTTTTTCTCAAGTCTTTTGTATTTAATGTGTCCCTTTTAAAAACATTCTATGATTCCTCATCTCCAAACAGGGGATTATTTCCCCACTCATTTCCTCAACTGTTTAGACTCTAAGTCACTTAAATCCAAGAGAATTTGGCTCGTTTTTTGTTTGTTTGCTTGCTTTTTTATTTTTAAGTGCAACAAGGCTTTTTCATTAAAATTTCGGTGATCTGGCCATGGCTATTTGTTTCTGAAAGAGAAGCAATATTGGCTCTTCCATTCAGAATATTTCATAACAGAAGCCTCCAACTGTGTGGCTGATATAAGGCTTAGGGACCGAGTACCACCACAATTCTGGAACATCTGCATAAATTGTTGTGACTCTCTCTTCTTACTGATGAAGTCTGAATATTTTTTTCTTTTATGGAGTATAAGCATTTGGGTCACGCATCTGGTTATGGGCTCTGGGTTATCTGCTGGCTTTTGTATGTTGTCTGCACTTTCCATAAAACACTCCCCCCAAAAAATCCCATTTTATTTCTTATGCTGACCTGAAATATATTGAAATCACACTGGGAAAAGTTGCAGTATGGAAGGAACTGTACTTTATATTTGCTTCCTTGTGTACCTAGTCCCAATGGAAAGTAAATTCTCAGAGGGCAAGGATTGTTTCATTTGGGGTGGCTTTCCTCAGTGCCTAGTGTATCCTAAGGCTTTAGTATTTATTGAATTAAGTTGTATTGAACCAAATTCAACCAATCAATGACTCTCAAGTGCCTACTATGTGCTGCAGGGCTCAGAACTGAATCCATTGTTACAGAGAAGCTGAGAACGGCCACGAACCCCTCGATTAATCTGAAAAGCATGTGTCTGCTCTGATACAGTACGGGCACATGGATAGCTTTATCTGCTACGATCCCATATGGGACTCGCTTTCTATTCTGAAATAGAGGCATTTGTGAGTGACCCATTTAGAAGCTGGCAAGCACCCATAGCCAGAATGGCTCCTAGCGTGGAGATTGCTGGTGGCTAGCTAGTCCCAGAGGCGATAATCTCATGATCCAGCCAGGAACCACAGATGTTAAACAGCCCGGCCCTTCCATCATCGCCTGAGTGGCAGAAAGCCATGGAACTGTACCTGAAGCCTTGGCCAAGGAGCTATTTGCATGGTTTGACAAGCCCTCTGTTTCATTCCAAATGGAACCAAATCCAGCTGAGGACAACAGGCTGGGATGGGGGATTGATGATGTCTGCCACCAAAGCTTTTCAGAGAGCTCCAGCACCTGTAGGTAGCTGCCTTTCATGGAAAATAAGCATGGGACCCTTTCCCCTTACTGACTTGGCAGTGAGAAATTCCATATTCCTCTGGATGGGTCTGGTTTTTGTGAGATGGAGAGCCTGAGGTTGGGGAGATTTAACAGTAATTGGCAGAGCTGGGGTTCAAACACAGACCATCTGACCCCCAACCGGCTCTTTCCCCTCAGAAAAAAATCTCATTGTGCCCACGTGACCGTTGATAATTACAATGACGAGAATAACCATGGGATAGGGACTAGTCTGTAATTTTATTGGTATAGGAACTCCCAGGTGAGGAAATTTTCTCTAACAATGCAGGTCAGCATTTTTCTGAGAAAGTTGCCTAGAACTTGGACAGAGAGGTTGCCTGTGATCACCAGCTGGTCAGAAGAGGAGATTTAAATCTAGATCTTCCTGACTTTAGGCCCAGCTCACTACCACTTGGGCCATGTTGCTACTATCACAAAAAACATAATAAAGAAGTAGTGGTAGCTATGATAGTGACCGTAGATGGCAATCCCCCAGGGCAGCCTGGAGAAGCTGTTTCGTTAACAATTGTCGGTCTGGGTGACTCCCGGCCTTGGAGCCCAACCTGTTTGAGTCTGCCTCTGCCTGTGGCCACGAGGGCCAGGAGGACCAGAAAGGGATTCTTCATCTGAGGATTATCTGAGGGAGACACAGCATCAGTCTTGATGTGAAGGTGCCCTCCTGATAAAAGTACCTGACGAGAATCCCTTTGATATGAACCGTCCGTATATTTGACAGCAGCCTTCAGTCGGTATCACAGAGGTCAGTCACCAGTGGTATTATGTGGTCCTCTTGCCTGGCACTTTCTCAGAGATTTAAGCCTGGAAGAGAGCTTATCTGATGGACGGGCCATGCAGTCCAATACCTTCATTTTACACATAAGGAACTAAAATCCAGAGGGGAAAATGGACCTGCCTCAGGTCACATAGATAGTGAGTACAGGAGCAAGACGTAAACATTATGTCTTCCGATGGCCAATCTAGAATTCGCCCACTGCGATGCGCTGCCCCCCAAACGCCATGTTTCCTGTTATTGTTCTTGTTTTCAGTCATGTTTAATACTTTGTGAACCCAGGAAGATTTGTTGGTAAATTTCAAGCTCTCCAGATTTCCCCTACAAACAGAATAAATCTGCACCTCAGGGTGAACATAGACTGGTGAAAAATCAAGAAGACCTGGGCCAGAACAGGGTCCTCCTGGGACAACCCAAGAAGATCTGAAAAAAGACCCGGGGCTGGGAATTCACCCACGTGGAGGGTGCTCACTTCCAGACCAGCTGGGCAGAATCATCAAGTGGGGAATCCTAGAACTAAGTGGCTGTGACGGGAGCCTCAGCAGGAACCACAGAGACCTTCACCTCCTGGACACCAAGCAGCGTCGAGGGTCTGAGTCTGACTGGGAATGCCAGCTATGCTGCCGGGACTAGTCCTGAATGAGAAGGAACCAGCACATGGAGTGCAGGAGTAGGAGGCACTTGTAGGAAGGAGGAGCTCTTAGTTTGGGGTTCCAGGTCAAAGGAGAGAGCTGAAGTGAAGACAGAGGCCTCCTCCTTCTGCTCCATTATTAGAGGTGCTTACATGAGCTTCTCATTTTAAAAAAAAATTAACTGGCAAAGAAGAAAGTACCCAACCATAGAAACTTACTATGGGAACAGGAAAGACCAGGGTTCATCCTCAGAGCACACTGAAGTAAAAAAATCTGCCACATCAAAGAGTGATATAAAATGGCTCCCTGCCCAGAGAGAATTTATAGAAGAAATCAAAAAAGAATATTAAAATCAAATAAGAGACATTGAGGAAAAACTAAAAAAAAAATTAAAAATAAAAATCATCCAAGAAAATAAGATTATGAAAAGAAAGTTAACCTACTAGAAAAGGAAATACAGAGTCCCAGAAATGAAAATAAGTCTTTAAAAATTGGAACTGGGCAAAGGGAAGCCAATGAAGCTAAGAGAGACCAAGAAATAACAAAACAGATTATAAAGAATGAAAAAATAGAACAGAATGTGAAACAAGAAAAATGACAGATCTAGACAACAGATCAAGAAGAGAAAATATATATTGTTCAGTAAGAAATGACCAACAGGATGATTTCAGAAAGGCCTGGAGAGACTTACATGAACTGATGCTGAGTGAAACGAGCAGGGCCAGGAGATCATTATATACTTCAACAACAATACTATATGATGATCAATTCTGATGGACGTGGCCATCTCCAGCAATGAGATGAACCAAATCAGTTCCAATGGAGCAGTAATGAACTGAACCAGCTACGCCCAGCGAAAGAACTCTGGGAGATGACTAAGAACCATTACATTGAATTTCTAATCCCTCTATTTTTGCCTGCCGGCACTTTGGATTTCCTACACGGGCTAATTGTACAATATTTCAGAGTCTGATTCTTTTTGTACAGCAAAATAATGGTTTGGCCATGTATACTTATTGTGTATCTAATTTATACTTTAATATATTTAACATCTACTGGTCATCCTGCCATCTAGGGGAGGGGAGAGGGGGAAGAAGGGGAAAAATTAGAACAAAAGGTTTAGCAATTGTCAATGCTGTAAAATTACCCATACATATAACTTGTAAATAAAAAGCTATTTAAAAAAACAAGAAGAGAAAATAAAAGGATAATTGGACTGCCTGCAAGTTGTGACCAAAAAGAGGACCTTGACACAATAATGCAAAAAACAATCCAAGGAACTTATCCTGGAGTGCTAGAATGTAAGGGGAAAGTAGAAATAGAAAAAAATCTACCGTTCACCTCAAAGAGATACTTTGTAGAAAACAAGGGAATATCACTGCCAAATTTTGAAGCCCCCAGATCAAAGAGAAAATTTTGCAAGAAACAAGAAAAAAATTCAAATATGCTGGAGCTGCAATTAGAATTGTACAAGATTTATCAGCAGCTACAATAAAAGACCACAGCTCCTGGAATCATATCTACCAACATTCAAAAGAACTAGGTCTGTAGCCAACAATATCATATTCAGAAAAATTATCTCTAATTTTGAATGAGAAAAAATGGACCTTCAATGAACTTGCAGATTTTCAGGGCTTTCTATCAAGTAAACCAGAACTTAATAGAAAATTTAACGTATAAGAACCAATATCAAAGATCAGTCTCAAGGAATTCAACATGGACAAATTGTTTGTTTGTTTTTTTAACATGGGAAATGTATACTATATATTTAAGGTTGACATCAATAATAGAATAGCTCAAAAAAAAAAGATTGGGATAGAGTTAAAGTAAAAGTAATAATTATGATACACATATGAAATATATGAAATATAGAGGAAAACTAGACACAGAAGCATTAAAGAGGGAAGAACTCGTACTTCTGAAAACCTATTCACATCAGGATTGGGTTAAACAGGCAATACTACATATATACCATGAAGAGTATAGCATCCCTCTAAATCTATATAGAAAAAAGGGGAGGGATAGGGGAATGTGGAAGAAAGGGTGAGGGAAGAAGACAAAGGAAGGATTCATGGATGGGGAGAGGTTAAGTAATAGCAAGACAAGCTAAGGAGCAGAATTAAAACAAAGAATCAGCAGGGATAGGAAAAATATATGGGGATGAGTGATGTGTATGTGTGTACATGCATGTATATATCTATATATCTCCACATAAATATATCTTTTCTTAACAATAGCCTGCTTGGAGTAGGTAAGGGAGGGGATGAAAGGGGGAAAAAAGGATAAAGTAAAAAATGAGTGCAAAAGAAAACAAAAGAACAATTTATAAGGGAAGTAAAAAGAAAGATGGACACTCATGAATATAATTTCTTCTACAGCTATATTTTTTTTCTTGATCTGATCATTTGTTTTATATATTTTGAATCCTCCCTGATGGTCTGCTGGGCACATGAAAATGTTCTCTTTTGTTTTATTTTGTATTCCTTCTCTGTTTTTCTTTTTTTCTTATTCTTTTTTTTAATAAAATAAATTTTAAAAATACTTTGTGAATCCATTTGGAGTTTTAATGGCAAAGATACTGGAGTGATTTGCCATTTCTTTTTTCAGATCATTTTATAAATAAGGAAACTAAGGCAAATAGGGTAAAGTGACTTACCCAGGATCACATAGCTAGTGTCTAAGGCTAAATGTTAACTTGGAAAGATAAGTCTCTCTGAAACCAAGCCCAGTACTCTATTCCTAGCTCCAACTAGCTGCCAAGTATGTTATTTTCCTGCAAACCTATATACAGTTATATAGATCTTTTAGGTGTCTAGAATTTTTTTTTGGGGGGGGGATTGAATTTTAGTCCAGTACTTTCTATAGCCTAAACCCAAATAAGAGTCAAAAACTAAATCACAACCTCTTTCTACTCAATGGATCATTAGAAAGTAGAAGAAACCACCACCTACAGAACTCTAAGTTATAGGACTTCATTGTATCATAGATATGTAAAGTTATCCAGAAGGGATGGCTGAGGCTTTCCAAACCAACCTTTCTTTTTACAATTCAAGAAACTGAAGTCTGGGGAAGTAAAAATGACTTGCTTAAGGTCACTCAGGTAGGAAGTAACAGCAGAAGCTGAGTTTGAACTCAGGTCTTCTTATGTTGCTCTCCCATGTTCACTCATGGAGTAAGACAATGCTATCGAGGGTCAGCCCCCAATGTTAGAATTTCAAAAGGGACTGCCTATGGGCTACTAGCTCTTCAGATTGGCAGCAGAAAAGGGTTGAGGTCACAGCAAGAGACCCCCCCCACCATAGTCAATGACCATGTTTGGATCAACAAGTAGCTCTGCGGGTGTATGTCAGGCAACACGTTGCTCATGCCCAAAAGATCCGAACCAGAATTTGAAACTTTAACCAGCATAATCAATATAAAGACCATAGCATGATCCATAAAGAGGAACTAATCAACTTTTATCATAAAGTCCCAATCTCAGCAATTAAATACTGTCTGGTTGGCAATCCTACCTAGATGTTGATGACTCCAAACCCATTCTGGTCATCTTCGTGCTTTGTATCTTCCATCAAAATTAACGCCATTCTTGCAGATCATATGTGTCCCATGTAACCAGATTTAGAAGTTTGCTGTTGAGAAAAATAGCATCTGGTTTGTGATTCTCACCCATGGAAATGAAAAGTCACTGAAATACAAAGGAAAGCTTTTCATTTTTTTTTTTTTTACTGAAGGAGGAGATAACAAACAAGCCTATCCTAAACACAGGACATAATAGAAAATTAGTTTCTCTTTGTGATGAGCCAGGGCTTTGGGATATTGTTATAAGAGCTTTGGTGTACAAATCAAGTTACCTGATTTCAAATCCTGACTCTGACCACTTTTACCCATGTGATCTCCTTCTATGACTTTTTGGGTCTCAATTTCAATATCTCCAAAAGGACTCCAAAGGTCCTTTCAGTTTTAAATTCTATGAACACTTTTCTTTAAGAAAAAAAAGTAACAGAAAGGCAATATTGTATGAAGATTTCTGCTTTTGTAAGAAAAGCAGAGCAAGCTAAAGAAACGGTCTTTAAAGGAAAAAAAGAGAGTCCAATTAGCAATTTCAAAAGTGACAACCACCTGAGAAAACATGATTACCAGACAATGTGGCAGTGTGTGAACAATTACTAATGAAATAAGGAGACCTGAAAAAAATCCCTCCTTCTTTGTATGCTAACACAAAAGTTTATCAGTGATTAATGTCACTCCGGTGATGGCCTTTAAGAGTCCCAAATTTCTTTGGCCAAGAAGTCAGAACATTATGGCTAAATTCCAAGGCGGGAAGCACATATATTTCCCTTAATTTATATGGCTTACATAATATCAATGTCAAGGACAAATGTAAATCTCAAATTACAGAGGGTTATGGCAGGACTCAAAGTATAGATAACACTGTCCAAATGCCCCTTTGTCAGCAAAGATTAATTGAGATTAATATTGGGTCTAGTTTTATTTAACATTCATTAATGATCTGGAAACCTCATGTTAATTAAATTCACAGATGAGTCTAAATCGAGTAATGCAGTTAACAACTTGGAAGTTAGAAGGGGAAAAAAAAACACAGAAGCCTGGAAGAGAGCAGAAATTTAGGCAAAAACTAATAAAATAATTTCCATTTTGGAACTTGAGCAGAAAACAGAGAGAACAATCTGAGCTATTCTATACCACGCAATGTTTTGAATGTAGATCATGAGGGATCTTGATCCCTCTCTGAGGGACCTTGTCTCAATAGCTCTTAGAGAGGAGTCTCAGGTCCCTAGAGTTGGATTGCTTGGTAGCTTCTGGCTCCCCTTAATGGTCTGAAGGATAATCCCTGATGAATCAGAGATGATGCTTTAATGTCATCAGTTTGAGCCCCCACTGGTCATCTTCCCTCCAAGGTTACCAGCTGAGAGTCATAGTCAGCTAGCTTTAAGTAGCTTTTAGAAAGAGATAGTTAAGGAGATAATACAATAATAGTAGTGGGTATGAAACATGATACCAATTCCTGAGATTAACCTTCAGAAATTCTGAGAGCATTTAAGGCAATTAGGGGGTGCAGCAGACAGAGTACAGGACAAAGCCGGCAAGACCCGAAATGGACTCTTTTTACAGACATTTCCTAACTGTGAGAATGGGCCAGTCATTAAACCCGTCTTTCTCAGTCTCTTCATCTATTTCCTAAGCACACACCATGATAAAATGAGATAATATATGTAAATCACCCTTTGCAAATCTTAAAGCATTATAGAAATGTTAACTATTGTTATAGATTTCATAAGTTGTCTTGTATATCATAGCAATATTTTTTGCTTCTTACAAAGATAAGTAAATCATTAAATATGAAAACAAAGTGGCAAAAAAGATGAGACATGTTTGGGGGAATAAATAATAACAACTAATATTTTATAGTGCTTTCAATTTGACTAAACACACATATATACATATATATATACATATATATACACACACACATACATACATACATATATATGTGTATAAATATATATATATGTATATATATATAATATCATTTAATGTTTACCATAGCTCTATGAAGTAGGCACTATTATTACACCCATTTTGCAGAAGAGGAAAATGGACTACAAGAAGTTAATACATAATACATGCCTTGCCCAGAGTTATACAGCTAAGTAGAATGTGAGATAGTATTTTGCCTCAATTAAAACACATCTCTACTGATTTCCAAATCCAGTGATCTATCATTGCATCATGCAATCTCACAAGTAAAGTGATCACATCTCATATAGGGCATAAAACAGGATGTGAATCGATTGTTTCAGTTTAAGTCGGGCAGCAATGAGGGGCTGTACCTATTCCCTTTCCCTTCCCAAGTTGACCTCTGATATAATAATATTCATTTCTAGGTTTGACTGGCTAAAATAGCTTGTCTCCTTAAAAGGAAGACATTTGGCAGAACAGAGATGCCCGTCTCAACTATCTACCTCCATCTATCCCACTCACTCTCATTTTCCCCTATAGAGTTCCCAGACCCTCTAAAAGACTCTCTAAAACCATGTTTCTTAATGATTTGGGGTGATTAGAGACACAATAGAGTTACTTGTGGGAGAAGACATTCTGTGTTCTTTTAACATGTGGGTGGAAACAGCCTCTTTCTACTGGCTGTGTAGCCAGAACAGGCTGTACTTTTTTTAAAAATTCAGTCTGTCTGTCTCTCTGTCTCTATCTTCTCTCTCTTTTCTCTGTCTCTTTCCCTCTCCCTATTTCCCTCTCCCTTTCCTTCTCCTTCTCCCTCTCCATTTCCCTCTCCCTATCTCTCTCTCCCTTTCTGTTTCTCTCTGTCTCTCTGTGTCTATCTTTCATTGTGTTTACTTAGAACACACGAGTGCCATAAACCAAGTAAGTAAGGAAAAGGGCTACAATTCCCCCTCTTACATTTTGTGCCCCCATAAAATAGGCTTATGGGCTTGGTCTATCTCAGTTGTGGTTTCATTTCTAGTTAGAGGGAGTGGAATCCCAGGCTTGGACAGTTAAGGCCATGGTGACCTAGAAGGCTGGATCCCAAGGTAGGCTGCCAGGCCCAGCAAGAAAGGGAAAACCCAGGTGGGCCTGAGACTTGGAACTTAATGAGCTTCATGAAAGGTAGATGGATGGATAGATGATAGATAGATAGCAGAGAGGTGTATAGACAATTTAAGTGATATTTTTAGGTTCTGAGCTAAGCTGTGAACCTAACTCCCCTTTATCTTCAGAGATTGATTGATGCAGGTAGGGGGGATTATGCTCCCATTTGTTGAGTAGATGTTTGTAAACATATTCTTTTGTTCTATAAATCTGAAGTAAACATTCATTTGCAAAATCAAATTTGTTAAATAGTTAAATGTACTTGGGTAGGAGGACCCTAAAATTGAGGGAGCACAATCAATAGGGGCTTAAGTCAATGAGAGAGAGAGAGACTAGGTATCCCCAAACTCCCTTAAGATTACCAGAGAACTCTGGGGGAAAGATGAAACATAACATGTTTTTTTTTTTTCAGGGAACAGATACCCCGGGAATCATGGTTAAAGAAAATAAGCATTTATTGTCTCCTATGTGCAAAGCAATAGGCAGCCCGGCAGTGCTAGTTCTAGATCCAGGAGATCTGGATTCTGACACGTGTGACCCGAAACAAGTCATTTAACCCCTTGGTGCTTTGGGCACCTAATTCAGAGTTACAGAATCATTATTGATCCACATTAACAGAGGGAATTCACCCACCAGGAATCCTCTAAACTGATGAAACCACTAGCACTGACCCCCAAAATAACTATAAATAAGCACAAGATACTGTTACAGGCCTGAGACACAAAGATAAGCTCAAAACAGCTCCAGGGTTCCTAGCATCACGCGGGGGATATGACATTACCCAGATTCAAAGATTTTCGATTTTCAGTTGGAAAGGGTCTTGGAGGTCATTGAATTTTTACAAATCTACAAAGAATAAGTATAAAATAATTTGGAGGGATTAGTGCTTACTCATGGGGGAAAAGGAAGAACTTCCTAGAGGAGAGGGCAAATGAGCTAAACCATGAAGGAAGTTAAAGTTCTTAAGAGGAAAAAGTACAAAGAGAATGTGTTCCAAGCATGGGGCATAGCATGGGCAAAGACCGGAGGTGGGATATGACTTTGTGGCAATAGCAAATTGGCCCTAGTACGCTCATATCTGTGTCCTCTGAGTTTCTGTGTGATTCTTTGAAAGGGGGAAAGATGTTTCAAGAAAAACTTGATGACTCCTTATCTAAGAAAAATGCAAGTGGCCCTTTGACAGAGCAGCAGGTGGGCCCGGCTAGGACTGAGCTCCGGGTTCATTTTAATTGGGCACAGCATCATGGAATATTTACCCAGAATTCTCAGATGAGAAGAGATACCATCCGAGGAATGACAAGTAAGCACACCGTGGTGAGTTAGAAATAAATTGTTCCCAGGGCAATATCAGAGCCTCAGCTGCTCATTCCCTTGTTCCATGTTCTCTGTGTGGAGGATGTTTTGAATATATCATGGATTTAGAGAAATTAAGTGTAAACTAGGTATCTAATCTCAGTCCAAGGATCTAGGTAGAAAAAGCTGAATTCTGATCATTGAAAATTCAGTAAACTGAAAGGGTCCCAGAAAGCAGATAATGAAACAAATCTCCCTCCTGGCAAAGCAGGGATTTTGCAGGTAGGACGTTCTCTCTTTCGGTGGATGTGATCATTGGGTCTGATTTTCTTTGTCACAAAGGATTCCATCTGAAAGAGAGGCAGAAATGACTGCTATAAAGACAAAAAACATCAATAAAAATGATTTCTCTGGTGAAAGTGTTGAACTAGAAGGTCTCCGAGGTCCCTTTCAATTCCAATATTCTATGGTTTTTATAGTCTCTAAACTTTACTATTATTGTCTGAACCTCCTTACAATGCTACACAGTACCATATTGACCCAAAGATGCTAACATAATAGCAACTGACATTTATATGGTGCTGCACATAAATTATCTTGTACAAACCTTTTGAGGTAGCTACCATGGATATGACCATTTCTAGACTACAAATTTAAAAAGAGTTAATGGTTTTCCCAAAGTAATGTGGTCACTAAGTATCTGAGATAGGATTTGCATTCAGATCTGTCTCCAGGTCCAACAAGGCTTGAACCACACTACCTGGCAATTATCTTTAAATGGTTCTCAAATTGCTTGCCCAACCAGATCTGATTTCCTTTGAATGCTCAATAGCAATACCAAATGAATAATTGTTGAAAGGATTCATGAATTCTTATTTTCTAGCCCTAAAACCTATGGTCTTGAGCAACTTATTGAATCTCTTCCAGCCTCAGTTTCCTTTTATGTAAAATGAGAGGGTTGGACTCAATGCCCTTTCAGATCTCTTCCAATTTCCAATCTGTAATGACAATCATTACTTTTATAAATTAAAAAAAAAATCTCTGAAATTTAGGGGATGCTAAGAGGGTCTAGATTTTCACTCTTTGTCACTTTCTTGGATATTTTTTTTATCTCTAGTGTCCAATAGTTCTAGAGAATGAAATATATTTATAGAAATTAAGTTTAAACCAGGAATCTAATCTCAGTCCAAAGATCTAGGTGAATTCTGTATAACTGAAAATTCAATGAAGGTCCCAGAAAGTTTTCCAATCTAAAAGCTTTACTGGATCATTGAATGGCAAAGCTGGAAGAGACCACCACCTTCATTTTATAGAATTAGGTAATTAGGTACAGAGAACACAAAAAGTTAAATAGCGATTGACCTGGGACCCGAAGCTAAGTCTACATACTTAGGCCTGGCCTCTTTCCCCTTGGCTACAAATAAAACTGTTTGAACACTGGTCCCAAAATTGCTGATGTGTAATGTAGACCCATATTTCAAGTACACCTCAGCAACCATGACACAATTTCCAAAAAGGAGCAGGAGAGACGATAGGGAATAAGACTTTTGGTCTTAAAGGAATTGTGACCAGCAGGTGGGTATAGGGGTCCTGATGTGGATATTATCTAAAACAGGCATTTCAACATCAGTGGGAAAACGTACAGCAATGGAGGTTTTATCCACTGTCTTAAAGGATACCATCGCCAATCAAAGGGGTTCCAAATAGGTGTTTCTTAAAATAAGCTGTAATATTTCAGTCACATTTATAACATGAATCACAATAGCACAGAGATGAAAAAAGCCACTTTGGATCATGAACACAACATGACTTCAGGGGACATCATGGTGTCTCTTTTTAAAAAATCATTTGCCAAACTTCAGACTATAAAATCTCTGCAATCTTCAATGACCTTTCTGTGAAAATTCAGCCCTGTTGGGAAAGAGAGATGGAAGTAAAATGCCTTCAAGTCTTTCTCTAATCTTTCCTTCGAGGAAAAATAAGTACATCAGAGTAGAAGGGGGATGGGTAGGAAGGAAGTTGCTGCTTTTTGTGTGTGTGTTTTTAAAAGAAACTATTTGTGGATAATTAGGAAGATGAATGATTTCATCATTGAGATAGTAACAGACCATTAAAGACAGAGTACATGGATTTCTAGATTTGATTCTTGTTCCTAACTTTTCAATTTAACTACAGTTTTGTGAGATTGTAACAAAGGCCACATGCCTCTTGAGCACTATTTTATCCATTTTAGTGCCCCCCTTATATGGCATCAAAAGCAAAATATTTCAAAGGAAGACAAGAAAATCCCAGCATGCCACAGGGCCCACTGTGTTAAGCTGTGTGTGGGGAGAGAGATTTCCTTCTGCTGGCAATCAGCTTATACCCTGAAGTACTAAAGAGTTTCACACCTCCCTGTGTACAGGGAGGTAGATCAGCCTTGGAAACGTGGAGATAAAATATTTAGTCATTGGAAAATGGGCAGCATCAGCCAGTAGAGACTACTGAGTGTAATGGATGCATTTATTACTTTCTCAGAATGAGGAAATGTGTGATTGGACACTCCCTAGTGCATGGTTGACTCTCAAAATGCATTACTGAGAAATAGGAAGCACAGATCTGTGTTCCCTCCATTTGAACTAAGAAATTCTTATTTTCATTTTCTTGGAAAGCTTAGAAAGAAGGATCCCATTTATGTTTTTAGAATCTCAAATTCATTGGTTAAGATGTCTCTAGATATCTTTGGAAGTTCCAACCTCAGTTTGGGGCAATATTTTATCAATATTATATTTTTCCAATTTTTTTCTTCCATATGAAACAACTTTAAAAACATCTACATTCCACATTGATTTTCATGGATACATATAAGGATTTGAATATGCATTTTTAAATTAACAAGGATTTATTTTCTCTCCATCCAAGAAGATTGATATGAACTGATACATAATGAAGTGAATAAAACCCAAAACAGTTTATAGAATAATATTTCAAATTGATTTTTTGGTAAACTTTTCTTATTTTTCTCCTATTAATGAGCTCTTTATTGTATTCTTCAAGTTCTACTGCCTCTGGAATCTGTAAGTTTGGTGGGGATGGAGGAAGTTAATTAATAGAGAATGATAAATTAAGATTTTTTTTTCCCCCATTCATTTCTCACATGCAAATTTAAGCTCATGTTAGTAGGGTTATTCTCTATCTAAAATTGGTTTCTGATGTAACTCCATGCTTTTTATTCATTGATTTGAATATGTTATAAATTAGAACTCATGCCAGATATCACTGCTTCAGACTAGAAATAGGAAAATTTAGAATGTAGTAAAATTTCAAAGCAAGGAACCAAAGGCAAGTTCCTCTAGACTAAGAACTCTTAAATTTGGATTTACAATCATGTAGAGATTTCATGGGGTCTATGAAAATGAATGAGGGGGGAAAAATCTTGATCTTCACTAATTTCTAAGGGAAAGTTGCATTTCCTTCAATTATTTAAAGACATTATTCTGAGAAGGTACTTCTAGACTTCCCTGTACTACCAAAGGGGTCCATGACAGAAAAAAATGAAACTCTAAACCATTCCAAGAAGGGACCTTGATACATCTTCAAAAATGTCCATATTGGGCTTCAGGCCTCCTGCTTGATATCCATAAAGATTAGTCCATTTTAGATTATACAGGTATTTTTTTACATCTTAATTTATCCTCTCTGTCCCAGCAAATTTTCCAAAAGAGAATTCACCAGTCATATTCACGACTGCCATGGCACTTGAAATACTCTGGGTTCTCTCTGTTATGCTTTAGGCTGGCATCTGGGCTCCTTTCTCACTGATGGTCAGTTGACTTAGGACCATGATGCTAGGGCTCCCTCCCATCTTTCCAAGTCCTCTTATATCTTACTAGCAAACACAAACCCTTCAATGCAGTGTCTGGCTTCTAGTTTGTTCTATGAATAAGACACTCCATGACTGGGATCCAGAAAATTTCCCTGGCTATCCCTCATGACTTAAGTGCTCTCTCTTCTTCACTCTGATGGCCTCCTTTCAGTCCCAGTTGAATTCTCACCTTCTGCAGGAAGTTTTCCCCAACCCTACTTAATTCCAATGCTTTACCTCTTTTAATTATTCCCCACTTATCCTATACATTGCTTGTTTTGCCTATATTGTCTCCCCCATTCCTGGAGGGCAGGGACTGCCTCTTTTTGCACCTCTGGCACTTAGCACCATACATAGTATTTAATAAATATATTTTGAATGAATGAATTTTGATCTTATATCTTTGGATCACAGATCTTTAGCTGGGAAGATCTGAGAAATCATAGAATCCTTGTATTTTATTTTATTTTACTATCATTTTTTTTTTTGCTGAGGCAATTGGGGTTAAGTTCAGGGTCACACAGATAGGAAGTATTAAGTGTCTGAGACCAGATTTGAATTCAGGTCCTCCTGACTTCAGGCCTGGTGCTCTATCCACTGGACCACCTAGCTGCCCAGAATCCTTGTATTTTAAAGATGAGGATAAAGAAATTAAGAGGATATCCAGAAAAAGAGTCCCTTCTTCTAGACCTTTCAAAAATGTGGACATACCATTATAGTGCCCAGGTAATCCAGCTGTCAATTCTTACTCTCACTAACCAACGTGGCTCCTTTTCTGATCATACTTTTGCTGAAAATCCCTTATATTGGTTCTTGCACAAAACTCTCCACTGGTAATATTGTATGGCCAACTGACACCCACCAAATATCTCAACATCACCTGTTGGGCACTCTATAATTTTGTTCTTCAGTTTGAAGTGGCTCTATTTTGGCTCTAGAAAGGATCACTAGAATATTGTTGTTGTTGTTGTTTTTTAAAGAAAAGGTTGGCTTTTGTTATCAGAGAGAAGCTTAGGATCTTTTAAGTGCCATGTAATTTTCCAAATGAAATCCAGTCCAGAATGAAAAGGAACATTGAGACCAGCTCATTGTCCATCTGGAAGCCTGTTCCAGATATGTGCACAAATTTACTAACTCAGTGAACTGAATGTCATAAGACATTTGTCATCCATTTAACTTTTTCCCCATAGATTGTCAGGTCAAACTCTTTTTAATGATTGGGGACATCATTTAGAAGACTCTACTGTTCTATGGGCTCGAAGCAACTAGCACAATGTTACCTACCCTCCAACTGGAGCATCTGAAAGACTTGTCCACCTACAGAGAGGTTCATTTAAAAACGACACTGGGTGTCTCCCATGAAGGTAGAACACACCTTGAGTGAGTTTACATCTCATTTGGTACAAAAATGGGTGGACTAGTGACTTCAAAGAAAGGCTATTACAGACTCTATTTATACTTATTTGAAAAAGATTTTGCTTCTAACTGCATTTTAGATGAAGAGTACAGACTTAAAAGCACGCTATGTTTTAGACAAAAGAGAACTCCACAGCACAAAACTACTGTGAGCCAAGAACATTTAAGCCAAATCTGGTCTTTTACACCCACTACAGAAGATAAATCATTTCTTCAATAGCCTTTTATTTTCCTAACACTACTAATTAACCTAATGAGAGGGATTTAGGAGAGTTGGCAAGTGTAGTACCAAATTTGGAGAAGGACTTTTTGTGTCTGACATTACTCTGGAACAGCAGGGTAGTAAATTCTCCATCAATGTGTTTAATAGGCTCTTCAGCCATCATAATGCTGTTTTCTCCAACTTGCAGGGCTTTTTGTCTCCAAAAATCTCTCTTCAGCTATAACCATACAAAGAATGAATGCACAGAGCACAGAACGAACCATAATAGCATTGAGACTAGTCTCAAATTCCATTTTTCAAATGTCACTGCAGATTTGTATTAAGGAACAGGAAATTATAGCTTCATGATAATAAAGCCTTTACCCAGCAGAAAAATTAATAAACAATGTGTCATTAGTGTAATCTGGCTCTTTTGGAAAGAAAAACAAAAGTCAGCTTCACGTGCCATATGCATTCTACCTTCTATGTAGCATTTTCAGCTTTTGTGGCCATCAGCACTGTCTTTGGATCTGAAATGATACCTTCCCTGAATGCCAATGGGAGGCCAACATTACTGGTTCCCTTTATTCAGAAGAAAAAAAAAGGAAAAAATCTTTCCTCCTGGGAGCTAATTAGTACAGAGCTGCTTGCTGACAATCCCAGGGATCTCAAAGCACCCCATATGCGATCATTTAAAGCTATAGGTTACCTATCCATATTGAAGGCACTCAACAGCTCTTTGAAACAGCTGCATTTTGTTGTTAATGGAAATCAGTTCAATTTAAAATGTTTTCTTAGCCTATCCATGATATTCAGATTGCATGATTATTGCCACTAACAAGCAAGGGAAAAAAAATAGATGACTATCTTTTCTCTGAATATCCTTCTTATATTTATTTTAAATTAATCCGATAAAAGCAATATATCAAACTGATCCTTACATTTTGTTGAGAGGAGGAGACAAAGAGAGAGACAGAGACAGAGATCTATACTATAGATATCTATATGTGTTATTGTTTGTTTTTTTGTTCTTGAAGAGGACCAATGACATGTGGAAGATAAAGTCTTGACTTGCAAGTAAATTAGATTTAAATGAAGCAGGACTGTGTAAAACCACCAGCCTCTGCATCTCCTCCAGAGACATCTGGGTCCAATGGAAAGATATAGATGAGGATGACTACAAATGGTCCTGGTTACAGTGAAAGACCTTGGCCTTTAGAAAAAAAAAATCTTTCTCACATTTTATTTTGTCAGAGGCAACATCCATTCAATGATTAAAGCTAGGTAAGAAATAAGACCAAACTGATGGACTCTTTTACCTACTATTCAAAAAAAGAAATCCTTCTGGGAGGGGAAGATCCTTGGGTTTCTGACCAGAAAAGAAACAATTGCTATCTACGCTCACCCAGAGCCATCAAAACCCAAACAATGACCAATGAGGCTTGGACTGGGATCTATCATTGGCCAATCAGTGAGAGTCAGCATGATTTGTATTTAAGGCATGGTCAGGTAGCTCCATTTAAATCCCAATGAGCTTTATAGAAGCCTGGTTTTTCAAGGCTATATTTCAAGAAATCTTAAATGAAATTACATGAGACAAAAGAGTTAATTGTTCCGGTTTTTTTTTTTTTAAAGATAGAATAAATATGTATTTTCATGGTAGTTCACATGTGGTTTCCCCATTATAATGTGAGTTCCTAGAGAGAAATAACATTTTTTTCTTTTTGTTTTTGTTCACATAGCCCTCAATGGGGAATTGGAAGGTATAGGGAAGAGAAAGGAACAGGATTTATTAAGCACCTACAACATGCTAGACACTGTGCTGAATGCTTGATTCTCACAAAATCCAAAAAGATGGGTCTTAATGAGGAAACTGAGACAAACAGTTTCAGTGAGTTGCCCAGGGTCACATTACTGTTCTCTGAGGATAGATTTAAGTTCAGGTCTTCCTGACCCCAGGCCCAGCAGTTTCTTGAATGTACCACCCAGTTGCCGCTAAGTACTTTCTGATGGACAAGATAGATAGATGGGAAGTGGAAGGGAGAAGGAATGGTGTATGTGGCTGCTTCAATGGCACAAAATATCTCGGAATGTGATGTGTATATTTGGGCCTAAACCAAAGAAAACAAGCACATTCACCCCTCAGAAAAACAATCCTAGAGAGAAGGATTACAAGGAGAGTCCAAGCAGAAGCCAAATGTCTCCTCCTTGAAATAAGGCAAGGTATCATTCTCATGCTGTCATTGGTCCTCTTTGAGAACAAGGGATGAGTAATAATTGTAACTGCATAAAAATGAATAAAGCCTACCAGCCAATAACTAGCACACAATCTGGTAACCTCGAGGTGGAAATGACCTCGTTAGCTGAATTTCAACTTGATCTATCCCACACCCAAATCAGGACTGAAGAACTCCGTCCTTCCATTTTGTGTATGATCTGCCATATATATTTCGTACTCTAGTTTTACCTTTGTTTGAATCCCCAGCACTTAGCATAGTAACTAGCACAATCCCGACTAAGTCTAATCTTTATACTGAATCAGAAATTTTGGGGAAAAGGAGTAGAGTTTATTTTATGCTGAATTAATCAGTTTCCCTCATAATACCTCATGAGGATAGTTTTAGAGCCAGAGGAAACCATGGAAGTCAACAAGTCCCACCCTTTATTTAACTGAGGCTCAGAGATTTTATGTGATTTGCCCATATCATAAGTGCCTGACCCCAGGGCCTGTGTCCTCTCCACTGGGACACACAACTTCAGTTTAATACTTCCAGGGAATCTTCTTAGATCATTTGTCAGACTTTAGCTGTTTCCACTTTCATGAATGATAGCTATAAACAGGCCAATTTGCATGGAATACAAAGTGCATCAAGGGAAGCCACATGAAACAAATCTAGAAAGGTAGACTGGACTCAGGTTATAAAAAGTTGGAGTCTGTATTTTAGTTCAGAGGAAACAGAGAACCATTAAAGAGCTTTGAGAAAGGGAATGACATGTCCAGAACAGTGCCTTAGAAAAATATTATATTAACAAGGGAGAAATTGTATACAAGAAGAACAATTAGGAAGGTATTATAATAGTCCAGACAAGTGGTACTGAGGGTTTCAGCTAGGCATTTATGAGTAGAGTGAAGGGCATGATGATTGAGAAAAATATTATGGAGGCAGAATCAACAAGGCAACTGAGTGAATGTGGGGGATGAGAGAGACAGGAAAGAACTGAGGAGGATTTGAAATTTCTAATCTGGATGTCTGTGAACTTGGAAGTACCATGAAGAGAAACAAGACTGATAAAAGAGACCTGCATTATCGTCTGATCCAATATTCTCATATTACAACAGAATAAACTGAGGTTCAAAGAGGGGAAGCCATTGCATCATTGTTATTGACTCCGATTTTGCCCTTGTATTATATGGCTTCAGGCCATTCCTAACTGGCTCAGCACTGCACACAATGAGTGACATCCATTTAAAGATTTTCTAAATCAAAGGAAATCAATGAACCCACAACTTCATAACTCTAGAGAAAATCTGCACTTTTGATGACTGGCAGAAATGGATATTCATTTCTCTATTAATGCAGGGAAAGTTTTCTGATGAGTGGAAATACAATGGGAAAGGTTTTTCCCTATAAAACCCAAATCATGACATGTAATATCCTATCCAACAAGGACTAGTGTTGTTTTTTCTAAAAAAAAAGGACGAGCCCTTTCTTAGGACACTGGATGTCCTTTGTTTTGTTTCTAATGTTTATTGCACCAAACATATTTCAGTGTCATTTCAAAACACAAATTTCTTTCATAAAACACAACAAGCCCTGGAGCATATCTGCATTCTTCAAGAGGGGAGGTGCTAGCATAGCCAAATAAGTCCCTTTCAGTCGCATTGCTTCTGTTCTCATCCAATTGCTAGGGTGATAGTTAGAAATAATTAAGATCCTCAAAACCATTTTGCTTGGTACACAGAGTTCTGCCACTCAAACCTTTAATTATAAACTGACAGCTAATAAAGGAGAATGTCAAGGAGCTAATGCAATGGCGCTCCCGCCTAGCAATTTTATCATGGACCTTGGTTTATAAAAAGCCTACAGTGCCGATCATTTTTAATTAAATAAAGGCAAGGCTTCCCAGAGCAAGAGTTACAATAAAAGTAGGCTTTTCCAGGGGAGCAGCTGTGTAAACGTGCTCCAAAATTAATCTAGTCATTGCCAAGCTGGGTTTTACAACTTTAGTGTCTTCTCTAGTCTACATCAGGAAGAGAAAATGAATTTTCTCAAGAACTTCCCATGTGTTTTTTGTTCAGTTCTTTTTAATAATGCCATCACTACCTTATGCTTATCACTTCTAGGGCAGGAGGTAGGGGTGGGGTGGTTTGGAAGAGATGAGGGTGACATCAAAAGCTGTCTTTCAAGGATATTACTTTTTTTTCAATGTAGTGTTGACAGTCCTGAAATAACAGCTTCGTCCCTGCCCAAGGGATCTGTGATATAAACAAGACAAACAAGAGCCTGATGAACAACTTAGGCTGATAATCAGGAGCTGGCATCTGATTTTGATTTGTCCTTATTGCTTCCTCAGAATCTGAGGGGAAAATGTTATTGGAGCAGTAGGACTGAGTTTGTCAATTCCCTCCTCCAATTCTTCTCCAATTCAGGGAGGCCAGTGGCAAGAATTGCATAAATAATTTCATGAAAGACTTGATAGGAGAAAAAGTACAAGAAGAGTTTCCCATCTTCCCAATCCTGCCTTCATATCTGGATCAGTTAGGGAGAGAGAAGGGAGTAAGACTAAGGCATATCAAGAGCATATGAGGAGAAATTGAGTATACATTTCATGTATAATGGAAAGACCTGATGTTGGGAAGTCATAGTTTGAGCCCAAGTTCTGCTCTACACTAGCTATGTAACCTTTGTTAACCTAAGCTTTTAGTTTCTTCTTAGGAATGGGAATAACAATGTATACCCCTGACTTCACAGAGCTTTTGTGAAGATCAATTATGATGAGGTATATACAGAGTATCATTGTGAAGCTCAATTATGATGAGGTATATACAGAGTATCACAAAAGTCTTAATGCAGTTTTAATATTTTATAGTTTGAATAAGTTTTAATCTCTTAAAGCTCATTGATGTTTTTGTGGGATCTTGGCTAAAGATAGACATTTCTCCTTAGATCATAGCACTTTGGAAGAACTAAAAATTTAGAGACCCCTAGAATTAACTCTGAAAATAGTAACACAAAAAACTTGAAGCTTGAGACAGTGCCTAATATCCCATGGGAATAAAGCTCAACTTTAACAAAGTTTAAAGTCAAAAAATGGGCTGAAAGAATAAGCAAACAACAGAAAAAGAATCTGATCATAGAAAGTTACTATGGTGAAAACACACACCCAAAAGACAATTTTTTCAGATCCCGAAAACACTCATAATGAATTTTACAAATCAAATAAGAGAGGTAGAAGGGAAAAATGGGAAAATAAATGAGAGAAATGCAAAAAAATCATGAAGAATGTCAACAGCTAATAGTACCTTAAAAAAAACAGACTAGATCAAATGCTAAAAGGCACAAAAATCCACTGAAAAATAGATCTTCTTAAAAAGCAAAATTAGTCAAATGGAAAAGAAGATTCAAAAGCTCACTAAAAGTACTCCTTCAAAATGAGAATTGGGGAGAGGCAGCTAGATGGCACAGTGGGTAGAGCACCATCCCTGAAGTCAGAAGTCCTGTGTTCAAATACCTGTCTAGCTATATGACCCTGGGCAAGTCACTTAACCCCAATGATCTCAGGAAAAAAAAATGAGAATTGGGAAAGTGAAAGTTGATGAGATATGCTTGGAACAGCAACAAGCAATTTTAAAAATAAAAAGAATTACAAAATAGAAGAAAATGGGAAATATCTCACTAATTAGAAACTAGATCCCAGGAGAAATAATTTAAAAAGCATTACACTACCAGTAAGTCATGTCAAAAAAAAAAAAAAAAAAAAGGAGCCTGGGCATTGTATTTGAAGAAATTATCAAGGAAATTTACAGAATCCAAGAACCACTTCTTCAAAGAAATCCTAAAATGAAAATTCTCAGGAATATTAATGGCCAAGTTCCCAAAACTCCCAAGTCAAGGAGAAAATATTGCAAGTAGCCAGAAAGAAACAATTCAAAAATATCATGGATCCATAATAGTCAGGATAATGCAAAATTTAGCAGCTTCTATGTTAAAGGATCAGAGAACTTATGATATTACAGAAGGCAAATAAGCTAGTATTACAATCAAGAATTACCTACTCAGAAAAACTAACTATAATCCATCGGGGGAAAAATGGATATTTAATGAAATGGAAGACTTTCAAGCATTCCTGATGAAAAGACTAGAGCTGAATAAAAAAAAATTTGATTTTCAAATATATGACTCAAGAGAAACATTAAAAAGTAAACAGAAAAGACAAATCATAAGGGATTCGATAAGGTTAAACTATTTACATCTCTACATTGGAAGATGATATTTGTAATTCCTAAAAACTCTGTCATTATTAGGGCAGTTAGAAGATAAAGAGCACAGGTATGAATTGACTATGATGGGATGATATCCAAAAGCTAAATTAAATTAAGGAGTGAGAAAAAGGAAAGCACTGGGAGAAGAGGGAAGGGAGAGAAAAAAATGAAGTAAATTATCTCACACAAAAATCATCAAAGACCTGTTATGGTGGAGAGGAAATAGAGAGGAGCAGGTAATGTTTGAACCTTACTCTCATCAGAATTAGCTTAAAAATGGAATAACATACACACTCAGTTGGGTATGGGACTTATCATACTTACAAGAAGTAAAAAAAAAAAAAAAGGGACTAAGAGAAGGCAAAACAAACAGAAGAAAGGGTGGATTGGGAGAGGTAGTCCACCTCTATTATTTGATTTTTAACATGCTTTTTGAGAGCTTCCAGAGCCTAAAAGTAATGTTTTGTATTTCTCAAAGTATCAAAGCACTCTTGACCTTTTAATAAAGGCTGTAAGACAGTCTTCCTCTCACATAGCATCGTCTCAGATGCTCAAATAGCTAGCATTTATATGGTTCTTTAAAGTTTGCAAAGTTCTTTCCCTATGTCATTTCATTTGATCCTCACAAGGCCACTATGCGAAAGGTACTGTTTTTCCCTCCTTCTACAGATGAGGACAATGAGCCTGAGAGAGGTAACATAAACATATCTAGTAAGTTTCTGAGCCAGGATTTGAACTCACTTCTTTACTCCACAACCAGAATTCTATCCCCTGTGCCACAGAATTATATTTTCCGGAAAAAAAATACTTTCCAACACAAGGCATTAAAAGAATTATTTCTGAGATAAAGAGTGAGAAGAAGGACAATCAGAATCAAAAGAATGGTCCCTTTCAACTCAATGATCCATAATTCTATCTTCTGTGTTTCAATATGACATCATACAATTAAATCCATTCTTTTATATCTTGGACACCTAGATTTTTAAAATATAGTTTTTTCACGACAATGGCATTTTGTTCCATAGACACTGCTTGGCCTGATTATTTAAACATTGATCTTTGAAATTCACATTAAATTAAAGTTGATAAGTAGAAGAAATGACGAAAATTTCCAGATCATCTGTCACTTTTGCTATAAAGAGCATTCCTGGTAGATTGTATTGAATGGCATGTGTTGGACTTTCCTCTAGGGGTAAAAGTGAGGAGGAGAGGATATGGTGATAGGAAAATGCTCTCTTTATATATACTTTCTATTGAAGGAATCTTTTTACCCATTATAAACTTAGGTGTTTGTGGACCTGTGGCAGGAAGTGGGGAGGGAAAATGAACCATGTATAATATTGGGAGATAGAGAAAGCTCTGGGAGCAGATGAAAATAGCAACAAGTATACAGTGGTCTACTGAATTTAAAGAGAGTGTTTCCACAGGCCTCAATTTTCTTTTCTGTAGGATTATAGGTTTTTACTAGATGGCCTTGAAGATCACATCAAGATCCAAATCCACAACTGTATGAGCCCGCCTTTTCCAATGAGCAGGAAAGTAGGTACAGGATGTAAAATCATTTAGCAATTAAAAAAAAAAAAAGAAAGAAAGAAAGAGAACTTGCTTCAAAGTCAGGGCACTTGAATTCAATTCTTATTTGAATTCTAATACTTATTTTCAGGTAGTCTGATACTTCTTAAATTATCTCTCCTGCATCTATTTTTTCAAATTGGCTGTTTTTCCAGTGAGATATTTCCCATTTTCTTCTATTTTTTTATTCTTTTGACTTTTAAAATTGTTGGTGATCTAAGCATGTTTCATTAACTTCCATTTTTCCCAATTCTCATTTTTTGGTGTTTGGGCAAAATACTTGGGGCAAGGAGCAAGTCACTCCTTGACCTTAAATTTTTAAACGTGTAAAATCAAGGGTTAGACTGAGTGCTCTCTAAGGTCTCTTCCAAAGCTATCTCTATAATCCTATGATAGGAGACAATCTCAATTGGAGTGGAAACCTCATGTCCAAAAGAGCACAGGCTAAAGCAAAAAAAAATCATGTTGACTGAGCCCTCTATGAGACCAGGCTACTAAAGGGAGCTATTAAAAAAGGTCATTATGCACTCTAAAACTGACTCTATGACTCATAACACAATACCAGTCTAAGGAGATGGCAAGCCGGTTAAATCAAAGTGAGGGAAAATATACTATTGATAATATGAAACCTAGAAAGTTAGCTGGAATATCACACTGAGAAAGAATCTCTCCTTTCCATGGTAACATGGATCTTTTCCCTGGTGAATAACTAGTAAGTCCAAAATGAGGAAAGATATAAAAATCAAGATAAAGGACAAAGATATGAGCTTCTTGAGAGCAAGGTGTGTTTCATTCTACTCTTTGTGCTCAGGATAACTATCTCAGCTTCTTGTTTGTTCTTTGTATCCAAAAATTAATAGCATCCCAGTAGCTGTTTTGACTCATGGATTTGGATTTAAGTGAGGCAGACTTGCATAAAATTATTCTATCTTCCTGAGTTATCCAAGTCCAGTGGCAAAACAAAAGTCAAGACAATGGCCTGAGAAACAGTGGGTGACTTTGACATCTTTGGTGTTTGGCCCGAGCTCTGAGTGCTTCAGCCCACCTTCAGTCCTCTCATCTGCCCATTCACTGGGAAATATCTTCACACATACACACGCACACGCGCGCATGCTCGCATACACACCCAGCAGGTTTGAGGTCTATTGGCTACTTTCAACATGGCCTAGACCATCCATGGAGATGATTTACCAGAGGGTGGCTCCTGCATGTGCTACAACTTCTTGGAGCTTCCTTAGCACAGGTAGGGATTAGTTGAAGAGGGCTCCTAGCAGAAAAATGTCTACTACATTTCCTGAGTGTCTATACCCTAAGTTTTCTGGGGAAGAGGCATTAAAAGTATTGAAATATCAAATGCCTTTCTCCTCTTTCATGTGCCATATAATTCCATGTCATAAATCTAGTAACATCATAAAGTAATCTAATCAGAACAGGAAGGAAGTTTGAGGCTTATAGTCCTACCTACTCATTTTACAGTTATGTGAAATATCTTGCCTAAAATCGCATAAAAGTAGAAAAGATAGACTTTCATCCCAAATCTTCTAATTCCAAACTCAGAATTATTTTTTAAAAGACAATTTACTTTTAGAGCTATATTTTGTCTCTAGGAAGCAGGACAAAGATACGGAAAAATAGTTCCAAATCCAGATTTATTTTTTAAAAGACAATTTATTCTTAAAGAGCTATATTCTGTCTCTAGGAAGCAGGACAACGATATGGGAAAATGGAACTATTTTCCCGCTGACATCTCAGGGAAACACAAGAAGCCTGGGAGACAGTAGTAATAAAGAAAAGACAATAGGTTTCCAGCAAGACAAATCCTGGACTTTGGGGAGCAGTACAGGAGAAGACATGTCCAAGGCCCTGAGATGACATGGATTTTAATCTCTCCCAGCACTAAGGTCTGAGATTCTCTTGCCTCTGTAATATTGAACAGTTGTGAATAATTAATGTGCTCCTCAAGTTCTGCTTAAAAGATGTTACTATTATTCAAATGCAGTTTGTTTCTATTAAAGTATTTAAATGTGACATTCTCCTTTCTTCAACTGATGCAGCATTGCTCTGGGAATTAGATCATGTGTAATTTGTTCGATGCAAATCTCATTTTAAATATGCATATACCATATTTGCATTTTTAAAAGAAATTTCAAGGGAGAGACAAGAAGAGAGGGAAACCAGATTGAACTAGTATAGTAAGAAATAAATGATACCTACTTTAGCATGAAGACACTGGCAGCTATTTATAGCACAATGAAGGAGGCCTTACCCAGAAGCCCTAGGTCAGGAGGGAGCCACAAGCCATGATTATTCCCCACAAGATCTCTGGAGTCAGAGAGCAATAGATAATAAAGCACAGATCTTAATCTGACTCAAGGAGATTTCTCATACAGATAGAAATCGCCTTTACCTTGTCTTTTCTCAGCATGCTTCCCAGGCTTATGGCCAAGTCCAACTCCATGAGAACAGCATGGAGCCTCTCTACTTTTTATAAATGAATATCCTGCAATACTACAGAGAATTATGAATAGTAAGAGAAGCACCACCAAATTAGAGAATAATTTTACAATTATCTTAAATATTCGACTCACTGGCCAACTAAAGAAAATTAGGTCTTGACATCCTAGGACATAGAGCTGGAAAGGACCTTGGAGCCCATCAAACCCAACTCCCTTAGGCAGCTAGGGTGTACAAGGCTTAGAGTCAGAAAAATGGGATTTTCAGTCATACTTCCTAGCAGTATGACCTTGCTTTTTAGGTCCATGTCAAATGAAGAGAATAATAATAGCAAACTACCTCCCAGGGTTCTTGTGAAGATCAAATAAGATATGTGTAAAGCATTTATCACAGTCCTTGATATATAATACTTGTTCTCTTCCCCCATTCTCCTTCATTCATTTTATAGAACAGTTAACTGAGGTCCAGATAAGTGAAGAGATTTTCCAAAGTCATATATCAAAAAGGGGATAGAGCTGGCAGCCAAAGTCACATCCTCAGCCCCTAAAACCAATGCTCTTTCCAGGATACAACATGGATCTTCTCATGAATTTCTCCTCTGACAGACCTCAAATCCTGAAGTTCTCAAAGGCAAATCAACTTCAGATGAAGCCCCAAAGAGAGATATGAGCTGGTCCCCATTTCACAAGGCTTTCTTGGAAGATTTCATAAAGAATCTTAAAAGAGTTAGAAGAAATATGGGAAAAGGAAATGAGATCTTTGCAAGAAGGGATGGGAAAAGTATATAATTCCCTACAAAATAGATTTGAGGAAATGAAAAAAGCAAATAACTCCTTACAGGAATTTCTCCTCTGCATTAACATCATCTATCCCAAAAAATATTGGCAACAAAAGTAAATTTTCAAGTACAAAAAAAAAAAAAGAAGAAGAAGAAGAAGAAGAAGAAGAAGCCATAACACTCAAAAATAGGACAAGTAGGCCAGAAGATCAGAAATTACTTCAATCCAATTCAAATATTTATTAAATGTCTACTGTATGGGAAACTCAATATTTTAAAAATTAGGTAATATATGCATGTAGAAAGAAAGGGGATTGATAGTCTGAATGGTATACTGTTAACCCAAAAAAGCTCTGAGGGAACTGAGCTAGAGAGGAAGACTTACAGAAAAGCCTTCATCAAATTAACTCAAATCTTCAGTGGAAGTGGGGTGGTCTAGGGAAATAAGAATCAAATAAGATCCTTGAGCTTATACATCTTTCTTCCCTTTCATGGTCCCAATCCTTAAAGTGGTTTGTCATCCTTAAACCCACTTTCATTTCTTAATTCATTCTTAAACCCTTGAAATCTAGTTTCTGATCTCAGCACTTAACTGAAGAAGCCCTCTTCAAAGTTACCAGTGATTGCAATCTCCAAATCTGGTAACCTTTTCTCAGTCTTCATACTTTGTGATCTCTCTGCAGAATTTTATATTGTTCCTCCTCTCTTTCTTAATAGTTTTTTTCCCTTTGGTTTTTCATGACGTTGTTTTACCTTAGTTGTCCTCCCACCTGTCTGACCATTCCATGCCCTCCTTTCTAGGAGCATAATTAATTCCCTTACCTCAAATGCAGGGGTCCTCAAACTACGGCCCAAGGGCCAGATGCAGTGGCTGAGGATGTTTATCCTTTCATCCAGGGCTATGAAGTTTCTTTATTTAAAGGCCCACAAAACAAAGTTTTTGTTTTTACTATAGTCCAGCACTCCAACAGTCTGAGGGACAGTGAACTGGCCCCCTATTTAAGGGGAACCCTCTGGTCTAAGATATATCTGGACCTTTTTTTCCTAGATATTCTTTCAACGATTTCATCCATTGCTATGAGTCCAATTATTATTCCTATTGCAAGAATTCCTAAATCTATATATCTAACCTTGGTTTTCCTGGGAGCAAGATATCCTGAAGGTATCTCAAACTCAAAATATCCAAAACAGAACTCATTATTCCTCCCCAAACTCGACCAAACCAATAAAGTTTGGAAAATGAGTGAGTGTAGCACTATTCTTTCAGTCATTTGAGTTCACAGTCTCAGGACACTTAACTCTCACTCTCCTTCACCATATATTCTGTTGCCAAATTTTTGTCAATTCTACCTTGAAATGCTTCTCACTACTCACTAGTGTTTATTCACTCAGCCATCACCAAGGGTCAGGTGCTCATCCCATGATGTAATAATCACCTGGATGACTGCAATAATCTCCTAGTTGGTCTCCCTGACTCAAGTTCCTCCCCATTTCAAGTCATCCTTTGTCAGACCCATCAATTTGGCAGCTGTGTAACCTGCTCAAAAAGCACAATGCCTCTAGATAAAATGGTGACTTTTCAGTTTGCTTTTGGAAGGCCTTTATAATGTGGTTCCAGTCCCCCTTTTTTGGGTTTTGATTATCTTTAATGCACACTCATGATGCTCTCTTTTCCATATCCATGAATATGCACAGGATGTCTCCCCTTCCCAGAATATCCTCTTCCTGACTCCTGCTTCAAAGCACAGCTTAAGCACCATCTCAATAAAAATGATTTTACTGATTTTCTCCCAATAGCTAGTATGTGTCCTTCCTCCCTTTGTCCCTCTCTCCTTCTCCCTTTCCCATCTCTCTATCTCTGTATCCTTTTCTCCCTCTCCTTCTTCCTTTCATTTCTCTTCCCCTCCTCTCTCTCCCTCCTTTTTCTCTCTTTCTCTATCTTTGCATCCCTCTTTGTATCTGTGTGTGTCTCTCTCTCTGTGTGTCTGTGTGCATATCTCTCCCCTTCCCTTGCTCCCCCTCCTTTTCCTTCCCCCCCCTTCTCTCTTTCTGTCTCTCTGTCTCTCTCTTACATACACACACACACACCCCTTTTATATATATATATATTTTAACTTATATATGATGTCATTCTTGGGGCAACTCAGTGGCACAATGGACAGAATGTTGGGCTGGAGTCAAGAAGGCTCATCTTCCTAAATTCAAATCTGGCCTCAGACACTTAACCAGCTGTATGATCCTCAGCAAGACACTTCACCCTGTCTGCCTCAGTTTCCTCATCAATAAAATGAGCTGGAGAAGGGAAAGACAAATACTTCTAGGATCTTTTCCAAGAAAACCCCAAATGGACTCACAAAGAATCAAATATGATAGAAAAATGACAGAACAATAACAACAATAATGGAACTTCATTAGTGTAGGAACCCCATGAGGAGAAAGCTTCCTCTGCTAATGTCAATCAGCACTTGCTCTGAAATGGCTTAGAGAGTTGCCTGAGGCACTGAGAGATTAAGTGACTTGCCCAGCATCAAACAACCTAAAACTCACTGGAAAATCTGACTAAGTATTCCTGAGGAGTCGGGCCCTCTGGCCTGCACAGTATGCCATTCTATGTGCTTGTGTTCCTGTTGCTTCTTCCAATACAGTAGAAATTCCTCGAGTGAAGTGATTGTCTCAATTTTATTTTTGTGTCCTCAGTGACTAAAAAACAGTCACTGCTTCATAAATGCCTGATTCACAAGTCAGGAGCCAAAACAATTTTTCACTTGTTGGTGACCAAGCTCCTGATAAAGAGCAGAAAGAAGTACAGAATTGGGGGATTGAAAGGGATCTCTATCCAAAACTTTCAAGTGATCACCCAATCTCTGTTGGATGATGCCAAAGAAAGGTAAACCCTCAGTTCTTGAGGCAAATCATTCCACTTTTGGACAAATCTCAATAGGCCTAAGTGGACCATTTAGCCCTAAGTGGACTAAATGGACCAAATCTGGTTCTTCATCCACAGGACAGACACTTGAATATTTTAGTTAACACTCATATCCACTCCGAAGAGTCTCTTCCCCTGCCCAATTCTTTCATTTCAATCCTCATGTAACAGAGGCTTTTTATTATTCATGTTGCCTTTCTCTAGCAAGTTTCCAGTTTATCAACATCCTTTTTAACCCCAAAACCCCAACTTAACACAATACCAGACAGTATCTGGAATATAATAGACACTTGAGAGATGCTAGTTGACTGACTGATTGACAATGTTGTAAATGAGATCTGATGAGAGCAAACAGTAATGCTTTCTATTCCTGTAAACTCTGCCCTCTTTACACAGGATCATATGATCAAGTGGCTGCTACATCACACTGTTGCTTTATATGGCACTTACAGTTCACCAAAATCTCTAGATTTTTTTCAGATCTACTTCTAATCCTTATCCCCCTCCGTCATATATATGTGAAATCCATCTTTTGCACTCAAGTACAATGCTTTAAGTTGATTCCTATTGAGTTTTTCAATTCATTAGATTCAACCAAAAGTCTATCCCATTGAGATCTTTTTGGATCCTGCCTTTATCATACCCTCTGTAAGCTCTTCCCCTCAGGTTTGTATCGACTACGAAAATAATGAGCATATGATGAAACAGAACAAGAAAAGTTAAGGAACTCACTGTACCATGGGACACTTCCTCTTGGAATTATTGTTGAAGATAAATATCAATGAATCAGCTCGACAAATATTCATCAACAGAGTCTTTCCTCCTTTCTTGGTAGGGTGACTTCCAGAATGAATCGGTTTTTTGGCAAATTTAAGTGTCTACAGGGTCTTTTGAAGTATGAAAATGACCTGCCATGCAAAGTTTTCAAATAAAGATTATCCACTATTTGAAAAATATCAAAAAAAAAAAAAAAAGAAAGAAAGAAAAGAAAAGAATGAGCATAACAACCATTCTTTTATCGGAATCACTAGAAAAATCTTTAAACAGCACAGGACCGAGTACAGAGCCATGAAGTACTTCACCACTGAACTCCTACACTGACACTGAGCTATCAGCAACTACTTTTCAAGTCTGGCCATCCAACCGTTCCAGAACTCATTCAACTGTATCAATGTCTAATGTATATCTCTCCATCATCTCGGCAATGAGACTAAAGAATAACGTATCAAAAAGACATGCCAAAAAACGCAAACTGTATTGACAACATTCCCCTCATCTACTAATTTAGTAATCCTGTCAAGAAAGGAAACAAAGCTTCTCTGGCACATTCATCCCATGAAGTCATTCTGGTTCTTTGTGATAACTATGTCTCTTTCTAGGCATTTGTCAGCCATCCCTCTGATTAAAAAGAGAGAAAAATACCTCCCCCCAATGCAATGCAAATATACACAGATTTGGGGGCAGCTAGATAGCACAGTGGATAGAGTACCAGCCCTGAAGTCAGGAGGACCAGAGTTCAAATCTAGTCTCAGACACTTAACACTTCCTATCTGTGTGACCCTGGGCAAGTCACTTAACCCCTGTTGCCTCAGGAAAAAAAATACATGGATTTTGTCAAGGTTAGCATTGACCATTTTCAGCACAGAAAGCTTGTCTTTTAATCATTATAACATTCTAAAAGGTGATAGAGATTCCCCCCCCACTTAAAGTCTCTAAGCACTTGACAAAACTTGCTCTCCACTGGAATTGAGACCCTGTGTCACCTCTGTGACATGGTATTAAATCACTCAAATAGGATTTAAATAGGATGTGTTTAAGAAATGTTTTCACCATATGTAGAGTGTTGTGTTTAGTTCTGGGCAATATATTTTAACAAGGTGATAGATGATCTAGAAACTGCCTAGATGAGGAAACAACTGGGATGGTAAAAGAGCAGTCACGTCACTCCAGGTGAGGACTTTTTGAAAGCTCAGTTTGGAGAAAAATCAGAATGAGGCAGAGAGATAGAGTTGCTTTCTTCATTATTTTAAAGGTTGTCATGGATACAAATGACTTAGCCCCCAGGTTCAACTATAAGATCAATGGGGAGATGTTAGAAAGAGGCAAATGTGGGTTCACTTGAAGAGGAAAACTTTCTAATAATAATTAATGCCATCCTAAGATCGAATAGAGTGCTTTGGGATAACATGGCTTCTTCTCCACTGGAGCTGTCATCCATAGTTTTTCAATCATTTTCACCCTCGTTTGGAGTTTTCTTTGCAAAGAAACTACAAAGAAACTTCTTCAGCCCATTTCTTAAAGATGAAAAAACTGAGGCAAGCAGGATTGAGTGACTCTCCATCACTAGTAAGTGTGTGGGGGTGGATTTGAACTCAGGAAGATGAGTCTCCCAGCTTCAGCATTCTGTCTGCTGTGCTACCCAGCCACCCTCATTGTACAAACTTGATCCAGATGAGCACTGGCCAGGTATGTTATTTGTGAGGTACACACTATACTACACATATCTAAGGTGATCCATTTTAGCCTTGAATTCTTGGGATTCAGGATTTTATGTGTTATGCTTTTTTATGTTTTATTTTTAAAATTGCAAAACCCATCTCTCTCAAGTGATGAATACAAAACATAACTCTTGCTATTTTAAAATAAAACCAACAGCAATTACCAAAATCCATGATAGAGACTGAGTTCTATGAATTATTAGCCTTGGCAAGTTGACTTCAGCTGCAGATTCATGGGCTTCTTTCTCCAAATTCAACCCTGAAGAAATCCAACTACCAGATTGAATTGATTAAAAGAAAGACTGCAATAGTAAGCTGCCAGCACTTGGGTAAGCTGTGTTTGGCAGACAAATCAAAATGAGAGAATTTTGGCTCCAAGGGAAATTAAAGCGAGTCCTTGATCCTGGACAAAATAGATTAGGGGAGAGAAGAATTTTGCATTTTCTGAGGAAAAAAAATGGGTGACCATTTGAGAAGGAACACTTTAGGACCCCAGCTCTCCCTGGGCATTAGCTTCCGAACTGGGATTTGCAGGAGTCCGAAGTAAAGCAAGTTCTTGCTTTGGGTGTAATGCAACTTCAGATGTTCTCAAAATATGTATTAGTAATTAGTGGCTGGCACATCTTCCCCCAAGATCCTGGCATCCTTTCCCAAAGAGTCTGAGTGTAAGAGATTCTGTTCCTTGACATCTGTAGTGTCAGTGCTGCTCTCATTAGACAGCCTCCAGCTCCTTACTAAGCAGGATCAATATTCAGCTTGAAGGCAATGTTGATCTAACCATCATCACGTCTAACCGCAGAAAGCAGAACCATGGACAACGCCCTACAAGTCTTAGTAAAAATATAGTTCATAGGCTGTGCTGATGAAGGAACTGGCCAGTGGGGCTGAGGGAAGATCTAGAGGAAGGTCCTCAAACTCTCATAGTCTAAGTCATACTGGGCCAAATTGGCTTCTCTCTTCATTCTGTACTATCACCTCAGGATGCATGTTTTTCTTTGTTCTGTTTTTTTTTTTTTTTTTTTTTTTTTTTTTTACTATATCTTCCTAGTATTTTTTCCTTTAAAGCTGCTGCTGTTGTTCATTTTAACCTGATTCCAAAAATACGGGTGGGAAGGAAATGAGAGAGGCAAAAATTCAGCATGACTTTCTAAGCTCACTGCTCCCCTGGCTTATATGTCCTGGAATCAAAAACTGGAAGAAAACTTTGAGAGAAAAGAATGACAAGATGATGGCATTTATATCACATTTTAAGATTTGTAGTGCATCACATAATTACATATATTCTCATTTGCACTACCATTGTGTATATATGTATATACATGTATATATGTGTACACACACACACACACACACACACACAAACTCAAGAACCCCTTAGTCTTGCTATCTACCCAGCAGCTGCACCCTTAGGACTTCTGGGTCTTTCCATCTGCCTTGCAGGGTTTTTTAATATGTCATAACCTCCAAGTAGAATGCAAACTCCTTGAGAGCAGAACCAATCTTAATTATTCCTTTTGTACCTCAAGAGCTTAGCACTTCCTGGCACATAGTAAGACTTTTTATCCATGTATTTGCCCTTCAATAAGCTCCTGTAATATAGGTGTTATTTTTCTTTCTATTTTATAGATGAACAAACTGAGATGTTATATAACTCGACCAGTATTGTAGTAATATTGTCATTTTAATTACAATAAGTAATAATTGTAGTAATTATCTGTCACATGATTAAAAATAAAGTCTTCTTTACTCCAAGACCGATGCAACCTTCTATGCCATGCTGGTAAGATTCTGTCTATCTCCAAATTAAGAATATCCCCTATGATGCATCCCAAACCTATCATTTCATGAGAAGATGGGGAATCTGTGGCCCACGGAGGGCAAAGTCTTGTCCCAAATAACAACAGTAGTAGGAAGTAGTAAAGTCATGATCAGAAGCTAGATTTCCAGTCTTAAACACAGGGTTCTTCCCATGAGGTTGAATTGCTTTCCACTGACAACCCTGCTTTCAGATAAATTGTCCCCAAAATAACCTGGAATGGGAAGCTATAAAAGAGTTATTGCATAGGTCCCTAGAATCTTTCAGGTAAAATTCACAGAAATAGGACTAAAGCATCCTCTCAAAATAGTATACATCTTTTTAGCTCAAGAGCAAAAGAAAGAGGTGGGAAAAATCTCCCAAGAACTCAGACAGCAACAAGAGGCTTCTTTTTTCCCCTGTTGAATGTTGTGGATAAAAGTGACAAATACGCCAGACAGAATTCCCATAGCTCAGTAACAATGCACCATTATTCACTTTAAGCAACAGAGCTCACGTGTTGGGCAGCCGTGATGCCAGTCGGGATTGGACCTGGCACAGAGCTAAGAAAAGATGGAGCAGGTGAAAAGGCTGCGAAAAAAGCAGCATCTGTAGCACAAGCAGGGGCATGACTTGGCAAAGCTGTAATTTGGGGGAATTTTGCTGCTATTCAGCCTTTCAGATCACCCCTCCCGCTTTGTGGGGTATGTCCAGCCCCCACACTATTCTCCCATCAAGCATCCAGGGCTGTTTATCTTCCCTTTGCTCATTCTTTCCTACCAATTCATGTATCATTTTCCAGGTTACCCTCCTAACTGTCCCCTTAGACTTTATTATATTCCAAGAACCTCTTTATCTTAGAAGCTCACTCTAGCCTTGCACTTCACACATTGGAAGTACCTTTACCCCATGAAGCCCTACTCTCTGACTGACTGGTTCCTCCCAGAACTTCCATTTTAAGAAAGCCTCCCAGTCCATTTGTATTTTGGTTCCTCTTTAGCTGTTTACCTCTTTCTTCTCCCACGTTTTCTCAACAAAGCCTCCATAGCAAATTTTTTGATTTTTCAAAATACATATAAAGATAGTTTTCAACATTCACTTTTATAAACTTTTGTGTTTTTCTTAGTCCCACCCTTACCTTTCCCCTCCCCAAGATGGCAGATAATCTGATCTAGGCTAAATATGTGTAATTCTTTAAAGCATATTTCCATATTTATCATGTTATGAAAAATTAAATCAAAAGGGGAAAAAATCACAAGAAAGACAAAAAAGAAGCAAGCAAACAAACAACAACAAAAGTGAAAACACTGTGCTTCAATCTACATTTAGTCTCTGGAGTTCTGCATTTTCCATTCCAACTCTGCTGGAATTGCCTTGAATCACCTCATTGTTGAAAAGAGCCGAGTCTATCACAGCTGATCATCACAGAATCTTGTTGCTGTGAACAATGTCCTCTTGGTTCTGCTCACTTCACTCGGCATCAGTTCATGTAAGTCTTTTCAGGCTTTTCTAAAACCAGCTTGTTCTTATAGAACAATAATATTCTATCATATTCATATACCATAACTTATTCAGCCATTCTCCCATGATGGGCAGCCACTCGGTTTCCAGTTCCTTACCACTATAAAAAGGGCTGCCACATGTTTGCACATGTGGATCCTTCTCCCTGTTTTATGATCTCTTTGGGATGCAAACCCAGTGGCAACACTGCTGGATCAAAGGGTATACAGTTTTATAGCACCTTTGGGTATAGTTCCAAATTGCTTTCCAGAATGGATTATTTCACAACTCCGTCAACAATGTTCTTCTTTCTGTTTATAATTGCCTTCCTGTCACTTAATATAGAGTTTAGCATTGTGTAAGCATTCAATAAATACAAGCTGACTTGACTCGATTCTCATAGAATTGTTCATTTCTGTTATGAATTCACTTGTTAAATTATCTTATGGCTTTAAGGAGAGATGCTTTCACAAATCTAGGACCTCATCCCTGTGGAAATATTAGCACATGCATGGCTTCCCATCCCGTATGATCCTCGGCCAGCTCCGTCCATGTATTCCTATAAATATATGCAAGATGCCTGGGGCCATTCCCTGGATCCTTTGACATGACATGGAAATCGATGGAATACAAGAGCTCTCTGCGGGTCACACATTTCTCTAATAGCATCCTTTGTGTTACTTCACCTGTGCAGATGCTTATTTGTAATGTGTCGCCACCTGTTCCGACCAATCCTAAACCCCTTTCTTTGTCCTTTCAGTAGAGCCCAACTTTAATTCTTCAGAGACCATAGCTTGACCAACAGCCGTTATTACACCCCAGAAGAATCTTAATGTAAAAAGAAATGGACTTTTGTCTCAGGAAGAAGTCTGGGATGCTGCTTTGTGCGCTAATACCAAAGCAATTCAGACTGCTGTCTACCTTCTGTTCCGTTCTGAGCCCACTGTTCGATGACAGTATCTGGGATTTTATATCCTGACGGTCATGTAGCTAGCTGCATATTAGCCAAAAGATTTCTCCTAAGTATCCCGAGAATTTACTCACTTGAGGAGGGATTCCTGCCAGCACTATCCCCTCCTAATCCAGACTATGCTATGACTTTCTGAACTAGTTCTCTCCCTCACTACCACACGAGTCCCTCCCCTCCGCTTTTCAGCTCTCTTTGATGTGTCAGTCTCCCCCATTAGAAACTTAGGAGTAAAGAGAGGATGCTCCTTCAGGAGCACAGTGCCTGAAACATAGTTAAATATTTAACAAATTCTTTATCTACCTTAATATTTCTCCCACATTATTTAAATTTTAAAGGGCAGAATCTCATCTTAAAAGGGAATGGCGTGAGGCAATGTGGGATAACAGCAAAGAAAGACTCGCATTTGGATTAATAAGCTCTGACTTCAGCTTCCTTTTCTGCCGCTTACTGACTATATGACCTTGGGCATGTTAGCAGTACCTCGGTTCCTTTTCTAGAAGATGGTTTGTGTCCTAGAGAGGATGAAATGAAATCGTGTGGGAGAATGAGCCAAGTCCATCAGTTCCCGAGCGAGGAGGGGTCTCAGAAGTTGGGATCTGGAAGACCAGACATCCGTTGAGCTGCCTGAGCCTTTACAGTTAGCAAATAACAGACCGATGATGGGAATCAAAACGCTTTGATTCCAAAATACTGGCAGAAGTATCATCATCATCAATGACTGAATTCTGGGCATTGGAGAATGAGCAAGAAGAAATGGTCCTGTGTGGGAATGAGTGGGTGGGAAGCAGTTCTGGGGACTTCTCAAATCAGAGCAAATAAGCTACCACCTGTCTGCCCAAGCATGACAAAGACATCTTCAGAAGTTAGCTAAGAGAAATCGGCGGGAGCTGCCCTGTGAAAGTGTAGTCAGTCTACAGCCTAAAAGGCTCAGCTTGCACTGCCTCCAGCCAAGCAAACTGATCCAAGCTGGGGAGGAAGAAATCTAGACAAGCCTTCACGCTTCTCACAAATACCCATTCTATCGAACTTGGCGAGCCGGCTATTTTCCAAAGCATCCTGGTGAACCCAGCTATGGGAAGTGAATCAGACCTTCCCTACTTCCAACCAGAACCAAGAGCAAGAGTGTTCTATTGTCGGAGATTCAGAAAGCATTATGGGGCCATGGGGATGGGTATAGGGTGTTAGGATGTCCAGTAACTTCTCAGCCATCCCTGCACAAGGTAATGCCTTCCAAGTGTCTGTCACCCTCACTTCCAACCATTTGAATGCTTGCAACGGATCAACTAGGTGAAAGAAATTGAAATAATAGAAGATTGAAAGGATTCACTTCTGTAGCATTTTGAGGTTCACAAAGCATATCCATTCTCAAAAGCTACTCTTCAAAATATGAGGTAGAGAATATGAATAGTATCCCCACTTTACAGATGAGAAAACTGAGCTTCAGGAAGTTTTAATAACTTGCTTTTTGATCAGCTAATCCTGAACCAGAACTTAAACCTGAGTATATCTCCTGTGCTCTAAAGATCATAGATCTAGAATTAGAAGGAGCCTCAAGTCAAGTCTAAACCCTCATTTTACAGGTTAGGAAACTGAAGACCCAGAAGACTGATGGTTTTCCCAAAATCACACAGGTGTCAGAGGCAAGATTTGAACCCAAGTTTATTCCTGCCAGATCTCATGCTCTTCCCATGATATCACGGTGATGTTCAGATTCCGGGATGTGCTTTCTCTAATTCTATTTGAAAACAGGAACACGCTCTTCATACTGGAGTTGGACTTGTTGAACTCTTCCATGCTCTTCCCTCAAGAAGCTTATACTCATTGAGGGAAGAAGAACATGTGCGTATGTAAGCAAATCCTTTGTATTTATATGAAAGACACAAGCATTTACCCCTAGCGACCTCTCCCTGCCCAGGTGGAGAATGGGAATATGGCCCCGGTGTAGGGGCCCAGGAAGGTCACTCTTCCATGGAGCAGATAGGATGTGTGTTTCTCTGCCACGAGGTAGCCTGTTAAAGATCTGAGCAGTCACACACATCCTTCTTTTCTGAGTCTGGCTGGCTTTAGCCTCAAGGAATTATCTCTACTAAATTTAGGAGCACATTTACACCTATGTCATTTATCTCTCTCTGTTTATAGACTCGCTTGTTTATAGAAACTTGTACTTAATAGGGCTATGAAAGCAATGTGCCTTCACTGGCTTGGTGACTTCTGAATGGAGTCGCTGTGAGACCTTCCTCCGCAGAGATCTGACCGTTTCCCCAAATCCCTACCCAGGCCAGCTCAGTGACCAATAGACTCTTCCTTTATATAAAGGAGAGTTAAAGGATAACGATGAAAGGAAAATCAACAATGGGAGAGAAGCATTTGTCTGAACAGGAAGATGTCTGGCTGACAGCAGTTTCTCCTGAGTTCAGCCTTCTCCACCAACTTCACAGAAGAGGAGCTTTGAGATCACCTTGTAGCCGAATGAGGGGGATAGACACATCCATTTAGTTGTCATATATTCTTCAAAAGGGGGAGAAGGAGAAGAACATAGAATGTTTCCCAGCTTCTGATTGCTACGTCAGCTTCTCAGAGTTTGGAGAAGGGGAGCCGGCCAGAGGCCAGGTGCCTCTTGCCTTGACCTTGTCTGTACTTCCTATTGTGTGGCTGGCAACATGAATTCTCTATCCACCTTCCACCATCTCTCCCAGAATCCTCCCAGAAATCCAAGTATAAATGTCATCAGCTGGTAAATTTTGGGAGAGTGTTTACTTGAATCTTTTACCTCCATAGAACATGCTACATATTCAAAGGGAAGCCCCTGGAGCCACCCCCAAGAGTCTCCCAAAAGGTCACTCTCGAAACCATAACGCCCGAGTTCCTATCAGTCTACTTATAGAGCTATCCCAGAGAAGGCGTCTGGTTCTTGAACCACTATGACAGCCTCTTCATTCATCTCACTCACTCCATCTCATCTCACTCAATCCATCCATCCACCAGCTGCCAGAGTAACTTTTCTTAAGTCTAGACTCTTCAACACTCTCTGGTAGCTCATGGAACAAATGCAAACTGCTCTGTTTGGCAATTAAAAGGTTTTTCCTCCTGGTTCCAACCTAAGATTCCCTTGTTATTACACCTTACTACCCTCCTGGCCAATCTAGTCTCTTTACTTATCGCTGCCCTGTCAAGTCCCATGCTTGGAGCTCACCCCATCTCCCCTCACAAAGTTTCCTCCAGTTTCCTTAAAAATTCACTGAGACACAAGCGACCACATCAAGCCTGGCCTGGGCTCTCCAGTGGTTAGTGCCCCCCTGCCCTGCCCCGTATATGCCCATATGCGGACTTGTATCTTTCGGTGGAAAGCAAGTGCTTTGTGAGCAGGAACAAACACACTCTGTCTTTGTATTCCTGGAGTTCGGCCAAATGTCTGCCACATAAGAGGAGCCAAGGAAGGATTTGGAGATTGGTTCAAATAAAAGGCCTTCGATAAAACAACATACACAAGAAAGGGAAGAGATTATGTGCATGAGGTGCATTCTACCTGTAGATGGACTGCTATGGGGGGCACCTGTGCAGGAAATAACCAGGTAACACACATGGAGGCTGGAAGCGTGCACCAGGTAACACACATGGAGGCCATGCACGGATGGCTGGAAGCTTGCCCCAGGTAATACATATGGAAGGCAGGCAGGTACGGCTGGAAGCTTGCACCAGGTAACACACATGGAGGCCATGCATGGATGGCTGGAAGTGTGCACCAGGTAACACACGTGGAGGCCATGCACGGATGGCTGGAAGCGTGCACCAGGTAACACACGTGGAGGCCATGCACGGATGGCTGGAAGTGTGCACCGGGTGACACACATAGAAGGCACGGATGGCTAGAAGCGTGCACAAAGAGACATCCCAGAAATCTGGGGTGTTTCCAGTGTTTCAGGTGTGCTGATACCCAATGTTTTGTCCTCCTGCTGATCACCACCAGGCATATCATGCCCCCACTCTGACCACTGGGCACGGCACTCTACCAGACACACATTTGCAAGCTTCTCTCTGCTAGCAATTTCTGGGCTTTCCCTTTAGGTTCACCTCTAGGTCCTAAGTCACACAGTTTTCTTGAGCAATGGACCCTGCTTCAACTCTGGCCATCTGCCCTGGAGGAAGCTGAGCCCTGGGCATCCATATCATTAATTTCTGGCACAGCCACATTTGATTCTTTTCTGGAGACTCCACACAGGATGGTACTGATTCTGTGGGAACAATGGGGACCCATGGAGCCTCATTTGCTCCTCAGCTGCACCCCTTTGGACTAGACTCCATAATACCTCTAGGAACCTCATCTTCAGGAAACTCAATACCTGACCCAAGGATGAAACAAATTGCTCCTCCTAAAGCCTCCATTTAACAAAGGTCCCCAAGCCAGCTGTCTCTTCCTTTCCTGCCCAGGAACCTACCCCCAGTGCGGGGACCTTCCCTTCCCCCTCCTCCAGTTCTCTGCTTTTTCCCCCATGTTATTTTCCATCATTACATGATGAGACTCTTGAGGGCAGGGACGAGCTCTCTTTTGTACTTAGCACAGTGACATGCATGTAGTATGTGCTTAATAAATCTTTATAGTCTGACTGGCAACTATATCTCCTTTTAATAAGTATATGGGGCAGTTAGGTAGTGCAGTGGATAGAGAACCAGCCCTGAAATCAGGAGGACCCAAGTTCAAATCTGACCTCAGACACTTAACACTTCCAGCTGTATGAGCTAGGCAAGTCACTTAACCCCAATTGCCTCAGGAAAAAAAAAATTTATATATGTAAAGTACATGGAGACAAGACTGCACATGGTAAGGAAATATCACTTACTCATCTATCTGGAGGCAGACAGTGTATGTAGTCACTGGTCAACCATTACTAGCTAATTGTCTCTTTGGGGTCTGATAACTTAATTCATTGAACTTAAACTGTAATTCTAATACAATCGCCTAGATGGGTCACAGGACCCTTGCCAGGCTATTCCTGAAGTTTGGGGGAACATGATCCATATTTGTTTGTTGTGTGAGTTTCCTATATCCTACACAGGATATTCATATTCCCTAGAAAACAGACACTTCCAGGGATTCCATTGGCCTATGAATGGGATCAGGATTTAGTGGTTCTGAAGGTCACTGTATCATAGATTTAGAGCTGGAAGGGGCATCAGGAGTCATCAAAAACAACCCCATCATTTGACAAATAAGGAAACTGAGGCTCTCCAGAGGTAAAGTGCCTTGCCCAAGGTCACCGAAGCAGTAAATATCTCAGGTGGGATGCACACCCACGTAGCATCTGATGGAGCATGGCTTACAGGTCCATGTTGGAGACCAAATGATGCAGGTTCCCATCTTTGCTCCGCTATAGATAAAAATAGAACAGAGAAGCCGACTAACCATGACAATATGTCATGTAATTCTACCTAGTCTATTCCACTGAGCAACTTGGACTTTGTCAGCATAATTAGCAGTTTATGAAATGACACCCAAGAGGTGTCATTCCAATATGGCACAAGCTATGTTACAGTCATCGTAAAAAGCCACCGATGTACCGAATGGCACCCAAAGGGATTGAAAGAGTTAATTCACCTCCAGAAGGTGAGTCGTTTACTCCCTAATTGCCAATAGGATTAGGTCATTATGTTCACCGTCCAGAAATGACATTTGTTTAACAGAGATATTAGCAGGCTTAAGATATACACTTTTCAAAGCAAATTAAGTTCTTTTACTAAACTCATATTGTTGTTGTTCACTAGCAATTGCTGGGATGATAAAAGGACAAGGGAAACATTCATAACAGCAGAACCAACAGGTGAATGGCACACCTTTCCATCAAAACAACTTCCCCTGCACTCAGCCGAAATCTTTCAACGTCTTTCTCTTATTAGGAGAAACAACAACTAAGTCTGGGTAGAATGATGGGCTTTTAATATGTACAATGGTTTTTCACGCATTCTAATGTCTTGAAGAAGAAAACACAAGAGAGATTGGAAATGGCACTTTGCAAAAATGTTACTAATGTAAAATTCACTATGGAGGCAAGAATGCTAATCCATTCCTAGAAGAGATAGGATCTGTTCCCACCGTTCTGGAAAAATAGCATGGAATTCTGTAATGCAAGTTACTAAAATGTTCCAACTTTTGACCCAAGAATTCCACCAATGAGATTATGCCCCCAAGGAAGTTGTTGATAGCCAGAAAAAAAATTCATGGCTACAAAAATACTCATATTAGTATTACTTGTTATAACAAAAAGCTAGAAGCAAAATGTATGCATAATCCTTGGGAAATGGTTGGACAAACCATGGTATATGAGTTGCCATAAGATGTTACTGTGCCATAAGAATCAAGAATTTGCAGGAACATGGGAAGGAATGGAGAAAGTAAAGAAAATATGCTCCAAAGAACAGAATTGACATAACTTATGGACTGGGTTCTCAGGTTTTAAAGACTAGATTCGATCTATTGAAATTCCTCACTTTGGCCCATTATGCACTTCCAGAATTTAATTCCAGGAAAGCTAACAATATAACTTGTAACAACAAGTCCACACATAGGAGTAACAGGTTTCCTGGAGCTCATATTAGCATTAAATAGAAGGAGGCAGTTAGTGCTTAAAAGTGCTAAAAAGAGTCAATCTCCACCATCCCTCAAAATACAAAAACAAGCCATACAGGACCCCTACACTGTCAATACAAATCTCCTTGTCAGTGTTAGTCCTGTACTTTTCCCAAGTAAGGAAGTCACCCATAGTGCCACTAACAATTGAAACTCTCCTTGGAAGGTAAGGGAACCTAGGTTTTCTAGGAAAGAAATACCTCCCAGACACCCATTTTCTACAAGGACACATGCAGTCCAGCAAACACAGAGTGACCCTGTTCCACATTAAAAAAATACAATTAAAATCCTATACTTAACTCATTTTGTTGCTCTTTACTAAAAATAGTCATCCTCTTCCATGACCTACCCCAAAATAAAAATTCACTTGAGGCTATTAGAAGGGTAAACTCTAGAAACTTTCACTATTTAATTTCATTTCCCTTCTCCCCATCTTCCAAGTGATTGAGAGATTGACACCACTGCCAGCCAATGCTGGGTTCCAGAACATAACTATATTAAAAAAAAAATCTCCCCCCAAGCTACATGGATGGGGGAACCTGCTTCTGCCTTCAGACAACTAGAAATAGTTCACAAGTGTGGAGATATATCTTTTCCTGGCTCTCACTCTGCTCTTAGTAATGATGATCTCTCAAGATCTCCTCATAAGAAAGGACAAAGGGCTAAGTCTATAATGAAGATTCCTTTTATGGGCCTACACAGAAATGGTATCTCCCAGCAGTCTGGTCCAAAACAATAAAAACAACCATGAAAGAGAGCATCAATGAACATATATTCCAAAAGTCATTCTGGGACCTGTCTATACCCTCTCCAGTGGGAGTTACAATCAGAGTCTCAAACAAAACCTCAACATCATATAGCTCGTTAAGTTATACAGGGAATCCTCCTAATCAACCCCAGTATTCACGATGATTCCAATAGTATTTTGTTTTCTTTTAGTTTATTTTTAATACACATTGTTTTATGAATTATGTTGGGAGAGAAAAATCAGAGCAAAAGAGAAAAACCATAGGAGATAAAAAAGACAGAAAAAAAGAAGTTGAACATAGCATGTATTGATTTACATTGTCTCCTTAGTTCTTTTTCTGGATGCAGAGCCAATAGTGTTTTGTTTTGTTTTTACAGACAACACTGAGGCAACAAAATCTGGGTCAAAGGAAGCAGGTAATTTTGGTACTTTGTTATCAACAATGGTTTCATAATGGATAAAGAACTGGCCTAGAAGGCAGGAAGATCTGGATTGTTGAACTGCCTTGAACACTTATTGGATGGTGAGCTGGAGTAAGTCACTTAACTTGGCAATACTTTGGACCAGATTTATCAAATACATAACCCATGATCCACATGCCTGTAACACTTGAATTTGATCCATACCAGATTAAACTATAACTGGAAAATATTTAACACAACAAATAAAAATACAACAAAATATAGATAACATTACATTTTAAAGCTAAGTCAATATATGGCCTGCAGTGATTTTTATGTATGGATTAGTAGCCACCATTTCTATTTGATAACACTGCTCTAGGCAATCTTCCTTTTCTCTGTTGCAGGAAAGCTGTTCACCTGACTTGGTACAGGGAGTTTCCTTTCATATAAAAAAGAAAACCGAAGGTCTAGTCCCTATACTGCTATCAAAATTAAAGTATGTGTCCGTTCTTTCTATTAACAATTAGTCAACTAGAAAAACAGAAAGTGGTGGTTATTTAAATGTTTCAATGAAAATCTATGTGATTAAAAAAATGATAAAGAATCCATATGGGGGGAAGGGAGGGAGGGGAAAAAATGAAACATAAGTGATTGCAAGGGATAATGCTGTGTAAAAATTATCCTGGCATGGATTCTGTCAATACAAAGTTATTATTAAATAAAATTAAATTAAAAAAAAAAAGAATCCATATGATACAAAGTCTATTTCTATTCACCTTAATGGGGAAGTTATGGGGAATTCCTGGAGCCTCCTAAAACCCCCCTTTTTCCATCCCATTCTACCCAAATTACAAACAGATCCTTAAATGCTATCTATCCTTGATGGTACTTACCAAAAGAGAAAAAGAGGAGGAGGAAGAGGTAGAAGAAGAGGATGTAGAGGAGGAGGACATAGAACAGGAAGAGGTAGAGCAGGAGGACTGACTACAGTGTGTAAGAAAGCAAAGGACAATGAAAATAACTAACCGCTTTCTGCTCTGTTCAGTTTTCAACTTTTCTGTATTCTGATGCAAGCCTTGTACTTTTTTAGGGTGGTTCATCATCACAAGGGACGTCAGGCTTGACTACCCAAAGCAGTTTCACCTGGGAAACTCAGCCTGAAAAGCATTCCCTGGCTTTCAAATTGGAAACAACCACAGGTGCCCTTTAATTGCCATTTCAAATAAGAGGAGCTCAGAGTTGGAAGCAGCTTCAGTGGCCAACAAATTCAAGCTATGATAAAAGTAGCTAGAAAACACAATGGATAGAGCACCAGCTCTGGAGTCAGAGGATCTTAGTTTTCAAATCCACTCTCAGAAACGTAATACTTACTAGCTGTATGACCCTAGACAAGTCATTTAATCTCAATTGCCTTGGAAAAAAATTAAATTAAAAAAAAAAAAGGAATTCCCTAATAACCTCCCTGTTGGAAATCTCTAAGGAGAAGGAGCCCATCACCCCCACCCCTCCCACCCACGTCCAGACAGACTGCTTCCATTTTGGTTTGATCTAAATGTTGGGAAGTTTTTCCTGACATAACTGAAGATCCTTGCCAAAAGTCAGGAAGATAGTAAGTGCAGATGAGATTTGAACCAAGGTCCTATATTTCCATAGCTATTGTTCTTAAGATCACGTCATCCATTAAAGTGGACATCCATTAAAGCAAGTTGTCCTTAAAGTAAGGGATGGATATACATTGTAGGGGGTCACTTGGGTGCTTATTGGGAAATGTATTTTGTTCAAATAAATGCATTGATGAAAACCATAGCTTCTTTAATGCTACCAGAATGATTGAGAGCTGCTTCACAAAGCCACGACCCCGTAACCCTTCAGAAAAGGGATTTATAATGAGATGGGAGGTGGAGACTGAGGACAATATTCTAGCCATTCTTTTAGTATAGAGAGAAGTTTTTAAAATTCAGTAAGTAAGAACTTGTAATTACCTTTGCACATCATCTTGGCATAGAGCTAACAGGAATTATGATGGCCATCTAGACCAAATATAGTTTCAGATCATGGAATGACCATAGGATTGAGAATCAGGACAGCTGGGTCTATATCAGGTGCTTTTCCTCATCTCTTTAAGTGTAGGGCTGCCTTCTGAGAGGCAGTGTGCCAGAGTGGAAAGGCTCGTAGCATCAGAGGATGTGGGTTCAACTCCCACTTCTGACAAACTGAACTGTGCGACTCTGAGCAAGTCATTTAATCCCTCCTTGATTTAGGCAATTCTCCATAACCATGCGTTTCAGAGACAGTGCTGCCCTAACTTGGTAGAAAGCATTATTTCAATGGAGACTTACTTCACTGATGAAATCACAGGTCTAATAGTTATCCTAATTGGGAAGAACTGTTTTTCCTGCTATTGATTTCCATTTACTCCTTTGAAACCTCTGCCCAGTGCTTCTAGTCCAACCCCAGTTGGGCTAGACAATATTTTACACACCTCTTCCAATACAGCCCTTCAAATGCGGCTTCCTTTCACCAGGCTAATCATTCCAGTTCTTTCAACTGGTGTTCACATCTCCTGGATTCAAGGTCCTTCTCTGGAGTGGCAATGTTTCCCAGATGTTCTCCATGCCAGATTGTTGAGGTTCAGAGGAAACCCCAAAAGTTTGGGGTCACAGTGTTGAGAGGGGTCTCAAAAGAATTTGCAGGCTTGAACCCATCTCCAAGCCAAGGGGCAAAGTTTATTGTAAATGTAACACCAATTGAAGTGTGTTAAGTTCCAAATTTAGTAAATTTGGATTTAGTAAAGAATCAGGAGCAAGAAGACAAATTTATAGGAAAGAGGGAGAGATCTGGTTCTTCAAGTCACTGATATGCTAATTTGTGTCCCAGAGGTAGAACTGAGGAGTGGTCCGGTATGCATCTCACCATTTGTTTTGAAACCTTATTATCACTGACCAACAGATTGTCACATGGCAGTCAGCGAAGTTTCTAGGACTATAATAAAATATTCCTAAAGCCAGCAGACTTTGGGATCATTGACAAAGAGGTTATTAGAACAATAGCACTTCTAAGGTCTAGGAGCCTTGCAGAAGGCTTATAGCTTGGTGAGACATCTTGTCTCAAGGCAAGATGTCACTGCTATATTTCTCCTAGAAGCTGCACCCCATCAGGCTGTCAGCCCCACCATGCTTTAGCCCCAAAGTATAATGGGCTGCCTTGGGATGAACTTGACACCTCCTTGGTAAGTCTTCCAGCTGAGGCTAAATGACTACATGTCATCACCTGTGTGACCTCAGACAAGGCACTTCTGTAAGCCAAATTTCCTCATCTGTGAAATAGGTGGGTTGGACTATTTTTAGAAACCCAAAAATCCTCTTCCAGCTCTGGCCTTTAATTCTAAAGATTCTGTAAAAGCACCTCTAATCATGGGATGGAGAAGAGGAACAATCCTCTAGCTTCCCTTCAGCTCTACCCTCTGACTTGGAACCCCAAAGCAAGAGCTCCCCTCCTGCAAGTGTCTTTAGCCAGCATCATCCCTGCTCCATGGCTTCTGCATTCCCGGTATGATGGATCCTTCCTGGCCAGGGCAGCTTCTCACCAGCACAGCTGGGGCTGATGTTCCTGATCAGCCGAGGTTTCCTCAATCTTCCCAAATACCCCAACCTGTCTGGGAGGTGAAGGTTCATGTAGTTCTTTCTGATAATCCTTTAAACCCAACTAGTCTCAAAGCTGCCCTTCGCTGCTTCTACAGAGCTAGCTTGGCCATGTTTACACTTCACACAGGTTAAACCCACATCCTGGGGTCTTCCAGTCTTCTCTCATTGTCCCAGGAGGACCCTATTCTGCCCCAAGTCTTATTTGTTTTTCTTCCATCTATGTGTACCCTGAGGCACAATTTTGTTTCATTTGTGGAGGAAATCTGGAGAGCTTGAAATTTTCTGACCTATTCTCCCATATTCCCAGAATCCTCCTCGAGAGACCTCTTCTAAACAAAGCTGCCCTCCCTAGTCAAAAGGAATCTATATATTATTCTAGTTATTTTCTGAGCTGAAAACTTTTTTCTCCCAGTCCAATCACAAACTCACATTTCTCCAGTTTGTGGATACTAGGAGCTCTTCAATTTCTACCCCAGACCAAGTCCCAATGCTGTAGTAATTGCCTTAGTTGAATCCCCCAGGAAGAAAATTAATCCTAATTACTGGATATCTTTCGTCCAATCTCCTGGATGGTACTAGGTTTTACTTCTGGGTTTTTTAAAGAGTAGTAGATGGAAGGACTATCCCCAGATAACAATAGTACAAACAGCAAATGTTTCCAGCTCTTCAGGCTAATTACCAGGGTGTTTATTCTCCAAATTACCCTCTGTTTAAAGTCATAAAAGGGCTGGTTGATTAACCTGAAACATAAAACAGCCAGGTCTGGCTTTGGCACTGTAATCTGCCCATAAGCTTAATGAACTCTATTCCTATTAAGCAGTAATCCATATCTTTGAATGGCTACTGTGGGGACTAAAAGAGGACTCATCAATTCTGAGTTGCAACCTCCAATCACCAGAAGCTAAATTTTGGGTTGACATGGAAAGAACCTGTCCAGATTTTGATTGAGCTCATGGGCAATTTAAGCCAACTGCCTCTTAAGCATCCAACTTTTGGAATAAAATAGTAATCATCCTCCAATACTTGGACAGTAAAAAATTCTGCATGGATCTGGAAAAGCTCCTACTTTCCAAAAGCAGAGCACATCAATCAACCATGGATCCAGAGCACATCAGTCAACCATGATCATTGGGGTTGCTCTGGTTAACTGAACTGGCCACTTGATCACTGGAGACTTACAGTGTCCTCATGTCTAAAATGGAGGTGATAATGGTAGCAAACTCACAAAGTTGTTGTTAGGACAATGCTTTGTAAATGTGGTTTCAATGGTATGGAACAGTGGTGTCAAACTTAAATAGAAAGGGAGGCCACTAAAACAGACATCAAAATCCTTAGGGACTGCCTTTCCAAGTAGAAATCACCCTGCTGTTCTTCTTTTATTTTGAGGAGGACCAGTGACATCAAAGGTGACGTCTTGCCTTTTGCATGAACTGGATTTCAATGAGCAAAGTTGCAGAAAGTCAGAAGCCTCACTCTGTCTTCCAGAGTCATATAAGCCCCGGGAAGACAAGTTCCAATGACTGATGATGGCTTGGGATGCAGTGGATGATTTTGGCATCTTCGATGTCTCCCCGAACTATAAGCCTTTCGCAAAGCCTGCTTCAACCACCTGCGTGGCCACTAGAACCAATTGTTCTCGTCCACTCCCTCTGCCATGCTTGGGGCAGACATCCCCTAATTCACCTATGGGGGTGGGATTTGTCAGTTACCCTCAGCCTGATTTAGCCCATCCACCACGCGTGGCCACTGTGCACACTACCACTTCTTGGGCCACAGGTGAGAGTTGGGTGAAGGTGGACTCCAAAGGTGAATGAGAAGCACTGAAAAAGGGCTTGGCAAGTCTTCACAACAGAGGTGCTGGTCCTTCCTGAACACCCCATATACCCTTAGGAATCTATTATTAATTTATTTTATATTAAATTAAATTTTAATTAATTATATTAAATGTTAAATTATATTTATTAAATTATCAATTTCTGTTTATTAAAATTATTTTGAAACATATTATATTACACTAATAATAGATTATTAAATTTAAAAGGAAATATAAAATGTTAAAAATAATCAAAAATAAATAAATGTAAACATATTAAATATATAAATATTTTTTTCATTTTTAAAATGTCTTTTCCAATTGCACTGGCTTAGGCCACATTCAGGATTGTTGTGGGCCATGGGCCTATATATTTGACACCGAGGGTGTCAAACTTTTCCCAATGTAGATTGGGATCCCCACTTAATGTTGAGTCCTAGGTGCCGAGAGTTTTGAGAAGTTAATTGACTTACCTAGGATCCCACAACCAGTATATCAGAGGTGAGTGTTGAACCAACTCAACATTTAAACCAGCCCTCTTCCCATCGTCACACTGACATTCAATCACAGGGATATTTAACTCATTCATTTAACAGTCTTGCATTAAGGAGGTGACACTGGCTCTGACCTATGACTTCACTGTTTTAGGGAATTCCCAGGAAAGAAATCCCTTCTACCCATACAGCTTTACAGCTGGGCTTCAATGTGTGATTTTAGTTGCCTTGGATACAGAAGGATTAAGTTGTCACCTCCAGCATCACATAACTAGTATCAGAGGCATATTTTGAACTCAGGGCTTCCTGACCCCAAAGCCAGTTCTTTGTCTAAAGTAAATATTCTTTGAATGTGGTGGTGCAAGATTTCTATGGTTCACCAAAAAGATACAAAAATATATTCAATTATTTGCAGAACTAATATGTGGATGATGCATGATATTTGTTCTGTTTGGCATCCTAGGGCAAAACTAGTAAAACTTGTTGGAAGCTTCAGAGAGACAAATTTAAGCTTGTCAGGCTCTGTGTCTTCCTTAGTCACCTTTCTACTAGGGACCAGGAACCAGAAAAGTAATGGACTACCCTCAGACTGCTCAAAATCTAGTTAGGGGCCAAGAGGACCTTGTGTGAAACTGGAAAGTAGAATTATCAGTAACATGGAAGTCATTTTGAGTAATAGTAAGAAGTTATGTATTATTAAACATCAAAATGAATGATTCAAAAATTTTTAACCTGACCCAGGATTTGAGAGAGAAAGAAAAGCAGTCATGGCTAGACCAGTTGGGAAATGCCTTAAGGAAGGATGGGAACTTGAGTTGAACCTTGAAAGATAGTTAACATCAGAGAGGGAAGACTATTCTTTGTTGCTATAGCAACATGAGCTTTTATCCAAGTCACTGAAAAAAATTTTAAGCAATAAAGGGAGGATAGATTCCAGAAATGTCCCACCAAAGGCTCCCTACCATGTTGACGTTGAACCATTAGCAATTTAAGTCTGCCCATCTGTGAATTCATATGATTGTATTATCATCTAATTCGTATCTCTCCATCTCCTCCACAAGAATAGTATGATACTCTTTATTGAAGGCTTTTCTAAATCTAGACATGTCCATAGCATTTTGCTCATTTACTAGTTTAGGAATTCCTGTTCAAAGAAGAAAATGAAGGTAAGTTGACTTGTCTAGTTCTTGCTGATACCAGGCTGGTTCTTTCTTTTCTTTTCTTTCCTTCTTTCCTTCTGTCTTTCCTTCTTTCTTTCTTTCTTTTTCACTGAGGCAACTGGGTTTAAGTGATTTGCCCAGAGTCACACAGCTAGAAAGTGTTAAGTGTCTCAGCCTGGTTCTTTCTAATCACTGTTCCCCTTTCTAGATATTTATGAATCAAAGCAAAAATCACTGATCTCAAGTTTGCAGATCTTATTCTCTTCCCTTTTTTCAAAATTGGAATAACATTGGGTCTTTTTGAATCTTTCAGGATTTCTCCCATTTCCTATGAATTTTCAAATATCACAGATGATGGCTCAACAAAAAAGTCATGGAAGACACCTATGTACTCTCTTACCTTCTCCTTATCTTGGTCATCAAATCTCTGTGGGATATTTTTGTTTTGTCATTTCCTGTGCAAAGATCTTTCCTCCTTGGCTGCTAAATAAGGATTGTGCAGCTCTTTCAATTGCTCCGTTGTCTCTCTGTTCTTATCCTCCCACCCATCCCAATATCCTTACCTTCTTGAATCCAAAATTTCCTCCCAATATTGCTTTAAAAAAAATCCCTATTTTGGTTATCCTGATTTCCTTGCCAGCCCCAGCTGATGAACTTTAGTGATCTTTAAGTTGTTTTTATGTCGCAGACATGTTCTCATAGTCATTACTGTTGACTTAGCTTCCATCATCTGTGTATTTTTGTCATCTAAATTTGTTGGTGAATTTCCTGTGTCCACACTTTCCCTCTAGATGAATGCTATTTTTCCTCATCAATGGAATATTGCCATTTGTGTCCTGAGAATTTCATTCTTGAGCATCTCTCCTCCCTCTTGGGCTGACTTCCTGGTGCTATTTTACTTCATGGAATCCTACCTAGCTTTTATTTGAAAACGTGGACATCGGCTTTCCTTAAATGAGGAATCCACAATAGACTATGTCCAGATTTCCTCTTTTTCTCTGTCAGAAATGTTAGGAGAGAGTGATCTCTTCTTTCCTCCTCAGATTTCCCATAATTTCTATCCCAACAACCAGCTTTTCCCTATCAGTGAGAATAAGACTCCGAATAGCATTTCCCCTTGTTAGTTCCTATACCTTTGGAAGGATTAAATTATCACCAAGGAACATCAAGCTGCAGTGCATTTGGCAGAGAGGGAGCGCCTGCAGATGTCTAGATAATTGAAACCCCTCATCACTTCTCTATCAGAGCTCTGTGAAATGATTGTTATATATTACCCAAACTACCCATCCAATTCCTCCGGTATCCTGGCACATACTGCAGTGACAAAATCATTTCTGCTCCTTCCTCTCTCAATAGCAAATTCCTCTGAGTGCCTCCCCCTGTTTCCTAGATTTTCTCCTGTGAATTTGCCCTCTTAATAGACAAGCACTGCCCCTTTTCCCCACCCTGAATAAAGAGCACCTCTCCAGAACCATGGTCTAATCATGCATTTAAGCTCACCATGTCATCTTAAGAGCTTGAGATCAAATTACCTCCTTTAATTTAGATCTCTACTTCTCCTCATTAATTGCTTAAACTCTGGTCATTTGTTTATAGAAATTTGAAGCCATAAATTTTCTCATTGGCTCTTTCCTTGGATCTGCCTTATTGATGAACTTCTGGGTATCTTTTTTTTAAAAAAGGGAAGTTCTTCCTTCTTTGTAGCTTATGGCATTAACTTAGGATAGATGCAGAGGTCTTGCTTGTCCTTCCTCCATCCATTTGCTCTTTGGATCAAATTTTCAAGACACCTACCAAATAATCATCAGCCATTTTAGGAATGTTCTACCAATTCTCAGCTCTAGATTTTATTCTATAATCCAGAAAATTCTATTTGCAGACACCATTCCCCTTGCTTACTCTTCACTTCCCGGATTCATTTTCCTCTTCTTCATTCCTCTCCTCAGTGGGCAAAAGTGAAAACAACTTAACTCAGGCCTTTAAGTTCTCCATTTCTTGCCCGAGATTTCGTAATTGTTGAGGATACTTTTAGGTTCCTTCTGGCGCTCTCATTTGTGCCCACACAAATCGCTAGATGTGGGTAGTTGTCATCTGTTTTGATAAGTTTGGAGGAGTTTCTCTGTTAAATCTTGGATACAAGCCCCAGAATGATAACAGACTTCACAAGTGCTGCTATCAGGTCAATAAATAGGGGAAAGGAGGAGGGAACAACTATTTATTAAGCTCTTATTATGTGCCAGGCAGTGTGCTAAGTGCTTTATAAATATAAACTCAGTTGATCCCCATAACAACCCTGTATGATAGGTGCTGTTACAAGTCTCATTTTATAGTTGAGAGAACCAAGCCAGAGAAAAAATAAGTGACTTTCTTAGACAGAGCTCACAAGTGTCTAAAGCCAGATTTGAACTCGACTTTTCCTGACTTTGAGCTCAGAGCTGTAGCCATTGCTCCACAGAGTTTCTACTGATTTTTTTCTGACCTTTATGAATGGCCTTTCACCTGAGAATTACAGGGGCTCTGCCATATCGTTCTCAGGAGGATATGCACAATATCTAGCTCCCCACGCTTTGGAAGAGCTTCATACCAGCAGAACCTTTTGATCCTTTGTAAGTTCGAGTTCCTCTTGCTTAACTAAGTATAGTTATTCCTGTTTTTTTACCCAAAATCCCAATTCTTGTAAAACTCTTGTTGTTTTTTGGGGTAATACTCCAAAGTGTTACTGTGGACAGATTATGGGATTTGGTATCAAAAACCTTCTATTCCAATGCCAGCCCAGTCACTTACTATCTAGATCAATTTTAGCAAGACATATACATCCTCTGGACCTTAATAGGATTCCAATCTAAATTTTCTCAAGTCAATATAATAGCCCACTCACCTCTCCCAATGTAACCCATGCAATGGGCAAGAATAAGGATAAGAGTTTCCAGAATTTTATTTTTATGACGCTTAGGGCCCAGAAAACATCATTCACTGGGGGAAAATTACTCAGGCCACTTTATCTAGAAAGCTACTTGACTTTTATTTTTTTAAAGCTATTTATCTGGCAGAAGAGGTGATCTCAAAAAACAAGGACTCTAATTGACAAGAAGACCTCTAGGAGTTAACGGTTTGGTCATGTATATTTATTTTGTATTTAATTTATACTTTAATATATTTAACATGTATTGGTCATCCTGCCATCTAGGGGAGGGGGTGGGGAGAAGGAAGGGAAAAATTGGAACAAAAGGTTTGGCAATTATCAATGCTGTAAAATTACCCATGCATATAACTTGTAAATAAAAAGCTATTTAAAAAATCAAATTTACTAAAAACAAAAAACAAACAAAAAAAATCTCTAGGAGGTAATTTAAGACAGGGTAACAAAAAGAGGAGATAGGTAGGCACTAAAAGGCAAGATCTGCTTCTGGTTGGAGCAGTGAGGTAGAAGGGGAACGCATGTTGCAGTAAGTCCATGATAACCCTTTACCCAGGAAGCCAAAGAGTCTTCGGGAGCTAAACCTGGTTGAGAACTGTTAGCAGTTCAACATGAGATAAAGGGCATCAAATCCTGAGTTTTTACCACTGGGTCATTCTTTTTGAAGTTAAAATGTGTTTGTGTGTGTGTGTGTGTGTGTGTGTGTGTGTGTGTGTGTGTGTGTGTGTAGATAAATAGATAGATATAGATATATAGGAGAAATTAAAGGTGAAATAGATAAATTAAAAATGTATATGGGGCTGAAACTTGCTCTACAGCCTGATTATTTATTGTAATTTATGTTATTTTTATGTCTAAAATGCTTTTTTTTTTGCTACTTAATGTTTTATTTTTGTAGTCTGAAAATAGTATGCACTAATAGGAACTCAGACCTGAATTTGCAAATGGGAATACTCAGAATATCCAACAACAAATCTAACAGAGGGCTTCAGGACCAGGGCTAAGAAGGGGACTTTCTGAGGCCCAATATTATTCCTAAAAAGGGAATGCTTTTCACATTAGCACTTCCATGTAAACATTAAAAGGAGCAATCAGGCTCTGAAGTCTCCATGCTCTTTAGTTCCTCTTCTACCTCATTCCCCCTTCCCAAAAAAATAGCTAAATGGAAAAAAAGAAATATGTGCATTGAATTACCATTTGGTTATTCAAATTTGCTCAACCAACATGAACCTTTAAAAGATCCATGTTTCTAAGTACACAAAAAGCTATATCAACCCTGAACAAATCCGAGATGCAATTTAAAAGATCCGCTGTTTCAGCCAAAGCCCAAGCAGAAACAACTGCTGCCAATTCCCCAAGGTGAAGCCGGGATTGCACTGACTGATAGCAAATAGCAGTCACACGTGAGAAGAGTCAAGAGAGCCAAGGGGGGGAGTTTTAGCATGCAGAGAGGCTAACGCGTCTATTGAAGGGAAAACGTGAACTGCGCGTCCTCTCATCAGGGACTCATTTCAGTGAGATTTTGTAAAAATTAGCCATCGATGTGCCAACAATAGTCACAGTAAGTCATCCATCTTTAGGGAGAACCATCAGAAACAGAGAGAGCCTAATGAATAGCAGGTAAGCAAATACAGGAAGCAATCCGAGTGGCTTGGAGACATCAACCTGCAAAAAGCAATGTCATTTCCCAAGCAAAATTCAAGTCATCTTAGAGGAAAATATGTCCTGCCATTCAGTTTATGGCTAAGGTGAGTCACCCTCTTTAAATAAATCAAGAGTTACTGGCATTAGATGTCATTTATAAGCTTCAATAATTTTAAAAACCATCTTCTTGTTCTAACACTAAAAGACGAGTCATAAAAGGCGACTTGAGACAAAGAGTTGTCAGTAACCTACAAGACCTCCCTCTTCTTCTGTAAAAATTTTATAATATAAGGGAGCAAAGGCAGAAGCAGGGGTTTTCTGTGTCTGGGGAAAGCATCACAAACCAGACCGGATCCTAGCAAGTTGGTGAGGATTGGGGGATGGCACATAATAGATATTTAATATTTATTGGTTGAATGCCCCCTTGGGAGGCAGGTAGAGACCCTGGGGCAGGACAGGGGAGGAGGGTTCATTCTGATTTCACCATCCCCTCCTGGGGCACACAGACTTTTGATATCTGCCCCCCCCAACCTGGTGCTGGCAGCTGGAAAATCATTAGCCCAGTGTTGCCCCACTCTGGTCTCCAGACCACTTTAAGACTACCAAGATGGTACCAGGTTCTGGACTCTAGGGCGATGGCCTGTGCAGAGAGGCTCTCTCCTTTTTAGTTCGGTCTGAGAGAATGAGTCACACAAGGTAAGCAGGCAATGATGGTTTGTGACTTGCAACACACATCCTGTTATTTAGCCCCCAAACCCAACTCCATTCCAGACTTCCCTATTACTGTCAAGGAACCAGCATCCTTCCAGTCAATCCTGCCCCCGGGTCAACTCTGATCCCTTCCTGTGACTCACTCTATGTATTCAGAATCACTAAATCTTGTCTTTTCTCTTTCCACCACGTCTTGCACCTGACCCCTTCTCCCTACTCTAGTCGCTTTCCTGATTTATTCCTGGACTGTTGAAATAGCCTCTGAATTGCTCTAATTTCCTCCACATAGTTCCTAATGTAGGAACCGTAGGCCAGACTACGTACCCCCACTACTCAGAAAACTTTTTGTTGTTATGCATTCATCTCACTCGTCCACTTCTTCATGATCCCATTTGGGGTTTTCTTGGCAAAGACAGTAGAATGGTTTGCTATTTCCTTCTCCAGTCCATTTTACAGATGAGAAAACTGAGGCAGAGTGAAGTGACTTGCCCGGGTGACACAGCTAATAAGTGTCTGAGGCCAGATTTGAATTCAGGAAGATGGGTCTTCCAAGCCCAATATTCTACTATCCCACCTAGTGGCCCCTATAAAAAGTCCAGTGGCTCCCTATTAATTTGAATATTATGTTGTGTTTATCTCATCTTTTTAAATTTCTATTTATGTGTATATATCATAATACCCATAAGTTAGCACTGTGTGGAAATATTACTTATAAATAAGCACATATATAAATATACATGTGTAGGTATATACGTGGGCATATGCCCAATTTTTTTAACTGAGTGGGGTGTGGAATCAAAAAAGCTTTCAGAGCAGTGGGCTAGAGTATTGGACTTGGAATTGGGACGTCCAGGTTTAAATGCCACCTTTAATATTTACTATCTGTTAGACCCTGAACGAGTCATATGACCTCTCTCTGTATATAACGGGGGTTTGATGCACGTTCAGACCTCCTAAAAGGGGGGGATTTATAGAAGAGACATGAGTAACTTCCTACCTGGAGGTAGGAGAATTAGCACATGTGGAAGCATTAGGTATTGGCTAACCATGTGGTTGGAAGGAGCTTTTTTTCTTTGACTACAGAGTCTGACCTGGCTGTATCTTTAAAAGTACCTGGTGGGGACAACTCGATGGTGCAGTGGATAGAGTCAGGAGGACCTGAGTTCAAATCTGGTCTCAGACGCTTAACACTTCTTAGCTGTGTGACCCTGGGCAAGTCACTTAACCCCAATTGCCTCAGGAAAAAAAAAAAAGTACCTGATAGGCAGGTAGTGCAGTGGATAGAGGGCTGGCCCTGAAGCCAGAGAAGTGGAATTCAAATCTGACTTCAGACATGTAACACTTACTAGCTGATCAAGTCACTTAACTTCAATTATCTTGCCCCCCAAAATAAAAAATAAATAAAACTTTCTGATGGCATTCAGAAATGAAGGGCTCGTTCTCTCGCAGCTAGAGGCACCACGGCCAATCCTAAGCCATGTGATTCTGAAAGGGACTCTATCCTTTTCAGTTCTAGGCACACAGAGGGGAGTCCTCTGTGGACCAGTGGTGACCTTGGAGTAGGATTTCAGGTAGGATGCTGCAGCCAGCCGGTGGGAAACCCTGAAAGCCAAATTGCTTTAGAGCTAGAGCTTGATGAATTAATGCTATTTAGAACCGGATTCCCTTCTATTCCCAAAGACTGAAGTGGTACAAGGCAGGAGGAGGAAGAGGAGGTGGAAGAAGGAATTATGTTCCACTGGTATTAGAAGATGTGCATGTATTTGTTTTTGCTGTATCTTCGAAGCAAATCCTGTGTGGTGAAATGAAACAGCTACTGGGAACCCCTAAAATTGGAAATACAGTCGGTGGGGACTCTAAGCGATGGCAGAAACTCCCCAACTCCCTGGAGTACTGGAGAACCTGAGGGCAGGATCTCCTGGCCTTTAGGCAGCAGGGATCCAGAGCACCCCAACCCCCCAAAAAGATCCCTCTCAACTCTAATAAAATTTAGTGAACAAAATATTTAGCAGCTCCAAAAGGAACTCTTTTGTAGAAGGCGTATTCCCCACTACACCGTCAATTAAAAACATCTGCTAACCTAGTTTTTCACTGTTGCTTTAACAATTAAAAAACATAGGGTCTCCAGCAATTAACAACAAGCAAACAGACACCCCAAAGCACTGAGGAGCCAGTGGAACATTTGGCAAACTTCGGGAATCACCAAGGGCCCAGGAAGAAGCCTAAATCCTCTGCAAAGGGGCAGCACCTGAGAACGGGCCAGACGGACGGCTTAGCCCGAGCAGATGTTCTCAGCCACCAGAGGTAGCGGGCTCTCATGCTTGCCTGCACATTCAAGGAGGAGGGATTGTCCCAACAGGAGCCGGGCAGCACTTGTTTCACGATTCGCTGCTTCTCCTTCTTGTAGCATCCCACCGAGAGACCCCAAAGATCAAAAATGAATGCGGAGCCCAGCAAGAGGGGCGAGGGATGGGGAGCTTCCCAATGAACTGGCTCCTTCGCCCCAGCAGAACTCCGCTGGGAAGGGAAGACACTAAATTGATCACCTGAGAAACTAAAAGGGAAATATTAGCCAATTAGTTCCATGAGCCACTGCCACAAATAGGCAGCCAGCAATCATTCCACTTGAAAGATCCCATTCCATCTGAATGAGCCCAAAATAAAAAGAAAATAGTCACAGCAAGGCGGGGTTGGCTTTAAATGGAGTAGTTATCATTCGAGGGTCTGCTTTGGCACCCTCTAATTATCCCTCCTGCCATCTTCTCTCTCGATTTCCCCCTCAGAGCTTCATCTCACTGCAGTGAGATATCACCCCCTATAAATGCTTGAGGAAAACGGTAAGTTATTAAAGTTTTGGCAATCACTTACACTTTAGTGTGAGTTAGGCTATTGCATCCTTTCCAGATTCACAGATAGTTGAGAGCAGGCTAGGATAGGAAAAGAGAGATATCCCAGAGAGTATGGGGAGGGGAAAATGAGGGCTTTTCTTGGGCAAAGCAGGTTTAGAGAAAGGTTAAGATAAAAGAACAAATCAAAGGGAGCAGAAATCTGAAAGAATGGGAAGTGACAGATTGGAGTGCCGTGGAAAAGAGAGACAAAAAAGGGAAAGGTTGGCCAGGTTGGGAATTTTGGCAAAGGTCAGCCCTCCGTTTAAGTGGGGTTAACCAGTTCTTTCTTGGACTATGGTCTATTTACTTTCTCCAGATAGGGATAGAAAAGACTTTCTATTTAAATCCCTGGATTGATACAACTGACAGAAACAACTTGAGGGAAGCCGCTGTCTCGGGAATACGGGGACCCAACTCTGCCAAATATTCTCTGTGTGACTGTGGGCAATTCCTCTAACCTTTCTGAACCTCATTTTCCTCATTCGCAAAATGGAGTTGGATTGTAATATAAAGTTTCTTCTACATCTAAAATTATGATCCAATATGAGAGAGATGATGGATAAATAGATAATAAATACATAGGTGGATAACAGGTAAGTAGATGGTTAGATGATATAATAAATAAAGATAGATAATAGATAAATAGGTAGATGAATACATAGATCATATATAATAAATTAAAAGGTAGTAAGAAGAGGCAGCTAGAGGGAGCAGTGGATAGAGCACCAGCCCTGAAGTCAGGAGGACCTGAGTTCAAATCTGGCCTCAGACACTTAATACTTCCTAGCTGTATGATCCTGGGCAAATCACTTAACCCCAATTGCCTCAGCAAAAAAAAAAAAAAAGTAGTAAGAAGATAGATAATAGATATATAAGTAGATGATAGATAATAACATAAGCAAATAAACAGTAATAGATATATAAGTAGACAAAAAATAGATTAGACAGATCACAGCTAATAGATACATAGGTAAATTCATATTTAGGTAGGTAAATAGATAATAGATATGTAGAAAAGTAGATGATAGATAGTAGACACTCATGTATTTATACATAAATATATGGATATATAGATGGTAAATAGTAGATATGTAGTAGATAATAGATCTATATAGATGATAGATAATAAATACATAGCTAGATAGAAATAGATCTATAGATAGTAGAGAGATGGATGGACGGAGAGACAGATAGATGGATACAAAGAGCTTACTTACATGCTGGTTACTGTGGTAAGACTAAAAATATAAATATAAGCTTTAAATGAGTCTGCTCTGATCCCTATTACAGAAGCAAACAAGACAGTCACTGTCTTCCGATCCTAATGGGGGAAGACAACCTGTCAAGAGGAGCTAGGAGGAGGTGGAAAGGATATATGGCAGAGGTGCAGAGGACATATGGCAAATGAGAAGGAGGAGGGCTCCAACGATAGAGCCAGGGTAGGAATGAAGTGATATATGACTGGAATCCTTAAGTGGTCCGGCTGGGGAGTCACTAAGAAGAGAAGAGTCCTGGGGCAGAGAGATCTCCCAGTGCCAATTCAGCAGGTAAGGAGAAGGAGGAAAAATCTGCGGAGAGAGTCCATGCACGACAAGGACTGGAGCCGTATTTTCACTGGCACGGGAAACCAGGAATGACAGACATATCCTTGCAGGCTGGGCCCTTTTTTGGTAGTTCACACTGAGGAGTTAAGAATCTTGTCCAGAAGCACGTGCCCAATATATGTCAGAAGGAGCACTTGAACACAAGTCTTTCGAGCTTTAAGGCCAGCTCTTCTCTCTCCAGTACACCATGGTTACTCTCTATGTTGCCACATAAAATGAAAGAGTCCCACTAGTCTAAAGCCCTTCCAGAAACCACAGCATGCCATATATTCCTCCCATCTAAACAATAAAGTCCAGAGAGAAATGTTTTAATAAACCAAGGATGAGAGTAAAAGCTCTGTGTTCTTTCCTAACTCTCCTGTTGTCATCTGGGCTAGATCTGAGAATTGGCCACTCCAGCAAAAAAAAAAAAAGGGGGGGGGGCAGAAAAAGAAAGAAACAGAGAAAAACATCTTGTTCTCACTGATATATCTTAAGTAAGATTCATCATAGATTTAATAAATCTATTATATAGATAGCCCTCGATAAACGAGCAGTTAGTATGCCCAAAAGATGTGCCCGGGAAATCACAGAAACTCCATTGAAGTCATGCTTGGAGAAAATGACCAGCTAATGCCCATTGCCAGCCTCTGAATGGAGTAACAGGGGCAGCAGATGAAATGTTTCCTTCCTGGAAGCCTCTGCTACTCCCCTCTAACTCCCTCCTTCTCTCCCTCCCTCCCTGGTTCCAAGTTGGCTGAGATTGATGGGATTCCATGGCAGGGACAATGAAGATAAGTCACCACTTAGAGGGAAAATTCCCAGCTATTTAGAGCATCACCATTCTAAGTAACTAAAAGGCTTGTACTTTCAAAATAAATAGTGGTTTATCTTCATTCTCAAGGTAGCAGGACCACTCAGCACACTCAGGCCCCAAAGCAGCTGCTCCCAAAATACTGTCTTCTTACTTTAGGGCCCAAAAAATATGAGTAAAAAGAAGAAACATATATATGTGGCTTGGGGTCCAAAAAATACAAGTAAAAGAAATACACACACACACACACACACACACACACACACACACAGAAAGAGAGCGAGCAAGCTTGGGGTTCCAAAAGTACAAGCACAAGAAACGTGTGTGTGTGTGTGTGTGTGTGTGTGTGTGTGTGTGTGTATGGCTTGGGGTTCCAAAAATACAAGTAAAAGGAGTAGTGGGGCAGAGCCAAGATGGTGGAGACCAGACACAATTCTATAACCTCCTCTTTCTCTCAGACCAACAACAGATTAAAGCTTCAAACTGGTTTTGAAGTGACAGAACCCACAAATATCTAGAGTATAACACGTTTCCAATGATACCTTGAAAGAACTTCAGAGCAGATCTGTTTCAATGGGGCAGGGGGACAGTCTGCGAGCCCAGACTGTAGCACAGGGAGACTGGGACAAGGACCTGGGGGGGGGGGGGAGTCAGAGTGTTGCAGCTTCCACGCACCTGGGAATCCTCTGTGAGCCTCTTAGGCTACCTTGCAAGTGGGTGATCTAGCAGATTTGCTACAAAAGGCAAATTGTAAACCTCTGAGCCCAGGGAAGTCAATCAGCAGAACTGCCCCAGGGCAAACTAAAGTAGCTGTCATTAAGAGCAGATCCCAAGCCTTAAAAAAGGAGCAAAAAAACAAAAAGCACTCTCACCATTGATAGCTTTTATGGAGAGGGAGAACAGACCTCAAATCCTGAGGTTCCTAAAGGAAAATCAACTCCAGATGAAGCCCCAAAGGGAGATATAAACTGGTCCCCATTTCACAAGACTTTCTTGGAAGATTTCATAAAGGATTTTAATAGAAATTTAGAAGAAAAGGGGGGGGGAAGGAAATAAGATCTTTGCAAGAAGGGATGGGGAAAGCACATATCTCCCTACAAAATAGATTTGATAAAATGGAAAAAGCATATAACTCCTTACAAAATAGATATAAAAAAATACTAATTTGTTGAAAAACAGAATTTGTGAAATGGGAAAAAAAAATGCAACGAACAAAACAATTCAGTTGGCCAAATACAAAAGGAGCTACAAAAGGTAACTGAAAAAAATAATACACTAAAAATTAGAAATGAAGAAATAGAAGTGAATGATTCAAGACTGCAAGAATCAAACAAAACCAAAACAATGAAAAAATAGATGAAAATATAAAATACAAGTAAAAGAAACACACACACACGTGTGTGTGTATGTGTGTGTGTGTGTGTGTGTGTGTATGACCTAGGGTCCAAAAAAGTATAAGTAAAAGAAACACACACACACACACACATATATATTTAAAATCATAGACCAGTAGGCAGATATTTATGACTTGGGGCCCAAAAAATACATAAAAGAAATATATATATATATTATGTTATATGTAAGTGTGTGTGTGTGTGTGTGTGTGTGTGTGTGTGTGTGTATAATAATAGACCAGTAGGCAGATAAATATGGCTTAGGGCATAAAAATACCCTAAAAGGAAGAAATTATATATATGAAACATATATGTTTAGGGCCCAAAAAACATATTAAAGAAATACATACATATACATCTACATATATATATTTACATATATCATAGACCCGCAGGCAGATAACAAAATCCAGTTCTGATTGAATGAGCTTGAGCAAATATCTTCCCTAATGAGGAACTGTTGCCTCTACTGTGTTTGGAAGATAATCTCTCTTTTTTCTAATGTCCTAAATTATTCTACAGTGGAGTTTAAAGGTACCATCTTTAAATACATAACAGGCAGTTCAGAAAAGCTTTAGACTGTTCATGGAATCAGGGAACAGGCCAAGGAAGAGTATTTTGAATAGTATGGGGGTTACATTCCAAGAAGGAATTCGTTCTGCTAACTCTGGATTAAGCTCAGTTCTTCATAGGTTAACATCCTCTACATTTTAATGTTCTTTGAGGAATCCCCAGTTACTCCACAGTAGTTAGAACTCTGGTCAGCCTAGTTATTTCTGTATCAGGTCCTAAATTCTCCCAGCTGATTCCATTTGAATTTGTCACCCAGTGCTGACAGAAGATAAAACTCTCTCTCCACCCCACCCCCACCAGTCTCATTCAACATTAAGCTCTAAATAAACCTTAATGTGAACTTAATTAACTCAGTTGAAATTAGTCCCAGAGTGGGATCCTAAATTGACAATTACCCCCTTCATTCTAGGGGGAAAAAGATGTTTAATGCAAAATAATTGGGAGCTTAATATTGAATTCCAAGTGGAAGACCACATTGCACTTAACCCTACCTAGGAGAATTCTATTGACATCTTGTATATTACTAATTCTGAGCTAAAAAGCCATATCTTTATGTTAAAACAAATAATAAAGACTATAGGCTGTAGGTAAGAAAAATACATCAAGAAAATATTGCACATAATGAGAAGGCAGTATGGCATAAGAAGTAGAATATTGGTTGAGAAAGCTAGAGCTGTCCACAATGCCTACTAAGTCACTCTTAGGCTCAGTTTCCTCATTTGAAAAATGAAAATAGTAATCTCTGTAATATTACCTTAGGTAATAAATGTATGTCACTCTGTAAACTTTGAATCCCTACATTATTATTATCATGATGTGGGGTACTAAATTAGCACTGTATCAGGAGTCCATTCATGACTGTGACATTGTGACACTGAGCAAGTCATTTCACTTTTATGGGTCCTGGCTCCCCATCAGTCAAAAAAAGATGGTTTAAACCAGGTGCCATCTAAAATACAGCTCTAACGTTATATGATCTGTCATTATAGCTTGAAAGATCCTCTTTCATTACAGGTGCTTCTGGGGTATGATATTCAAATAAAAGCAAAATCTTCTAAGTGTTCTGATTTACTTAAAGTCATTGCTTATAGGGAAAATAATCACAGTATCCTTCCTATTTATGAACGATGTTAGAAAAAAACTAACTTCAATAAGTCCACTCACATTAATGCACATGAGAAAGAGAAAACAACAGAGATAGAGAGCCAGAGACAGAAAAAAAAAAAAAAGAGAAACAGAGAACAATTTACTATAGCAAGGCTGTTTGAACTTCTGAGAAGATAGAGAACTCAACCATGTTACAAAAAATAGCTTACCCAAACTGTTTATTAGTATTTATTAATTTATTGATATACTAATAATTTATAATATGATATCCTTGAATTATCATTGGTAACTTATCATTTGGTAATAAATAATTTATTTGTGGTAATTACCAATTGAACTATTGGTAATTACCAATTATTATTGGTAATTTATCTATGTGCTTCTTTCTTAAAGAGGACCCTGACATCAGGGAGGTGAAGCTGTGATATGCAAGTGACTTGCATTTAAGTGAGGAAGAGCTGTGCAAGATCACCAGCTCCCCTTTATCGCCAGCCATATGGGACCAGTGGCAAAATATAGATCAGGATGACTGAAGGTGGTTCTGGATGCAGTGGGAGAACTTGGTCTTTTTAAGCTAAAGTTTTAATATGTTTTAACTTTAACATGTAAAAGTTTAACAGTTTAAGTAAAGTAATATCCAATTAGTGATTAAAACAAAATGAGAAATGAGGAAGAGAATAACCTCTTTTACCAAGTTTGGGAAAAAAAATAAAAAAAATCAATCTGATCCTCAGGGTTTCTGGCCAAAGCAGAAACAATTGTTATTCACCCTGAGCCAATCAGGGCCCCAACAATGACTAACAATATGTCCGATGGTGATTTATTAATGATTTATTCAAACTTGTCCAATTTCTCATGCCACATGAGAAATAGTTGGAGAAAATTTCTATGTGGTATTGGTTTTTCCATTCCAAGGGTAAGATTTCACATTATCTCGGTCTCTATCTGGTGCTAAGCAATTCTAGAGTATTTTTGTTTTTCCTATAAGTTTTCCTTCCTTTGGTTGACTTAAGAAATTGTTAATGGATCCAATGTCTTTAATCTCTAAGTCATTCTTATTGAGGTCACCCAAGTCATCAATCAAATTTCAAATTAAAATAAATAGAATTATTGTAATGGTGTAGAGGAGTCTTGCCACAGAAACAGTCTATTTCTGTCTCCTCTTTCTTCCACTTATGCAAGATAATTACAGATACAATTTATTTTTTAATTTATTCAACTGGAAGCTATCTAGTTTTATTTTTCTCATTCAATTCAGCAAACACATAAGTGTCTACTATGTCCAAAGCATTGTGGCCTTTGCTTCCTAAACTATTTAATTACATTCTAGTTTCTATATTTCTCTTTATCTTTAATCTATAATCTGTTTGTTGGTTTTTCTGGTTCTTGTTTTTCACCTCAGCAAACTTTCCAGGCTTTAATTTATCTCTAGTCCTTTTATTTCTATTGTTCCCATAATCTTGCCTCCTGGGTACTCATCATTAATTAAATATACCTTCTTTCTTTCATCATGGCCCCCCTCTCCAAAATCCTTCCTCCCTTATCAATCAGTAACAGAAAATTTGAATTAAGCCTTTTAGTCTCTCCTCCTTATTATCAAATTATTTCCTGTTCCCATAATAGACTATTTATGTTTCCAATATACAAATTCTGGCTATAATTCTCCACGGCTTTAGAAATGGCATGTTATATCCCCTGGCCCCCACTTCAAAGAACCATCCTTGGGCAGTCAAAAAACAATCAACAAAAATTACATAACTGAGAGTTGGACTGGATTTCTTTTTGTGAGAATCTTTGGATCTCTAGACAATAACATCATTCTCTGAATCAAGAATGAAAACTGAATCAAAATGTTTTCAGAAATTGTGATATGACTCAACTAGTTAAGGAGGATATCACTACTGATGGAGACCTAATAAAATTATTCCAGGATAGGGAAACAACCCCTCTCCCTGAACCAGATGGCCTCTCAATTAAATTCTGCAAGAAATTTAGAACTTATTACAGGAACTGCACTCTTCTCCCAGCTAGAGATTATATCCTCTTCGTTTTTACTAATAGGATGTTCTTTTAGAAATGTCCTAATGATTGAGTTTGGTGCCCATTAAATAAATAATCATGGACTATGGCCTCTGCACGCCTGCTTTCAAAGACAATAGTTGAAAAGCTGAAATATTAAAAGGAGAAATCAGCTAAATTTTTGGCATGTGCATAAATCAGGTTTGATGCGATCCTGAGTGTCGCTTGAGTACGAAAATTTAGAATTCTGGATGGGGAAGAAAGAAGAAAAAGTCATAAAAGTCACAATAAAAGTTAATATTTGTAAATTAGTAAAGTTTAAAGCACTCAGTAAATAATGATTCATTTGAGCCTCAAAACAGCCCTAAGAGGTAAGAATTATAGCTATTATCTACTTTTGACAGATAAAGAAACTGAGGCATACAAATTAACTGACTTGCTCAAGAAGCTGGGAAATTCTTCATTGATACAGATCACATCCCATCTATGACTCAGTATATAAGACCTATGGAAGTATTTGACCTATGTGGTGTCTTTTCTTCACACTAAACACCCCTAAATCCTTCAACTCTTTGAAGGAATAAGTGACCTGTCCATAGTCACACAAAATCTCAAACCCAGGTTTGCCTCAGTGCATGTTTGGCACTTTATTTTCTGTCATGACCTTCGTTCGGGAGTTATTCTCCAAGTTTTAAAAGAAATGTACAATGCTCAAGTACCAACCAATTTGAGTAACTGAAAATATTTCAGTAAGCTAGAAAAAAGGAAGAAAAGAAATAGTGAAGAAGGGAAATAAAGGAAGAAGGATGAGAAGAAGGAAGGGAAAGGAGAGAGAGGAACAGAAGAAAAGAGGAAGGATGGATGAAAGAAGGAAGAAAGGAATGAAAGAACAACTAAATGAAGGGGGGAGGTGAAAAGGTAGAAAGTAGAGAGGGAAAGGAAGGTAAAGACAGAGGAAGAGAAGGGGGATAAAAGAAGGAGGAAAGGAAAGAAGGAAGGAAAGAAATAGTGAAGAAGGGAAATAAAGGAGGAAGAATGAGAGGAAGGAAAGGAAAGGAGAGAGAGAGGAACAGAGGAAAGGAGGAAAGATGGATGAAAGAAGGAAGGAATAAATGAAAGAACAACCAAACAAAAGGAGGGAGGTAAAAATGGAGAAAGTAGAACAGGAAGCAGGAAGGGAAGAGGGAAGAAGGAAGGAAAAGACAGAGGAAGAGAAGGGAGGATAAAGGAAGGAGGAAAAGAAAGAAGAAAATCCTGGTACAGGTTTAGGAAACTGGTTCTATTAAAATTAAAATTTTCAAATGATAACTATTTGCCTTTTTAATTATAGTTCTCATATCTGGTCTCCAAAAAAATCTTTCCTATTCCTTAATATTAGTGTCTTCCTCTGAGATTTCTCCAGTTTATCCCTCATGTATCGTGTTTCTGGATAGTTGCCGGCATGTTGTCTCCCCCATTAAACTGTAAGTCCTTGGGGACTTTTTTAGTTTCTTATATCCCCAGTGCTTATCACAATGCCTGGCCCATAGCAGACGTTTAGCAAATACCTGTTGTCTTGACTTCTCTCCGCCACCTTTGCCCTTGCTATCTCCCCTCTGCAAGTGCCCAAAGAAGGAAGCTTTCCAGGGTTTTCTGCCATAACACCTCTTTTCCCTGCACGAAGAAGGGACAGTCCATGAACAGATACCTTCTGCACCCCATGATATTTGAATGAATAAGGAAGACAAATTTGAAAGTTAGTTTGGGACAAACAGTAAACATTTGGAGAATACTTTTCCCCCCACAATCAGCCAAACAGTTCCATGGTAAAAGCATTTGCCTAGAATATCGCTAAAGTCAAAAAACCAAGATACGAGCCTGAGTCTGCGTTAGCTATATATAGATATAGGCATTCATCTATATATAGATATATATATATATATATATAGATATAGACATAGACACACACGCACCAGAATTCGTGGAGAGACTTCCATGTTACTCAAGTGAACAGTTAGCAAACAGTCTGTTGATTTCAGTATTGTGCTGATTAAGAGATTGGATAGGATCCAATGTGGACAACCAGGATGGTGGGGGATCTCGAGAACACGCCATCTAAGAAACAATTGAAGGGATTAGGAGGGTTTAGTGTGAAGAAAAGACGCTATGCAGGTCAAATAGTTCCATGATGAACCTCGGAGCAGTGATGACATTAAAATAATGAGTTACAATAAGAAGACACCCACAGTGACCCATGCTCTCTATCAGAGGGCTGACAGTGATGAACTGGACTTCTCAGAGATGATGCAGCAGATCAGGTCTCGGAGTGTGACATGAGACTGTAAGTCCTAACAGGCTGTTTTCTACTATAGAAGGAAAAACACCCCAGTATCATCTGTATTGGATCATGATTGGGGGAAGCACAAAGAACTTTCCTGTGACTTCTTTTACCTCCTCCACCATGAGACATGACAAATTAGAAGAGGAAAAAAACAGGAAATCAATAAATATTGTTGACCTTTCTTAAAATGGTATTCTTCTGGGTTCTTTGGTTGCCCTCCTCTTCCACAGCTCCCATATCACTAGTATTCTTTTCCCAAAGCAGAAAGCACTTATAATGCTTTCTTACTATATTAACTATGATATGGTTAAGGAAATTTTATTGTTTTAGGAGGAGAAGCAAGATATTAATGAATATCAAATATCAACATGCTATAGAAATGCTATTATTGTTAAAGTGAATATCATTATTACTGACTTCCAATAAATTACAGAAAAATCTTCTAAAATCATTTTTCAAGTCTTTTAACAAAGAAGATAAGGTATTTTTTTAAAAGTGAATTTGGGATATTTCACAGTCTGAGAAACATTGCTTTATTCAACAAGTTGCAAGAGAACCCATACTGGGAGAGGGAGCTTCTTTCTTGAGGAATTCCCTGTGACAATGAAACGCTAGGTCCAATCCCAATCTCTAGCTGGTTTTGAGTTTAAAAATTATAAATGAGTGAATTAAATGTTCTGAGTTCTTTCTCAATTATCCTCTTCTAGAAGCTTCAATATTTTGGCCACTCTATCAATCAGACAAGTTCTTTTGCCCAAGAGCTGTGATACAAACTACAGACCCCGAGGATACTGGACAGCTAAAGAAAGCAAGAGAAAACTTCATCTTGGGCAGTTTGACTCAACAGATGGAACTGATTGTCCAGTTCTTTGACTATTGAGACAATCCTGTTCAGTCTTCTTATAGCACATACACACACACACACACACACACACACACACACTTACATTCACACATACACTCACACATGCACTCACACACACTCACATTCACACACACTCATACACATCCATACTCTCACACTCTTTGATCCACTGATAATTACCTCCTTACTGTTCTTTGAACAAAACCCTCTGTCTCCCCACTCCAGGCATTGTCCCTAGCCGTGCCCCCTGCCTGGAATGCTCTCGCTCCTCATCTCCACCTCCCGGCTTCCTTGGCTGCCTTTAAATCCCAGCTAACATCCTACCTTTTATAACAAGCATAGGAGCCTTTTTTCTGCCAGGGGCCTTTTGGATATTTATAACCTCATTCATGGGCCGTCCAAAATTATCAACTTATAGAACTCAGGCAGTGGGAGATTGTTGTCCCTAGCTTTCACTCATCATCGGCTGCAGTTGCCTTGGCAGGGCCAAACCAAAGGATTCTGTGGGCCTTATATGGCCTGTGAGCCAGATGTTCCCCACCCCATTCTACAGGAAGCCATCCCCAATAACTTTTAATAGTAATACCCCCCTACCAATACCTCATTTATCTTGTCCATAAATATTGTATATAGTTCTTTGCATGTTTTCTCCCCCATCAAAATGGAAGTTTGATTTTGTCTTCCTACATAGCCTCAGCACTTAGCACAGTGCCTGGACCATAGTAGGTGCTTAAAAAATATTTATTGAGAGAGGATTCTGGGAAGATAGTGGGAAGTAAATTTCAAGCTCTCCCAATTTCCCCACAAACAGAACCAATTTGCACCTCGGGCAAACATAAACTGATGAAAAATCAAGAAAACCTGGAACAGGACAGGGTCTTCCATATACAACCTTAGAAAATCTAAACAAAGACCCTGGACTGGGGATTAATTTGTGTGAAGCACAAACATCTCTAGGCTAGCTCTTCACAAATACCAAATGGGGAGCCCTTGGGCGAGCTAGGTATGGCTAGAGCCTCAGCAGGAACCACAGAGACTTTCAGCTCCTGGATTATTTTTGGAGTTAGGGTCTGAGTCCAGGAAAACTGAGGGATCCTTGACCGACTGGGAATTCCAGACCTGGCTATGCTGCTGAGACAGGCCTCTGGACAGAAAGGAACCAGCCCACTGGGAGTGCAGAAGCAGTGGGGAAGGGATGCTGCTGGCTGTGGGTACTTATAGGAGGAGAGAGCTGTTGGTTTGGGATTCTAGGTCAGAGGGGAGAGCTGAGGTGAAGCCAGGCACCATCCCCCACCCCACAACTAGAGTTGCCTATACTAATACCTCTTATTGAAAAAAATGACCAAAAAGGAAAGAACCCCACTATAGAAACCTACTATGGGAACAGGGAAGACTGGAGCTCATTTTCAGAGGAGCACAATGAATTAAAAAAAAGCTTCTACCTCAAAGAGTAATGTGAAATGGCTCTCTGCCCAGAGAGAATTTATAGAACTCAAAAAACAATTTAAAAATCAAATGAGAGACATTGAGGAAAAACTTTTAAAAATTAAAACCATCCAAAAAGAATCATAGGAAAAGTCAACCAACTAGAAAAGGAGAAAAGAGTTTCCAAGGTGAAAATAATTCTTTGAAAATTAGAATTGGGTGTGGGGGGAAGCCAATGATGAGAGACCAAGAAATAACTAAATAGATTATAAAGAATGAAAAAATAGAACAGAACATGAAACATTTCATAAGAAAAATGACAGATCTGGAGAAAATATAAGAATAATTGGACTTCTTTAAAGTTGTGATGAAAAAAAGAACCTTGACATAATGCAAGAAATAATCCAAATAAATTGTCCTGGAGTGATGGAACATAAGGGGAAAGTAGAAACAGAAAAAAAATCCACCAATCACCACCTCAGTGAGTTCTTTTGTAGAAAACACACAGGAATATTATTGTCAAATTTTGAAACCCCCAGATCAAAGAGAAAATTTTGCAAGAAATAAGAAAAAAATTCAAATACACTGGAGTTACAATTAAAATTGTAGAGGACTTACCAATAGCCACAATAAAAGACCACAGGTCCTGGAATCATATCTACTGACAATCAAAATAACTAGGTCTGTGGCCAAAAATATCATATCCAGAAAAATTACCTATAATACTGAATGAAAAAAATGGATATTCAACCAACTTAGATATTTTTCAGGACTTTCTATCAATCGGTATAATGAGCTGTATGATGCTCAAACTTAATAGAAAATTTAACCTGTAAGAGCCAAGATCAAAGATCAATTTCAAGGAACTCAACATGGATAAATTATTTATGTTTTTTCACATGGGAAATGTATACTATACATTTAAGATTGACATCAACATTAGGATAGGTCAAAAGAAAGATTGGGGCAGAGTTAAGATAAAAATAGTAATTATGTTATACATATGAGATAAAGGAAGAATAGATATAGAAGCCTTAGCGGAGGAGGGCTCATAGTTCTGAAAACCTACTCACATCAGGAAAGGGTTAAATAAACAATACTACTTACATACATACCATGAAGGGTATAGCACCATCTAAAATCTATTTTAAAAATACAAAGGAAGGGATAAGTGGGTAGGGAAGCAAAGGTGAGGAAGGAAAAGGGGGGGAAGTTAAATAACAGCAAGGCAAGTTAAGGAGCAGAATTAAAACAAAGAGCAGAGATAGGAAAAGTGTGTGTGTATGTAGTGAGATATATATATGTATGTGTGTGTGTGTGTGCATGCATATATCTACATATGTATACATGAATATCTGCTTTCTTAATTACAGCCTGCTTGGAGGTGGTGAAGAAAATAAAAGGGGAAAAAAGAATAAAGTAAAAAAAGATACACAGTAGAGAACAAAAGAACAATTTACAAGGAAGTAAAAAATATGGATACTCATGAATATATTTTCTTTGCTAATACATATACTTTGTTGATCTGGTAATTTGTTGTTATATAGTTTGAATCCTCCCGGATGTTCTGCTAGGCACGTGACAATGTTCTCCTTCGTTTGTTTTATTTTGTTTTGTGTTCTCTTTCTGTTTTTTTTTCCTCATCCTGTTTTTCAATTAAAAAAAAAAAAAAACTATTAAAAATGTTTATTGAGTTACCTGACAATCTGATCAAAAACCTCTTTTCTCACCAGAATAGGTTTACTCATCCAAGATGGGTACATTTCTAAAAGGTGCTAGTTCCTTTTGTTTATTTCTGAGCATAAAACAGTGTATTCTAGAATCACAAGTCTGCAATCATGATAGAACTGGCCAGTTCCTGGGAAGACCTCACATATATTGTGAGGAGGAAGAAATGGTTCTGGGTGGTGATGATAGAAGCTACCTAAATAAATCCTCGGAATGGGAGATGTCTGTCTCTCTTTCGTAAATCCCAACTCTGCCCAACATTGCAAGGGCAGAGGTTTGGTTAGTCTGGTGTTTCTATAAGAAGAATATGACCACATCGGAGATCTGCAACCAACTATTTTTGACTGGATTGAAGGATTTGCCAATTTAGCTGATCATTTGATCAAACTTTTTTCCCTAAATTGACGTATCGGTCGTTTTAGTATCAGGCAGAAAAAGACTAAAAGTAAAAGGTAACCTCCTTAAGAGAAAGAACTGTATTTGCTTTACTTTTTGTATACTCAGGGCTGGATACGGTGCTGGTTTCAGTCATTTGAACTGTATCCAATTCTTTTTGACCCCATTTGGGATTTTCCCAGCAGATACTAGAGTGATTTGCCATTTCCTATTCCAGCTCATTTTACAGATGAAGATATAAGCAAATAGGGTTAAATGACTTTTCCCAAGATCACATAGCTAGTAAGTGTCTGAGGCCATATCTGGACTCACCAAGCTGAGACTTGTGACTTCTTGGTCAGCATTCTATCTCCTATACCACCGAGCTGCCAATGCTTGGCAAATAGTAGGTGCTTAATAAATATTTGTTGCATGAACGTGCAGTTGGGGTTCATATTTACTTACCTAATTGGAACAATCATGTCTAAACGGGGGCTCAATACTCCATGGCACATAGTAGGTGCTTAATAACTGTTTATTGACTCCTCAGTCAAGATATTATGTTGAAACCATCACTCAGCTGAGGCTCTATGGCTGAATTAAGCAGAGTTCAGGCAAAGGCCATGGTCATGCTTACACAAAATCAGCAAGCAAATGGAATGAATCATCAGCATCTTAGAGAGATGGAAAGACTCTGAAAGTCACTTAGCCTCTTCATTTCACAGTTGAGGAAACTGAGGCCTTGAGAAATAAAGCAATTTAAGAAGAGATCTAGAATTAATCTAGCTCAATGCTCTTGTTTGACAGTATTTTCGTGCCCCAGGCAACTCTCTGAAACTATAAAGTCAGTTGATGATCTACACTGGTTAATGGAATTTACATATTTCATCAATGTACCAGCGCCACAGCTCCTGGATCTCATTATTGCAAGAACTTCCTCACACCAGAGGAATCACAGACCGTGCTTCCCACCCATCCCCAAAAGGACGTACAACTCTTTACTAAGCTAAGATGAGAAAGTGTCTCGAGAGAGAGCCGTAGTGCACGAGCACTGAGCCTGGAGTTGGTGAGATGTTCAAATTCATCTTCAAATGCTCACCAGCCATATGATGCTCAGCAAGTCCCTAAACTATGATTGCTCAGTTTCCTCAACTGCAAAACAGAAATAACTATAATAGAACCTATCCTCACAAGGCTGTTGGGAGGATCAAATGAGATAATATTTCTAAGACCCATAAAATCAATGCTTAATAAATGCTCATTCCTTTCCCCTTCCTGAAATCCGATGATGGTTTGGGGGTATTAAAAGGAAGCAAATTAAGGAATGCTTGGGAAGCACACCCCAGATCCAGACTACCAGCATCTATATCCAAACAGCTGAGGAAACTTTCTGTCTAGCATTGTCCAGGCTCCTGCTTCCCTGAAAGGGTTCCAACGATTTAAAACTACTTTACTTAAAGTTCAACAAGGCTGCCTTAGGATAAGACCAGGATTTATTTTCTCTGATATTTCATCAATGTCAAGGTGAACTTCCAATCTGCTATTTGGAAGCACTCCATTCTTGCATCTCATTATTGCAAGCAAGAAGGAGCCATGCCCTGAACTATGAGTCTAGGAAGTAATCAGGTTGCTGATGAGTTATACTTCAGCCAATCTATCTCTAGCTGGCAGAAATGACAGCTTGGTTAATGTATATGAAATAGAAGCTTGTAATGGAAACAAATCCTCATGGGGCTCCAACTATGTGGCACTAATAGATACAACTATGAGCCAATTTATTTTTATTTTCTCATAGTTTCCAAGGCAGGTCACATTAAAAGAGTTCCTTGCAGAGATCTGGGTCCTACAACGTCACGGTGTAAGTGGCAAGGAGACTGCTGATTGAGAGCTGAAAGGGTGGGTTGTAGTTTAAATCCTGCCAATGTCATTTACTAACTCTATGACCTTGAACGACCTGCTTCCCATTATGAACATCTGTTTCTTCATCTGTAAAATGAATGCATGCTGACTCACAGAGTACCTGGAACCTGCTTTTCTAGGGCCCATATTGGGAAGGAAACCTGGGTTGCTACATTAAAACTAGTGGCAGACAAGTTGGGCTTTTTTCCCCAAAGGTAGACATCTGCTTTACTCACGACTGCAATCCATGTGTCCACTAGCCAATGTTCTTCCCTTGGTGAAAATATTGATTAAAAACCCTGAAGATCATGATTAGGAATTGTGCATTATTAACGAGACAAATATGCCTCCCATCCCATGTTCTTGAGAATAGAAGCTTCCTAAATCATATTTATTGAAAAAGACAGACCGTATCAAAATTTAAATGTCATCATTTTCTTTCTGAAACAAATCGCTTAATTAAAAACATCGAAAGAGGAAAACCATTTCTATTTAACTCTCTGAAATAATCTTCTTAGTTGGGAACATGTCACATGAATGAGCTTTACAGTCTGTTTCCTCCTTTAGGCTGAAGGAGGATATCAATTACTCAATAACTAGGAACAGAATGTCAGCTATATGCCCAGTCTTATGCTAAACCCCATCTGGTTATATCTAGACTTCTGATATGATTCCATTAACAAATACAACAGGCAAGAAACTGGAAACTGAGTGACTGTCCATCATTTAAAGAATGGCTAAATAAGTTATGGTATATGAATGTTATGGAATATTATTGTTCTGTAAGAAACGATCAGCAGGATGATTTCAGAGAGGCCTGGAGAGACTTACATGAACTGAGGCTAAATGAAATGAGAAGAAAAAGAGATCACTGTACACGGCAACAACAAGATTATAAAACGAACAGATCTGATGGACGTGGTTCTTTTCAACGATGAGATGATTCGGGCCAATTCTAATGGCTTTGTGATGGACAGAGCCATCTGCACCCAAAGAGACTGAGGGGACTGAGTGTAGATCATAACATAGTATTTTCACTCTTTTTGTTGTTGTTTACTTGAATTTTATTTTTTCTCATTTTTTCCTTTTTGATCTGTTTTTTTCCTGTGCAGCAAGATATTTGTATAAATAAGTTTACAAACATTAGATTTACATGTATATTTTACCATGTTTAACATATATTGGATGACTTGACATCTAAGGGAGGGAGTGGGGGAAGGAAGGGAAATTGGAACACAAGATTTTGCCAGGGTCAATGGTGAAAAATTATCCTTGCATATGTTTTGAAAATAAAAAGCTTCAATTAAAAAAAAAACATACAACAGAAATGAGTCTGAAAATTAAAGAGAATATTCATGTCAAACTTCAGGAGGATTTCCCCTTTTCATTTTTGCAGTTTTCTGCCTCTATATTTTCCCAAACCCCATGCATCCAGCCACAAGAAACATAAGTGAGAATTTTGTCAGAGCTCTATTCCTACTGGATTTGACCAGTTTGCCTTCCTGCCTTTCAATAAAATACAATCAAGAAACATTTATATGTCTAGCAACCAATCAACAATGTTTATCATATCCTGCTATGTATGTGCCAAGTACTGTGCTAGATATGGGGAATTCAAGTCCAAAGAAGGAAACTGTGTGTATGTATGTGTGTGTGTGGAGGGGAGGGGAGGGGGGATTGTGTACCTCCACAGAGAAATGATTTATAGAATTATATATTGTCGTATATACACATATGTCATTATATATGTATATATAACCAACATATATATTATTCCTACACACAATGTATATATACTATATACATATGCACTGTGTACATATACACACACTCACACATACACATAGATAAATAAAATAGATACATGTATATATAATAGAATATATAGTATCTACTATATAGAAAATAATGAGAGGGAGGAGAAGAAGGAAGGAGACAGAGAGAATAGTTAAATACAAGATAGTTCAGGTGGAAGGGCCTGAACAATGGGCAATCAGGAAAGGTTTCTGGCAGAAGATAGTGGCTAACTTGCAACTTAAAGAAAGAGAGGGATTCTCTACAGAAAAGATGGAGGTCATAAGTATACTCTCCTCAAAACCCCATGCTGTGTTCTGGAGGCAAAACTGAAATTCTACTTGCTTTGCCTCCCTCTAATTACCACAGTTGAAGGCACTTACCCAATACATTCAAGCTTAATCCCATCCAAGTCTTTGGGGGCAAATCTGATCCTATGGAAATGACTCTTCATTGGACTTATTATAAACAAGATTCATGTGTTGGCTTGAAGGCTAGACCAGACGAGCACAAAGATCTCTGAGATTCTGCTTTAATGTGTATCATAGTTCCAGCATAGATACCTCCCCACTTTTCTTCTCCCTTCTTTCCTTCCTTCTTCCTTTTCTCCCTCCACAGATATTTAGTAACAATAGTAGCTAACATTTAGATGCTGCCTAATAAGTGCCAGATCTTGTGCTTAGTGCTTTGTGTTTATGGATTTTTTTCCAAAGGGATTTATCATAAGAAACATTTACAAATGTTGAGCATTTATGATTTCATTGGTGAGGATGCTTACATTGTTGATTCAGATCCTTTCTCTTTATACCTATTAAAAAAAAATAAACTGTCCCTGGGAGTAAAGGTGAGGCAAATGCTAATTTTCTATTGCTGAATAATTCATTACACTTTAGTCAGCTTGGTGATGAACCTCTCTGGGTTTAGCCTGATTTATTCAGATGAATGATGAAGAAATGGTTCTTCTTTCAGTCTGTAAATGTGATTTCACCATTTAGCCACTCAACAAAGATTTATAAAGTTCCTACTGTGTGGGAGACACTGAGACAGAAACCAAGGAGACAAGGATGAAAATGGAAACTAGTCTTGACCTTATATTGGATCCAGATCCAACTCGGTGTAGGTCCTGGGAACACTTCTGCTCTACTGAGATAGCCTTAAGAACCTTGGTTGCCTTCTTGCCATAAGGAAACAATCCATTAACACACATTTATCAAATGTTTATTTTAGGCCAGGCATTGAACTGGTGCTGGGGTACAAATCCATCGTGAACGTCACTGCTCTTATGGAACTTACATTCTAATAGAGACAATATGTAGTGATAAAAGTGTATTCAATATTAAACCAAAGAAATAAAAGTGAGTGTGTGTATGGTTGTGTGTGTGTGTGTGTGTGTGTGTGTGTGTGTGTGGTACTAGCATCTAGAAAGAAATTTGAAGTATCAGAGAATGATGTAAGTGAAATATTGCAAGGAAGATCCATTGAATTGGTCATTGAGACAGGGACTCATCTAGCATCAATGCCATAAGCAGATGTGAATTAGTAGGACCAACAATCTAGAGAAACTGAGCCCACTTTCCCCAGAGATGGGATAGGGGAGTATTCCCAAGCTAACGGGTTAAATGTTTGTACTTCTGACTTTACTATATATTTGAAGTCACTAGGGAGTAGTGGATAGAGCACTAGCCTCAAATACTTCCTAGCAGTGTGACTTCAATCAAGTCACTTAACCTCAATTTGTCTCAGTTTCCTCAACTGCAAAATTGGGATTACAATAGGACCAACCTTCCAGAGCTGTCATGAGAATTAAATGACATCAAAATTGTAAAGCACTCAGCACAGGGCTTGCTGTAGTAAGCACTATGTAAATGTGGTTGGTCTGCTTGAAATAGCTATCCATTTTATAAAAACTAATTGATGTTCATTGGTTAAGTGGAACTGGCAGCTAATATGGAGGGAACACAATACAATGAAGGTTCAAGTTAATAGGATTAAAGAAAAGATACCCCTGGCCCCTCAAGGATACTCCTAGAATCTAGACTTGAAATCCAAAAGACCAGAGTTCACAACTTGCCTCAGACTCTAGGCAAGTCTCTCCAGGTCTCCGTTTCCTCATCAGTAAAATGAAAATCATGGCAGCACAGTGAGTTAAGAGGATCAGATGAGCTTATCTGTATAAATGCTTTACAAACTTTAAGGTGCTCTATAAATGTAAGTTGTGTTCATAGTAATGATGATGATGATACCAAAATCTCTACACTAAAGCCAATTTCCATCATGGCACACTGCCTCACCCGGGGTCCTATGGTTAGTAACGTGAGATATATCTAAAGATTAAATTACTTGTCAAAGGTCACATGTTAATATATGTCAGAGGTGACATTTGAACTTAGGTTTTGACTTCAAGCCCCTTGTACTCTATCCAGGCTCCATCAACTAAGCCATTCTGCCACAGAGAAAGAATTTCCAGCCAAGTCCAGGCTCAGAAGATGGGATTTTATAGCAAGCTTCTGAAGAAGCCTTTGCCAATGTGTTTTTCACTTCTTAATACCTTGCAGACCATTTGTTTTATTTCCTCCCTATATGTTTTGTACCCGCTCTTCATTGTATTAGAGACCAGTACTTAAATGAAAACTGAGGAAAAAATAAACCAAAGCATTTGTATTGATTTCTTCTGATCTGTGTCCTCAATCACTCTGTGGAGCTAATGCTCTTTTGGCCAATGAGCTCCTCAGTTCCCTATTTTTTCTCATCTGCCCGTGGTCCATGAATCTGGGCTCTTCACTCTGTTCTTCCATTAAAATGCTATTACTTACCCTCTGTGTTATTTCTGTAAACTGATGACTCAGCAAAAACCCTCAACCTCATTTCACTTGCCCTTCAATTAAATTTAGACATGAGATAAACCTTATTATGACCCCCACCTGGAACCACAACTCAGCCTCAGAAATAACATTTTAAAAATTTCTATTTGCTCTGATCGTGCTATTCGGATCCAATTGGAAGGGCTAAATTTCATTTTTCTTTTCGGGGAACAATGTTATTTTACCAATTTTTTGTTCTTAGAAAACCTCAAAGGACTCACCTAGGTTTATAAAGAGAAAAACCACAAACTTTTCCCAAACTCAGTATTTTTCTTGCCCTGAACATTGGATGCCCTCTGTGACATTGTAGGAAATGAAAGTCTAGATGTAACAACTGTCAACTCCCAGAATGTTAAAGGTAGGAGGAATCTCCAAAGGCATCTAGTCCAAGTCAATAAGGGAAGTCAACAAGAATTTATTAGTCCAATCCCTTCATTTTCCATATGAAAAAAATACACAGAGAAATGAAGTGACTGCCTTAGCTGATTGCTCTTATGGAACTTATGTTCTAATAGAGAGATGGATGACAAAGTCAGCTCTATCTCATCCTTTTCAAAAGAACCATATATTGTGGCCTTTTTTGGAAATCTGTTGTCAACCTCTGATCCCACCAAACCCCAGAATCATGCTTCCTTCTGCTAGCACAGGCCCATTTCACTTCTGCCACTCACCAAAACCCAAAAATAAGTGGAGGTTAACTGGAAATGAAGGTACCCAGCGGGATGAGAGAAGGAAGGAAAGGTGAATGGAGTTTTGCCACTTCGTTCATGCTATTTGCTTTTTTATTCTCTGTTTCATATATATCCTTAAGGATATTATAAATATACTACATAAGAAATCTACTCGAGACGTCACTTTGTAGCATGGGACTTTTATGGTGCTCGTATTGGAGCAATAGATGTACTCTCACAACATGGGGAACCATTAACATTCTTACCAGGCATTCACTATTTCAGTGGGTTGAGCCATAGTTGGAACTAAGTAGATAAGCAGATGTATAGACAAACTTGTAGAGTGTTTTACATTCAAAGAATTATTGAAATATCATCTATCAGATAAAATACAAAAATAATAAGTAGGAGAGAAAGAAAGAGAAACAGAGACAGAAAGGGAGAAGAGAAAGGGAGAGAGAAAAAGATAGAGAGGAGGAAAAGAGAGGAGAGGGAGAAAAGGACAGGGAAGGAAGGAGGAAGAGACAGAGACAGAGAGGGAGAAATAGAAGTTAAAGTACTAAAAAGAAAAAATAGATTATATAGATAAAATTGGAAGATAGCTTAATAGCTCAAAAGCTCGAATGGATAATAGATTTGATCGGTCCATTGAATAACATCAAACTGTCTAATTAACAGAATTAACAACAGCACGAACACCATTGCAAAGCCCATCTTGGCAATATTATGAATTGTGAAGAGCCATGATCTTAGAAGAACTAGTATCACAACCCACTCAAAGGATAACAGAAGGAAAGATGCCTGATACAGGTAAATTATAAATGTTACCATTGGTTACCAATGGTCAACCTACACCAGCAGTTCTGTATATGGGTCCATGCATCCCATTGTAAAAAAGACACTGTTAATTCAAAAAGAATGTGGCTGAGGAGGAGCAGGGCTGAAGACCCTTGAAATCCCACCCCACAAAGAACAATTGACATTTGTCCTAATATATCAACAGCAGAGATAATTTTTCCTAAAAAGCAGAATGCTTAGGAAGAACTATAGCCAAGTCTCCAAGGATTTGAAATGTTGTCGCATAAAAGAATTATTAATCTTAACTTCCTGGCTCAGGAAAACAGAACTAGGAGTAATTAGTAGACCACTGAAACTAGACGATTTTAGATTTGATATTAGGTGAGATCCTCCCACTCCCAGAGCCAGGATGCTACATCTTCTTCTTAAGTACAAGGGGAACCCTGAGGGATTTAATGCATCTCTTCTCTAATACCATTGGCTTCAACCTCCACTAGTTATCCACCCCCAATGCTAGCTGTCAGTTTTTGATGTAGTTCCATTTAACTACTTAACATCAATTATCTTTAACAGTATATATACTTTGAAGATATCAGCAAGAACAAAAATATAAATATTTTCTCTCATCTCTTTAGGGGTAGCTCCCATTTCATTCTTTGGGAATAGCGAGCTCAAACTTAACTCAATTCACAAACAATATTAGAGAAACATAACACTGACATCCCAAAGTCACATGTCCACCAGATGAGTCATCTTCTTGGCTTCCACTGGGTTGGGTTCCCAAACATCACTCGCAAAGGTTATTCCTTGCTTTTCTGGGCACTGATGCTGAGCTAACGATAAATCCTGAATGATTGGATACTGGAATATGAGGGATCCCAAAAGCCTACACACTCATTCTCTTAATCTTTTAAAAGTCAAAAGATCAAAGACTCTAATACTTCACCTAGAATAGAAAAGAACACACAGATAGAGCAAAGACTGGGGCTGGTTTCATGGGGCCCCATGGCCTCTGTTGGGAGAAGTTTCCCAAGGCCTCCTCCTTTAAAGCATCTCTATCAGATGCCATCAGCAAAAGAGTTAAACGAATGAGTGAAACGAACTCGGGTTTTTCTGAATGTCTCCATAGGTGATCGGTTCTTTGTGTGGCGTTGCGACCAGAACCAAACACAAAAAGTCTTTCCAAGACATTTCTATTATCTTTCATGTAGACTCTCTTGGAAGCAAGCTCTCTAGACTCTCCATGTGGGGAGACACCATCAAAGGTGCTCTGTAGATGTGCTGGTCCTTGTTAAAGAGGAAAAACTCCCTACTAGTTAGTCTTGTCCCAAAGTTGTACTGGGATGCATTGGCAAGAAAAGACCAAATGATTCTTGGTCAGGTATATTATATTATATATGATAAATACTACACTCATGTTTCTTTTACAATCAAAAATTCAGTAATTCTGTGAAACATGGAAAAAAAATTTACATTTATGAGAAATGTAAAAATGGTGTTAACCTTAATCCTTGCAGTCATATGTCAAATAAAATGGCATCAACATGGAACTGGCTCTACTGGAAAATGGCTACACATTTCTGGAAACAAGAGCTTCAGCGAGAAGTTTCTAATTGCAGTTCTTTTTGAAAGGATTTTTTGGTAAACTGCCGCACTTTTATCTCAAGCACTGCTACATTTTTTCTGATTAGAACAGCCCCACAGACTGTCCTATCACTTTAAGATTCCCTCGGAGCCCTTTCCTGGGTCTTAATTCAATGGAGAATGATTTATTCTTACAAGAAACATGTGCTTCTGTATATCACTGCCATCTAAGCACGCTTGCAGAAAGATTTAGTAGACACAATATATTAGGATAGCAATTATCACATAATGGCAGAACATTTAGCATTTTATATTTTTGAAACATCACATGAATAATTTGAGCCCTGTGCCTATACAGCTCTTATAATTCACATGTTTGTTTCCCAAACATTTCCTGAATATAAAAGACAACTATTCCTTACTTGAAAGCAGCACGCAGACATTTCATGGGTTCCTTGATTTATATGCCAGGGATAAAGTCATCTCTGATCAAGGCAGAGGGGATTTCAGCAACGCTGAAAACATCTTCCATTTTTAATAAATAAATTAAATTAATTTTAAATTACTCCTGAAAATGAGAAAACATGGAATATTATTAACACTTGGAAATTATTTATGGGTATTTAAAAAAAAAGAAAAACTAATAAGTTTCCCAGAGCAGAAAGGAAGTCTGTTGGAATTATTCTCTAGTCATCTGCATAAAATGAGATAATGATAATATTGGTGTCAAGTTTAATTCTGTGCAGATAGTTCCTCAAGTTAAAATGTAATTAAAAGCAAAATGCACCAAGATTCTGAATTTAGCCAAGTTTAAGAAGTAGATGATATCATTTGTAACCCAGTAAAAGGTTACCTCCAGAAGTGAGAGCAACTGAAAATTATCCCTTATAATACCCTTCTGTATACTCTTTCTGTATGTCTCTTCTGTCTTCTATTCTTTGAGACCTAAACTACAACCTCTTTGATAGCAGAGATTATGGTATATTTCTTCTCTGTAATGCTGAAATTCCCTACCCATGTTAGGTACCTTATTGCTGATCTTTCAACAGATACATCTCTGAGATGGTCTTGGGTGTTCACACTATATTCTGAATCATTGCTAAAATGCAGCACCCAAGATAAAACACAATGCTATAGACATGCTATGGACTGCGAAAAGTATAAGAGAACTATTTCCTCCCTCATTCTCAACACTTCTATGCCTGTCTTAATGAACCTAAAATTGCATTTGTGGTTTGACTGCCATGTCAAACCGCTTGCATCATATTAAGTTTTCAATCCACTGAACTTCCTGATTGTTGCTATTGTTGTTCAGTCACATCCAACTCCTTGTGACCCCATTTGGGGTTTAATTGGCAAGGACACTGAAGTGGTTTGCCATTTCCTTTTCAGTTTATTTTGCAAATAAGAATCAGAGGCAAATGGGATTTAAGTAACTGCTCAGGGTCACTCAGCTGGTGTCTGAGGACAGATTGAACTTGGAAGATGGGTCTTTCTGACTCCAGGCCTGGCATTCTATCCACTGCAACCCACCTAGATTCCCCAGACTTCCTGACTGCATAAATGCACCCTCCCTATGAATTCCCAAGCCAAAACTGCCTTTCCTAGAAAACATTCTCATATTTCTATTGTCTCTCTCCATTAAAATATAAATTATTTGAAGTCAAAAATAGTCTTGCTTTTTGTATGTGTATGTTGGTGCTTAGCAAATTATTTACTGCTTGCTAAAGGCCTTAGATGCTTTTTTTCATTGGTTTTTCATTCATTTATTCATTCATTTTATTCACATTACAAAGTGAGCTGATTGGGAACAGTCTTACGAAAGAGCAATGATGCTATATCCATCCCACTCAGGAAGAAGTCACTGCAACAGATGACAATTCCAGCAAACAGCACCAGCAGTGGATGCTCTGGTCTTCCAACTGATCCAGCAAATGGCAATAGAAGTCTAATGGGAAAGCAGCGATGGTAGATTTGGAGGCAGACAGGATGGTGGCCAGAGGTCGGCAGCTGCAGAAATAAATGGATCAGACGCTCTGGAGGCCAGGTAGCAGCCATAGAAAAGAAGGTGCCAAGAATGCAACAATGAAATTGCAAAGGATAAAGCCAGGAAGCAGCAAGTCAAAGAAGAAGCCAAGCGAAGCACTTTGACCATAACACAACCTTTCATTCTTGGGAGTATGAGATGTCCAAAAAAGGTTCTTTTCCCTATTTATATGCGAGTCTGTAAGGGATTGTACCCTTCCATCTCTATGGGTGGGAGGGCATAATTGAGTCCACTGCTTGAATTTCTGTTTTCATTTACTCAGTATTCTCTTCTAATTACATGCTTTTGTTATTTCGTTTCATGTTTTCATTGGTAGGTAGGGAATTCGCTGGATAAAAGTTTGAACCATATTTATGTGATTCTCATTATACCTCTCTCTCCATCCCTCAAAAAACACCCCCCACTAATCCTAAAGAATAAAAGCTTTCCAAAGTCAATTGGAAACCATGTTATATATAAATGCAAGATTCATCCCTATGACTACCCAGTTATATGAAAAAATAATGGATGCTTCAGGGTCATAATTTTAAATCTAAAACCAGTCCTATGATTTATTCAGGCAGGTATATTTTTCAACTTTTCCATAAGATGCTATGTGGGAAAAATACTATCATGAAGAAGGTTTTTAACTGAAATAATAACAGAACTATACCCCAAAATACATAACAAAGGAAAAAACATATTAAAATATAACAATATTTTATTATTAAATTAAAATTAAATTAATTTTTATTAATTTTATTTATTAATTAAATTATTAAATTAAAATATATTATTATTAAAAATAATAAAGAAAATAAAAATATATTAAAATATAACAATATTTTATTATTAAATTAAAATATATTATTATTAAAAATAATAAAGAAAATAAAAATATATATTAAAGTTTATGCAAGTGCACATCAAAGCATTTATAGCTCACACAAAATAAGTTTGCAGATTATATTTTTAGCAGATTGTAATAGCCACTTTCCTATTCTTTGAATATTTACAAATTTTATTATATGCATTTTGTCATTTGAACCTCCCAACACCATTGTGAGATAGATTCCATAATTATTATGATTACGTGTGTGTGTTTTATACACACCCATTTTATACCCACACATGTGTCATTTTTCAGTCATGTCCAACTCTTCATAATCCATTTGGGGTTTTCTTGGCAAAGATACCGGAGTGGTTGGACACTTCCTTCTCCAGCTCATTTTATCGATGAGGAAGTGAGGGAAATGGGTTTAAACAACTTGCCTGGGGTCACACTGCTTGTCACATCTAGTAAGTGCCTGAGGCCAAATTTGAACTCACACAAATGAGTCTTCCTGACTCCAAGCCTGATACTCTAGTTACTGGGCCACTTAGTTGTGTGTGTGTGTGTGTGTGTGTGTGTGTGTGTGTGTGTGTGTGATCTGATGATACAATATATATAGAGCACTGGTCCTGAAGCTAGGAAGATGAAGATCTAAGTTCAAATTCAGCCTGAGGAGACACTAACTTTACTTCATGTTTTTAGCCAAGTTGCTTAACCTCTTTTTGCCTCAGTTTCCTCATCTGTAAAATGGACCCCCATTACAGCATCTACCTTTCAGCATTGTTGTGACGATCAAGTGAGATATTTGTAAAAAAAAAAAAAAAAGTCTTAGCCCAGTGTCTGGCACATAGTAGGCTCTACACAAATGCTTATTCCTTTCCCTTCCCCCATTTTACTGGCACATAAACTTTAAGTTAATAGTCTTTTCCTATGGTCCCACAACTAATTAGAAAATGTCAAAGGGAGAATTTGAAATCAGGTCTCACTTCAAGCCCAGGATTCTCTCCATTATATCCCACCTTGATTAGTTTCTGAAACATTGGATCCCTGAAAAAATCTTCTATTTCCCATGTTATGTGAAATATGATCAATTTGAAAAACTTCAACTACAATTTCTCATGTTCTATTTTCCAATGAGAAGCTACTTGAGAGCCAGAAACAGTTTTTGCCTCTTTGTCTTTCATTACCCTCTGGCTAGTAGTACAGCTCTTGTGCCTATTAAGTGCTTCATGAGGGTGTTGTAAGTTTACTCAGATGACAATTCATCGTCTGATAATAACTTACTCTTTATTAACATGCAGAAATGAACCAGACTTAGGGGTCTATTTTGAAGAATTGCTTCAAGTGGATTCTCCTACAAGGAATTCCATATTGTAAAATCCTCCCAATAAAAGAGGAAGAGAAAGTGAAAACATTGATTAATTAGGAAGCCAAAGCATTGATTACCAGTCAATAGTCTTCCAATTAGTCTTCCTGCTCTTCAAGTATTCCCATATACACACTCCAATCCGGCCTTCTGACAGCTGCCAAAGGGATTTTTTCTGAACCACAGACCTGACTACTCGCTTTCCATCAATAACTTCCAGAGCCCCCTTATTACTTCTCAGTCAAATACAAACTGTTCCACTTGACATTTCAAGGTCATCACAACCAAGTATCCCTCCCATATTATATATAACTCCCCTGGGTGCATTCTACAATAGAGTCAAACAGGGTTTTCTTACTCTTCTTCATACCTGATTCTGTATCTCTGATCTCAGAGTCTTTGCCTATGCTTGTCACACTTGTCTAGAATGCACTTTACCCACTTCTTAGCCTCCCTAATTTTGTTAAGTGCTCCCCTCAGAGTTCACCTTTTCTTCCAAAAGCTATTGCCTTCCTCCCCAAATCCTTACATTTATTTTTTTCTGAATATTTTGCATATATTTATATGTGCACATGACTCCTCTGGTAGAATATAAGGCCCCTGAAGGAAGGGATTTTTTCTTTTTTGTCTTTGAATCACCAGTGCCTGGCATATAATTAGTACCTAATAAGGGATTGATTGATTGGAATACAAATAAAAAATAAGTCTTGCCTTCAACGAATTCGCATTCTAAAGGACAAGACACACTGTGAGTAAAATTCTCCATACTGGGTATCTACACCAAGATTTCAAAGAAAATCCAAAATATAAAAAGTATTTTATATACTGCCCCATCACTTAAAGACACTGCAAAGAGAACTGTTTTTAAAATGGTATGAACTGTCAGGAAAATTCAGCCTTAGCATTTTCTTGTCTCGGGACAACATGGGAATTAGTAACCATTCTTTATGTCAGCTAGGCAATTGGCTCTGTTATTTCAATGGTACTTTACTGCTAGAAGAGCAAATTAAAACGATTATTTTCCTTGCTTCTCTACCTTGACATGTGGCAGCAGGTGAGTTGGGGATTTTTTGTCTTCCTTTATCCAGATCTGAGAGGTTATATGTAAATAATCAACTGAGTTTTTTAAAAGAAAGGCTGCCAAGGTGAAAGTAACTTGAAGACTCAATAAGCTTTATGTGAAAGTTCCTTTTGTGGATCAGCTTTTTCAATATTCTCTTGAACCATTTTCGATTTCCTTAGCTGATTTCAACTGATTAGTGATTTCAGAATCACAGCTATAACTATGGATTCTTGTGCCCTCAATAAGCCTAGTTAGCTATCAGATGTCACAAAAAGTGACCTAAGTTGGAAGTGAAGCAAAAATCAGGCATGAAGGAGAACAGGCAGAGGAGGAAGATAATGCAAGGTTACCACTGGGAAAAACATGGGAGAAGGCATGATAGGAAAGCAACTCACCTTAGTACACTGAACTAAAAGGTCTGTCCATGTCCTTTATATCCAGAGCATTCTGAATTCAGCACCCTGGACAAAGCCCGAGTGACCCATCCCGGTTCCATTTCTATTTATAACCATATTTACATTTATCTATTAATATATATAGCCAATGAAATTAAGAATGAACTTGCTTTATCTAAGAGTAAAGTTAACCAATAGATTAACAGTAAGGCACTTGTGATTATGAACCTGAGTGTTTGGAATGCTCCTAAATTATACAGTCATCCCTCGTCCATGTCTCAAGCTCTGACCCCAATGGGAACCATTATCTCTTGTCACTGGATCTTTGAAGGGAAAGGAAGAGAGAATCGTGAGTAAAAGTTCTATCCTCTGATAACATAATGCTATATAAAAACCCATCCCACAAAATATGGCAGAGTCATATCTGATCCCTAGCTTTTGTATTCCTCCATATTTTTAACTTTTGTGCCCCTTCCCCTTAGGATTGTCCATGCTAGAGGACTGTACTGTAAAAATATGAGACTTGGTTCTTACCTAGGAATAAAGACTAAAATGTTGTATTTGGGGGATTGGGGGTTGGATTTGATTTTATTGCTCATAGTAGATTCTTAAATGCTTACTGAATTAATCAATAAATGAATTTCTATTAAAAATTATGGTGTAACAAAGACATCAAAAAAGGGAAAGGGACCTATTTGTACCCAAAAAAAAGTGTTTTAATATGTAATCAAAGTAAGAAAAAAATATATGTATATATGTGTGTTTTTACATATGCATATACATATGTGTGTGTATGAATTGAAGAATTCCCAACAAAAAAGGAAAGAAAATTATGAGTTTGGACTAGATGATGCTACGAGATGAGATCATAGGAGAAAGAGTTAAAAAATAAATGGAAAAAAAAAACATTTCCAGTGAAAATAGGTACATTAATGAATTGTTAATGGAACAGGAAAGTTGTCTAACCATTCTGAGAAGCAATATGGAAATATGCCCAAAGAGCTTTAAAACTCCTTGATCCAGCAATCTTGCTACTAAGTCTATGACAAAGAGAGAGAGAAAGTATACTTAAAAATATTTATAACAGCTCTTTTTGGATTGAACTTGAAATGGGCAAAGGGGGGGAGTCCATCAATTGAGGAATGACCAAATAGGTAAGTGGCACAATGGAAAGAGCACCAGACCTGGAGGCAGGAAGATCTGAGTTCAAATCTGGAATCTGACACTTACTAACTGCAACCCTGGGAAAGTCGCTTAACCCTGTTTGCTCCAGTTTCTTCTTCTGTGAAATGAGCTAGAGAAGGAAGTGGTAAAGTACTTCAGTATCTTTGCCAAGAAAACATCAAATAGGGGCAAAAAAAATGACTGAACAAGAACAAGTTATCCTATATAAAAGTGATAGAATACTATCATGCTTTATAATGGCAAGAATTGTTTCAGGAAAGATTTGAATGAACTGATATCAAGTAAAATAAGCATAATCAGGAGAGCAATTTATATAATAGTAACACTATTATAATGACAAACAAATTTGAGACTCCAGATCTCTAATCTATATAATGATCATGCTTCTACAGGGTTAAAAATAATAAAAAAGTGCCACCTACCTCCTAATAAAAAAGTGATGAACTGAAAGTACTGATTGAGATAGAGGTATACACATACACATAAACCTATATGCATTTACATGTATAATATCTATATGTGTGTTTGTGTCTATTAGTACATATACATTATTATAATTTGATTTCCTTGCTTATACATAGGCTGTTATTTTTCTCTTTCAATGGAGCTGGAACAAAGGAAAGGAGAATTTTTGTTCATCAAAAAATTAATTTAATTAAAACGAGAAAATCCATTTCCAGTCCTTCAAAAGCAATTGTAAGTAAATGCCTTGTAGATCTTTTTTCCTATGTTAAAGATACATGACCACTCACTGTTGAAATTTCCTAAGCAAAATTGACAGTAATCAACACAATGACTTCCGAACTTGAAACATTCATATTTGTATTAGATATTTTATTTAAAATGTCATTAAATATCAATAACTAATATATTTGCTCAACCAAGTTTACTATTGCTTTTTTAAAATCTTGATGAATAAAGTATAATAATAGTCATTCCTCTTAATTCTGGTAATCCCTTGAAAATTATTCTCTTTTCTCCATATATGGTAATCATATTTAAGCTGGTAGGCATTATCAAATGAGAAAATATTTGTATAGTGCTTAATACAATGCCTGGTATATGGAAAATGCTATATAAATGCTGGCTAGTATTATTATAGATAGAGCTCTTATCCTAGAGTCAGGAAGCTTTGAATTCAAATGTGGCCTTATATACTTTCTTTACCCTAAACAAGTCACTTTACCGCTGTCTGCCTCAGTTTCCTCATCTGCAAAATAAAGATTATAATAGCACCTACTTCCCAGGATAGTAGTGAGAATAAAATATTTATAAAGTACTTTGCAAACTCCAAAGTGCTATATAAATGCTAGCAATTATTACTTTTATCAATACTTTTTAATGTATATTGCTTACAACTGATGTACTATGTCAAAAAGAAACATTGATTTTTATGATGATAATGAAATGCTAAGCTTTCAAGGCCTTTGCCTTGAATTTTCTCATTTTAAGTTTTCACTAATGTATTCATGTTCTTTACATCACAATCATTTTCCCATATACCCTTCCCATTTCATCTCCCATTTCATCTCCCAAACCCTCCCTTGCAATACAAAAAAAAAAAAAAAAAAAAAAAAGCAGTCAAACAAAATGAACTAATGCAATCCTCTACTTGCTCATTTCTGCCATATTCAGATTGGCATCTGACTTCTAGATTCAAGGCTGACCATTATATTTATTCTGAATTTAGTTTTCTTTGCGTATTTTTATTTATAGTCTTTTTACTTATAAATTAAAATTCACGTAAATCTTCCCATGTTTCTCTGGATTCTTCGTATTCGTAGTTTCTTGTGGTTCAATAATACCCTACTTCATCCCTCAATGAATGGACCCTACCTGTTTCCAATTCTTTCCTATCATCAAAAAAATGCTGCTGTGAATAGCTCCACATATATAGGAGACTTCTTTCTGTCTTTGACTTCCTTAGAATATATTCTGGAGAGTGGGCTTCCTGGGTAAATGCTTTAGCCTCTTTTCTCACATAATTCTAAATTATTTTTCAGAAAGGTTGAATCCATTTAGAAGTCCAAATATATCTTATGTGCCTGACGTCCCACTGCCTCTCCAGCATTGACTTTCCCATCTTTTATCTATCATCTTTGCCAAATTTCAGGGCATTCTGTGAAACCTCAAAGCTTTAATTTGCATTTATTTTATTATTAGTGACTTAGAGCATTTTTCCAAATGCTTCCTGAAAAGTGTGAAAGTCTGACTTTTCTTTGGATATCTGCCTGACTTTTCAAGAGGCAAGAAATGTAGAGGAAAATGACTTAACAACTTTAATGTAAACTGCCCTTAGTTAAATGTGCTTTTCTCTTGAAATCACTGCTACAGACATAAACCATTTTCAAAACTAAAAACAGCCAGAGGTAACTCTCAACATTTGTGCCCTTCAGAGTGACTTATTCCTTTTTACCAATCCCATTCACGATAATTCACTTGGTCCATTCTGCCTGCACCCATCAGCTGAGGAGATTTGCAGATACATCACTGCAATAAATACAGCAGGTCAGCCCTTCCATTCTTCATGAGGTTTAAAGATGGAAATCACTCAAGTTAAGACGGGTCAGCCTGGATGGACAACCATCTTCTGGGTAAACATAAAAACAGGTAAAAATAGACTGCCTCTCACGGAAATATGCATTCCTTTTCTTCAGTGTTTAGCTAAAGACCATTCACTAACTTGAAAATGAGTTTGAACCCTATATTTGAGTGTATCAGGACAGGCTAAGGATCTAGGATCAAAAGATCCTAGATTTAGCCCTAAAAGGCACTTCAAGGTCATCCAATCTATCTTTCTCGCTCATACACACCCACACACCTACTCCCTCCATAAATACAGATAAGCAATTCACTTCTTTTTTTAAATTAAAGCTTTTTATTTTCAAAACATATGCATGGATAATTGAACCTTTGCATAACCTTATGTTCCAATCTCCCCCTTCTCCAACCCCCTCTCTTAGTTGGCAAGTAATCCAATATATGTTTAACATAGTAGAAATATATGTTAAATCCAGGATAGGCATATATATATTTATATATTTATGTAATTATTTTGCTACATAAGAAAAATCAAATCAAACAGGGAAATTTGAGAAAGAAAATAAAATGCAAGCAAACAACAAAAAGTGAGAATGCTATGTTGTGATCCATACTTAGTTCCCACAGTCCTCTCTCTGGGTGTAGATGGCTCTCTTTATCACAAGATCATTGGAACTAGTCTGAATCATCTCACTTTTAGCAACTCACTTTTTTTCCTGATTTCAATGCTCTTCATTCTTTTATTGAATAATGATTTTTTCCAATTACATATGAAAACAATTTTGAACACTTTTTTTTAAAGTTCCAAATTCTCTCCCTTCTTTCTTCCCCTCACTCCTCCCTGAAATAGTAAGCAATTTGATATAAGTTCTACATATGCAATCATGCTAAACATGCTTCTATATTGCTTGTGATATGAAAAACATAAATAAATACACACAAATAAAGAAAAAGAAAGTAGTATGTTTCAATCTGCATCCAGACTCCATCGGTTTAGGTGGCTAGCATTGTTCATCATGATTCTTTTGGAATGTCTTGGATCATTCTACTGTTTAGAACTGCTAAGTCATTCCCAGTTTGTTCCTTATACAATATTTCTATTTCTACACACAATGTTCTGCTCACTTTCCTCTGTATCAGGTTCGATAAGTCTTTTCAGGTTTTTTCTGAAAGCATCCTGCTCCTCATTTCTTAGAATAGAATTGTATTCTATTACAACAACCATGATTTGCTCAGCTATCTCCCAAATGATGGGCATATGCTCAATTTCCAATTCTTTAACAGTACAAAAAGAGCTGCTATAAATATTTTTATATAAGTAGATCATTTTCCTTTATTTTAATCCTCTTTGGAGACATACCTAGTAATGATATTGCTGGGTCAAAGGGTATGGAAATTTGATTGACTATTGAGCTATCCAAATTGCTCTCCAGAATAATTGAATCAGTTCACAATTCCACAAATAGTGCATGAGTGTCCCAATTTTCCCACAATGCTTCCAACATTTATCATTTTCCTTTTCTGTCATATTATCCAATCTGATAGGTGTGAGGTAGCACCTCTGAGTTATTTTGATTTGCATTTCCCTAATCAATCATGATTTTGAGCATTATTTCATATGTCTATGGATAGCTTTGATGTTCTTTTTCTGAAAGCTGCCTATTCATATGCTATGACTATTTACCACTGAGAAATGAGGTATCCTCAGAAGCTTATTTTTAATTTATAATTTTACTGAGTTTAATGGAGCAGTGAGTATTTAAGTGAATTGTCCAAGTTTACACATCCAGTATATGTCAGAGGCAAGACTTGAACCCATATCTCTCTAACTCAAAGGCAGGTTCTTATGCCATGCTAACTCTCCTTTCATTTTGTACAAAAGTAAAAACTGAGGAAGTCCAGAGAAGGGAGATTACTTGCTCAATGTTATTTAAATTATAATCATTTTAAAAGCTCACAGTCACATAAAACTTTAAAGTTTAAAATTTACAAAGTGCCTTATATCTTTATCCTTACAATAATCCCATGAGGGAGGTTTGATATTCATATTTTACATTTAAACCTCAAGTGATTTAAGTGTATTTCTCAGGATCAGTTAGCTAGTAAGGGGTTCAGATAAGATTTTATTCAGCAAGAATTTATTTTTATTAAAAACATTTTTCAAGTTAACAAGCATTTATTTTGTCTCCTGCATTTGGAAAATAGAAGGAGAAAATGAAATCTTTATAATAAATAATTATTACAAAGCCAAAAAATTTCTCATATTGTCCTTATCCAAAATTTGGATCTCATTCTGTATATTTAGTCTATCAATCACCTTCCTGTCAGGGGAGCATACTTCATCATCGGTCCTCTGGGATAATGGTTGATGATTTTGTTGATCACAGTTTTTAAATGTTTCAAAGTTATTTGCCTTTATAATGTTTTGATCATTATTCAAATCCTTCTCCTGGCTCTGGTCACTTCACTCTACACCAATTCATACAAATCTTCCCAGATCTCTCTTAAGCCAACATCTTTGTAATTTCTTACAGGACATTATTATTCCAAATATTTACATGCCATAATTTTCTCAGTCACTCCCTGATTGATAGGCAGTTTCCAAAAATTTTTTTAAACTGGTTTCCAATTTTTGCCAGCACAAAAAGAGATATTCTAAATATATTTGCACCCAAATAAGCTTTTCTTCTGTCATTGATCACTATGTGAAATAGAATTAGAAATTGTCAAAGATTATGCACCATTCAGTAACTTTTTGTATATGGAAAATATTTATCAAGGGCCTCTTATTTGGCAAGCACTGAGCTAATAATTGGAGATATGAAGAGAAAAACCCTAAATCCCCTCTCAACAACCTTACACTTTTTTTTCATTTGAACCCAGGTCCCTCTTTATTTCAATTCTTATGTTCTATCTACTATGCAATGAACAGCAAATAAGCATCATTTAGTATTTTCTCATTTTAAAATCAAATCATATTTATCATTAGAAGCCAGAAAACAATACAGGGGAAGTAAACTATTTCCTTAATTTTGGAGAACATCAGCAAATTGCCTTTATCACTAGTCCATTCCCGCTGCCAGAGATAGTTCTTATAATTTGTTCCTAATATAACATTTTCTCTAGGACCTGAACCCAGACCAGAAGGTTTAGAAGTACTGATGTGATCCTCTTTCCCTACAGGATCCCCCATGAATGTGAAGTTTCGGTTCTCCTCAAGGGCTGTAATATGTCTCTTTTTTTCTTTGTTACAGATAAGAATTTGATTGACTGGACTTGTTGAGAATTAATAAAAAGCTAACTTTTTGCCACAAGGCTTCTGATTCCCTCGTGGAATGATGGCAGCTCAGGAGCTTCTCTGGAGGTCACCCAAAGGTGTCAGGAGAGTCAGACATTTCATATGAAGTTGAGGGATGTTGCAGTTGAAGGATGCTGCCAATATCTGAGATGATTTGAGGGAAAGGGAGGTATAGAAAAAGTAATTGAGAGAAGGGATAGCACTTTAGGAGAAATTAAAGGAAACAGACTCTTCCCTCAAGAAAATACAGCTCTAATAATAGCAAAGGTGGAAGGAAGGTGAATTTCTATAAAGTAGATCCATCAATCGAACTGAAAACTTCTGGTGTAGGAGAAATGGGTCACAATAACAGTCAAATCCTTGCCATGCCAGGGGTTATTTGCAAAGGACACTTTTGCAATTTTTAGAGCATTTGTCCAGTTTCAGGATCTTCTTATCTATTTGTTCCTTAATCTTCTTACAAACCATGTCTCCTATTATTTTATTGAACATTCACTCATCCAATCAGTTTTTATTACATATTTAAAATGTATAAGTCATTATCCTAGATACATTGTCCTAGAGACCAAAAAAATGGAGGATACTTCAAGATGTTTACATTCTACTGGGAAGAGATGATATGTAAATAGGTACATATATATATATAGATAGATAGATAGATATAGATATAGATATAGATATAGATATCAGGAAAGGCCTGTAAGCACCAGAGGATTCATTTGAGATTTTCCATAGCAAATAGTCTTTGTACCTAAATCTTGATGGAAGCTAGAGATCCCCAAAAGAAGAGAGGAGGATGGACTGCATTCTTCACATCTTTTGTCAGGTTATTTGTAAACACCAAATTTGAGTCTCAGTAATATTGAGCTAGAGATCATGAAGTGAAGATTCTTCATTTTACAGAAGTTGAAAGGGAAAGCCAAAAAAGTTAGGAACTTTTTCCAAAGCCATCAAACTAAAAAAGGAATGGAGCTTGGACGCAAATCAGGGTCTCTTGATTAATAGGACAGGACAGATGGACAGCAAAGTGGATAAATTACTGGATTTGAAATCAGGAAAATTTAAATTAAAATCTAGCCTCATTTATTTCCTAGATGTTTAACCCAAGGCAAGTCACTTAATTTGTTTGCCTCAGTTTCTTCATCTGTAAAATGGGGATAATAATATGTCTCCCATGATGGTTGTAAGGATCAAATGAGACGATTAGATAGCCTGGCACATAGTAAGAATTATATCTTTTTTTTTCTTTTTTTAACATATGTGAAGTGCTTTGTAAATGTTGAAGGGCTATATAAGTGCTATTATTATTATTATTCCTATTGTACTTACTGCCCTGTGCTTTTGCAGTGCTAGACTATAAAACCTCGTTTCAGCACTAGATAATCTCTTCTTTTGAAGTGAGCTAGCTTGGAAGTCTAATAAGTTAAAGGCATCTCATTCTAAAAATTAATTTTTCTTTTTTAAAAAATCACTTTTGGAAAACATGTTTTCTTTCGCTTTAAGGTCACTAATCATTCTCTCAGTTCAAAATGGATCCTAAATGGAGCATCAGCAATATTCTTTCATTTCTTTAAATGGGGATTATTAATTAAAGATTCTTCTTATGTGAAAAGAAGGTAATATCACAGCCTGGGAAACATGTCTTCCATTTAAGAATAACAATTTTAACTTACAACTTTGCTCCCAAATTATTATAATGTTAACATGATTTTAGTGATGTCCAGGTCTCAATGGTTCACATATATTGTCATTTAGGAATGATCATTTTTATAGGAAAATTTTAAAAATAAGTTGTAATGATTACTTTTATCTTTATATCATAGTCATTTCTGGATATTTGTCTCTCTCCCTGACCCAATCCAAATGGAATATTCTGTTATAAAAATTTTTAAGTGGTTTATCAGGAACAATCTATATAGTGACTACATCAGATATTATAGTCAACATTCTGGCCTACTACTCCTCCACCTCCCTGTTCTACAGGGCTATTTCTAGTTTTTCAATGACTTAAATTTTAGTTTCCTTTTTTCCACCTTTCCATTTGCATTGTAGTATAACTTCTTTTCTTTCACTTCTTTCATTTTCCATCTCTTCATACAAATCTTCCCTCATTTCTGTAAAAATCTTCACACTTATTATCTATTACCCAATAACTTTCCATTGGATTCTCATGGTAATAATTTGTTCAGCCATTCTCCAATTTATGGGCATTCTATGTGTTTTTGGTTCTTTGTTACCACAAAAAAGTGCCAATATGGATACTTGAATATATACTGGACCTTTGTTTCCAAGGTTGCTTTATTGAGATATAGGTCAACAGTGAGATTGCTGGGTCAAAAGGGTCTGAAGAGCATAGTCATTGAATTTTCAGATGAAGACATTAAAGCCATCTATAGTCGTATGAAGGAAAAAAAAAAAAGCTCTAATTCACTACTGAGAAATGCAAATTAAAGCAACTCTGAAGTATTACCTCACACCTATCAGATTAGGTAAGATAATAAGAAAAGATAACAATAAGTGTTGAGGGGATGTGGGAATATTGGGACACTAATCCATTATTAATGAAATTGTGAATTGATCCAGTTATTCTGAAGAGCAATTTGGAACCATGCCCAAAGGACTATAAAACTGTGCATACCCTTTGATCCAGCAATATCACTGTGGTCTATATCCTAAAGTGATCATAAAATAAGGGAAAGAATCCATAGCCATCTGTGCAAGAAAAAAAAAATTGTTGCTGCTCTTTTTGTGGTGACAAGGTATTGGAAAATGATTAGCGGTCCATGAATTGGGGAATGGCTGAATAAGTTATAATATGTAAATATGACACAATACATGTTCTATAAGAAATGAGGAGCAGACTGATTTCAGAAAAGCTTAGAAAGACTTACAGGAACTGATGCTAAGTGAAGTGAACAGAACTGGGAGAACATTGTGCATAGTAGCAGTAAGATCATAGTTGATCATCCATTGTAATGGATTTAGCTCTTCTCAGCAATATAATGATCTAAGGTAATTCCAATAGACTTGTGATGGAAAATGCCCTCCTCATCCAGAGAAAGTACTGTGGAGATTGAATGCAGGTCAAAGAATACTATTTTTATCTTTTTCTTTTGTTTGTCCTTTTAATGATTTTTCCTCTTTTTTTCTGATTTTTCTCTCCCAACATGATTAATATGGAATTATATTTTAAATGATTGGACAGGGACAGTGCAGGTCTAGAACACTAGACCTGAAGTCAGGAGGACCTAAGTTCAAATCTGATTTCAGACACTTAAAACACTTCCTAGCTTGTGACCCTGGGCAAGTCACTTAACCCCAATTGCCCCAGGAAAAAAAAATGATCAGACATACATAACCTAAATCAAATTGCTTGCTGTCTTGGGGAGGAGGGAGACAAAGGAAAGAGAAAAAAAAATGGAACTCAAAATCTTACCAAAAAATGAATGTTGAAAACTATCTTTACATGTAATTGGAAAAATAAAATATTATTAAAAATTTTAGTTATATAAAAAGGTACAGTTACTTCTAGCTTAATTCCAAATTATTTTCCAGAATAGCTAAACATTAAACACTTCTACCAATAGTGCATTGATGTGCCAGTGTCCTCATAGTGCCTCCAATACTGTTTCTAATTTGTCTTTGACAGTTTCTAGGGTGAGAGATAAAATATAAGAATTTTTTTCTCCTATTGCATTTCTCTTGTTTTTGGTGATTTAGATCATGTGTCCATGTGGTCAGTGATAGGTTGCAAACCTTTTGAAAACTTTTTTTTTTCATATTTTTTAATTATTTATTAAAATAACTCTTGTTCATATATGTGTGAGGTTTCTTATATGTTATAAATCTAACTTGTTAATGACAATTTTTCTTCTTATTCAGGTGCATTGATTTCATCTGTGCAAAAGCTTTTAAATCATAATTACTCAAAATTGTAAATCTTACCTGTTATGATCATGTCTATCCCCACTGTGGCTAAACAAAGAAAAGTTAGCCATATTTAGCCATAACAATTAAGGAATTTTTTTCTATTCTCTCTAATTTCTTGAGATGTGACATTTTAAAATTTGGATTGCAGATTCATTTGGAGCTTATATAATATGCTGGTATAAAGAAGTAGTTTACTGTGAATTACAACAAAGGCTATCCAGAAACACAATCCGATGGACATCATTATATTGTACCTCCTAAGCAACTTGTCAGAAGTTTTCAGTTCTGTCTCTGCCTCTCCATAGAATGTTCCATAGCACAAATTTAGAATCTTGAAACCCCATTTTCAATTCAAGAACAATATATGGCCACGGTCAAAATTGTCAGAACCATTGGGGTTCTGGCATTTCCCAAAGAGCCTGTGGGTAAGCTGGACCAATAGGAACTTATAAAACTCAGCACTGCTTTAGTCCCAAGTCCTTTCTTATATATTGACGCTCTCAATGAATTATAATTTCAACACCAGCATGAAAATGCATGAAGCTTTCCCTATTTATTCCTCGGGGGATTTCACTTAACAAAGAAATCTAAACAACTCAGGGGTCTAAGTTTGCAGTCTGGAGGTTAGAACTGAGGAGATAAATACATAAATAATGAACCTGCATATGCACATTTGTAACAAAGGAACTTCATACCAGAATAAGAATAGGTGTTAAAGTAACTGGGTAATTTAGAAGGGAAAGTGAGAGAGGGGGAGAGGAAGAGGAGAGAGAAAAAGAGAGAAGGGGGAAAGCACCAGAGTTCCAGGGGAGCCAGGGTTTATTTGTTTCCTCCCTTCTCCTTTCTTCTCTTCTGTCCTTCATTCTTTCATCCCCTTACAATTTATCTTCAATTTTTCTTTCATCTTCTTCCCTCCCTCTTCTCCCTGATTTTTTTCTTTCCTCTTCCTTTCCCTCTTTCTCTATTGCTCTCTTCTTCTATTCCCTGCCTTTCCCATCTACCTTATACCCAGTTCTATCAGTAATGAATTTATATCATTCTTACCTTCTCATTGGAATTTGATAACCACTTGATAATGTAATCCACATTGTAGTAAACTCTGATAAAGGGACCTAAATTAATTTTGGGTAGTGGGGGGAATGGAGATGCCATAATATTCAACCTTCAGAATGTTATGGTCTTCTGAGGTTCTTTCACTTAATTCTTTCTTCTTATTCCTTCTTCTTCTTCTTCTTCTTCTTCTTCTTCTTCTTCTTCTTCTTCTTCTTCTTCTTCTTCTTCTTTTCTTCTTTTCTTCTTCTTCTTCTTTTCTTCTTCTTCTTCTTTTCTTCTTCTTTTCTTCTTCTTCTCTTTTCTTCTTCTTCTTCTTCTTCTTTTCTTCTTCTTCTTTTCTTCTTCTTCTTCTTTCTTCTTCTTTCTTCTTCTTTTCTTCTTTCTTCTTCTTCTTTTCTTCTTCTTCTTCTCTTCTTCTTCTTCTTCTTCTTTCTTCTTCTTCTTCTCTTCTTCTTCTTCTTCTTCTTCTTCTTCTTCTTCTTCTTCTTCTTCTTCTTCTTCTTCTCTTCTTCTTCTTCTTCCTCCTCCTCCTCCTCCTCCTCCTCTCCTCCTCCTCCTTCTCCTCCTCCTCCTATCTTTCTTGTTTCCCCCATCTCACTCTCAGTCCCTACTTTTTCCTTCCCCACCATTTGATCACAAAAAAAAAAAGAGGAAAAGAATGTATATGTACAATAATACTTATAACAATTTAATGGTAGCTCAAAATTGAAAAATTAAAGGGTTGTCCTCCAATTGGTAAATAGCTTTTTTAAATTGTGGCATATGCTTGCAATGGAAATAAGGAAGGATGAAAGAAGCAATTTTACAATAAACTAGGATTATTAAGTGACACAGGGCAAAATAAAGAGGAATAATTTAGACAATAGTAAGAACATGATAGAGAAAAACAACTTCGAATGACTTGAGAACACTCATAAGCACAAGGCTAAAGCAAGAGTCCAAAAGAAAGAAGAACCTGCCTCGCATCTGCTGGAGAGGTCCTAAAGTTAATATGCAAAAAAAGATGAGCAGTTTCCAATATTGCTGATTAGAGGATTTGTTTTCTCAGGTTTGCAGCTGTGTATAGAAGGGGATTGTTTTTTGATATTTCTAATAAGGTCAAAGTTGGGGGGGATTTGGTGTCTGGTCATTTTCAATCTAGTTTAACTTTTTATGACCCCATTTGTGGTATTCTTGACAAAGATTCTGGAGTGGGTTGCCATTTCTTTTTTCCAATTTATTTTACAGATGAGGAAACTGAGGCAAACAGGCTTAAGGGACTTGCCCAGGGTAATTCAGATAGTGTCAGAAGACAGATTTTAATTCATGTAAATGAGTCTTACTGACTCTAGACCTGGCACTCTATCCAATGCACCATCTAGCTACCCATATGGGGGTATAAGAAAAACAAATTAATATAAAATCTTTTCTAGGCCATTCCTCAATTTTTGTTCATTAGTATTTATTCTATACTTCAATTAACTATTTTCTCTGTTAATTTTTAATAATATTTAGTATTTGGTAATAGCCAATTCTGCTCCCTTATCCTACAATCAAAGAATTATAGAAAAAATCATTTCATAAAAGTATTTCCTCACTGTTCTATAATAAAAAATGCTCATGATTAACACTGAAATTTAAGACATAAATCTATAGGGGAAAAATCATTGCACCCTAATTGATGTGACTATTGAAAAGATGGAAATGTTTTAAATAGGCATTTCTACAAGTAGATGTTTTTGCTTATGAAGCTTCTTTTGAAAATGACTTTATAAGCTTTGATAATTCCAACAACTGCCTATGTTGAATCTGAAGCATGTCAGGATAAGAGGTCAGATGATGGAATACTTGGGTCCCTTACAACTCTAAGGCTCAATGATTCTGGGTCATCTCAGCTGCCAACTCAGGCCCTTATGGAATCAGAATCACCCTGATCCTCCTCCTTCCCTGTCACATTCTCATGCTGACTTTGCCCCTTGGTAGGAAGCATAGACTGAGAGATTTGTTTATTTTTAATTTTATTTATCTAAATGGGACCAACTCAATCTCAACATGTGTCATCTTCTTTAGTGTAATGCTCCATAACTGTGACTCCTTCTATCCCCTTTGTAAAGGTTTTGGACCCTCGATTCAAGAGAATGTGCCTATTTTCAATACTACCCATAAACCTATTCCTGCTAGACCTTAGAAGAAAATGGTTAGAAGCAGCTGAAATGGGATCAGAGAAGTCAAAAAACAGTTAGCTCTGTTAAGATGATGCTGAAATGAATTCTCTGAAAAGAATCAGCCATTTGAGCTAAAATATCAATTTTGTCTTTAGAAAAATATATTGAATAGAAAGGCTAAAGACAACACAGGAACTTACAATAATGCAAGGAGCCAAAGAAAGACCATGGTCACTTAATGGAGCCCCAATGAAGCATTTATGGGGAGCCCTCTATAGCCTGGCTCTCATTTTCCTTTCTAGTTTTATTTCAGTTTATTTTCTGCATTTCCCACTGGAGTCAGACTGGTCATCTAGTTGTTCCCCATGCATGGCAGTTCTTTTCCAGTTTTGATGCCTTTATAAAGTGGTAACCATGCTTGGAAGGCGTTCCTTCTTCATTTTTTACCCTTAGAATCTCTTGCTTCCCTCAAGACAACTCAAGTACCATATCCTGTCCCAGATGAGGTGTTTTCTGAACATGGCCTCCATCATTGGCGATCTCTCATGTAAATTACTTTACCTCATTCTCTAGATAGTTGGGATAAGTTCTTTGTAGCAAGGGGCCTTTTTGTCTTTGTCTCCATGGCATCTAGCACAGGCTCTTGGGAATTAAAGTGAATCACAATGACAAGAATTATACAAGACAAGAAGGGAGAAAGGAGTCATGATCTGAACTGGTGAGACCCTGACTCCACTGAAGCATTGAATGAACAAAATTGGTCAATGCTAAGAATATTTCACTTTTTAATCAGTTGTCTTGTAGAAGTAGCCTTCATTTTTATTAAGCAAATACACTAAAGTCAATAAAGAAGGTTGTGGGGGGGGAGGGACAGTACTCTTAGTTGATGGGATACTTCTCTCCTTGTCAGAAGCATTGGTCTACAAACCATTGAGTACTAAAATACACCCTTGGGATCTGTGTCAAATCAAACAACAGCAGTCAATAAACGACTTAAGACTTTGCCATCAAAACACTCCATCTTCTGGGAGGATGAGAAGAGTCATCCATCCAGCAATAAAATTTCCATGGCACTATGGCTAGGATTGATATTGTTATTCACTCATTTCAGTCATGTCTGATTTTTCATGATCCCATTTGGGCTTTTTTTGGCAAAGATACTGGAGAGATTTGTCACTTTCTTCTCCAGTTCATTTTACAGATGAGGAAATTGAGGCAAACAAGGTTAATGCATTTGCCCACAGCTAGTAAATGTCCGATGTCATATTTGAACTCATGAAGATGAGTCTTCTTGAGTCTAGGTCTCTAGCCACTTTGCCACTCAGCTGCCCAGAATTACTGAATCAAAACTTTATCTGAAGGCAATTTAAATGTATACCTTGCAGCCTCAAAATACTTATAGCTAGGACCTCAAAACAAATTTGAACTCTAATTTATTAGGTCAAGTAAATTAGAACAATCCATCACTATTCCACATCTTGGTATCCACGGCAGACCTGAACAACTAAAGTTTTGGTTTTAGTAGATAAGGAAGAAGATTATAATCCAAAGAAAACCCAGTTTCTATGGAACATGAAATCAGCCAACAAGACATAAGATGGAAGAGATTCCTATAATAGCATCTAAAGATGAATGGAAAAGTCAGAGAGAAAAGCAACTTTAGAAATGTATCAGATGTACCATGCAATTACCTTTTCAATAAATACCCAATGCTTCCCAACCTGTGTATAAAAAGTGTCAATGTTATAATTGTGTCTTAAAAGCACGATCGTACAGAAGTCAGGCCGAGAATAAAATGAATGAAGGCAATATCCTCTCTATACTTTGCCTAGGATTTTATTACATTCTCCTTCACAATAGGCAGAGTTATGCTATTTAATTTCAACTAGACCCTCACAATTGTTCGATTCAATTAATTGTTAAACTGAATTACCTCAGTGTTCTCATCTCTCTGCCTTTGACTGTCATTTATCCTATGTCTAAAAGGGGTCAGGGTAATGTACTACCTGTACATATACTCACATACTCACTCACACACATAGACATGCACAAGCACACACACTCATATGCATGTACACACCCACGTATCCCCTTCCTCTAAAGTCCTTCCCTTCCTTTAAAGCCCATTCCGGATACCTCCTACTCCATGGATCCTCCTTCTTCTCTCCCTCAACTGAAAATAAAAGGATTACCAAAGTTCAGCATCTAACCAGTACCTCCCCAAGGATTCCCTCTACCTGCCTCCTTCCTGAAAATTCTTCTAGCACTAGGTCAAAGTCTTTCCTCTGTATATATCTCATTCTTTCATATATCCAATTATTTATATCCATTTCTTCTTCCCTTCTTTCTTCCATTGTCAGTTCCTTGAGATAAAGATTTATATCTTATTTATTATATCCCTCAATGTCTAATATAGTATCATAGATTTAGAACAGGATCGGGACACCCATTGAGTGTACTGTCATTTCCCAAATGAGGAAACTGAGGCACAAAAAGGGTTAATTGACTTGCCCAAAGTCACATAATTGAGGTAGATTTTTTCTCCAGATCTTCCTGACTGTAAGTCCAGCATTCCATCTGCTAGCCTACAATATTTTAACAGAGAGGGGAATGGATCAAAAAGATCTCTGTTGGTGATTCAAACTAGTTCCAATGGTCTTGTGTTGAAGAGAGCCATCTACACCCAGAGAGAGGACTGTGGGAACTGAAGATGGATCACAACACAGCATTTTCACTCTTTTTGTTGTTGTTTGCTTGCATTTTCTTTTGCTTCTCTTTTTTTCTTGTGCAGCATGATAATCATATACATATGCATGCATATATTGGATTTAACATATATTTCTACCATGTTTAACATAAAAAAAAATAAAAATACAACAACAAAAATCTCTATTGAATTCCTAACTCTGGCATTCAATAGCTCTGTGCCTCTATTCTCTCCTAAGCAAAAGGAATTTGCCCAAGGTCCCACAGCTGGTAATTAGTAAGGTAGGATTTGAACCCTAGTCCTGGGACTTCCCTCTCCTCATTCCTTGCCCTGGCAAGCATCCTATAATGCATTTTTAGGAGCCTTACTCCATTATCTGATAAGGAGGAGAAAAGAACATGAATTTCTAAGAGAATTGATCTGTCTGCATGCTCTTCATAAGAAGGTGATTTATTGCAACCATCCATCATATTTCTTGATTATTAATCACTGACAGAAAATGGAGCTTAATTGCTACAGTTGAGGAATGAACTAGGAGAAGCTTCCATATAAAAGTAGAAAGGCTGATAGATTTTTGAATATTGAATGACTTAAGAGGTTTTAAACATGAGGTTCCTACCAGAAGGCTCCTGCTGGACAGGGGGTATATTTTTCACAATGACTTAACTTGAGAGTGTCTCAAGGCTGATTATCAAATTTCCATTTGGGCCCTACACCCTCATGGGACTCGGTTCTAGGTTTGCCCACTGCCCTCAGAATACCCATACCATAATTGGCTGAGTGACAAATATCTGGGTAGAAAATTTTAAAGCATGAATGATAATGTGTTCAGATCCTGTCAGATAAAGGTTGCCAGTAAGAAGAAATAAATGCAATAAAACGGTTTGCTCTGAGGAGTCTGCCCAAGAACATTAAGCCCCATTGTAAGTACAGCATAAATAGATTCCATAGTGGACAGAGGGCTGGCCATGGAATAAAAAACATGGTATCAAAGCCAAAGTTGTGCCATCAGGAGCAAGTTATTTAATTTTTCTGTGCCTCAATTTACTCATTTTAAAAATAAAGATAATAATATTTCACCTTTCTTACCTGGCAGGGATGTTGGAAAGAAAACACTTGGTGAAATTTTTTGTCTTTTAGACAACAAATGTGAGTTATCACATCATCTTTATTGTTGTAATGTCCCTTTTTTTCCTGTGAGATGGCCCTGTGTTGTGGGCTGGAAAAAAAAAAAAAAAAGGACGGAGATTTGTTTGGCTCAAAAAGCAAGAAGTACCTGAAAAGGAGCTTGTTGGAGATCCCACTCTGGAAACAGATTAAGAAACAAGAGGTGGTTGTGAGTAAGAAGTGAGGTTTTTGAATGGACACCATGACTCTCAGAGACCCAAACAGGTAGGAAAGATACACATACACACACAAACACACACATTACACACACACACAAAATCACTCACAATCTCCCCTGACTTCTAATGCTTATAAGTCTTAAGATTACTTAGAGTAGATTCCCCTTGACTGAAGTATTTTTCCAACTAAAAAGCTTTTTACCTGTTGTGCCTTTTTGGGTCTATTCTAATTTGGGCTGGTAGATAGTACAATGGCTAGAGTGCTGGACCTACAGTCAGAAAAGGCTGACTTCAAATCCAGCTTTAAATACTAGCTCTGTGATGCTGGGCAAATCCCTTAGCCTTGTATTCCCCAGTTTCTATAAAATGAATTGAAGGACATGGCAAACCATTCTACTATATCTGCCAAAGAAAACCACAAAAGGGGTCGACAATAAAAATCTGTATAACTTCCCTGACTTGTAATTACTTTTGTTCTAGGATTTAAAAAAAAAGTATTTTTTTTCCATTTGCTATTCTTTTTTTCTTTTTGCTAAGGCAATTAGGGTTAAATGACTTTCCCAGGGTTACACAACTAGGAAGTATTTAAGTGTTTGACGCCGGATTTGAATTCAGGTCCTCTTGCCATCAGGACCAACACTCTATCCACTGCACCATCTAGCTGTCCAAGTATTTGCTATTCTTGATAATATTTGTTACCAATATTTGGGGGGAGGGTGTTAAATGAATGTCATCAAGTTAGCTTTTACTCTCCTGTTGAGAACAATTTGAGAAAATGGCACTTATCTCTGGTCTCCACATGTACTCGTAGTTGAGGTATGGGAGATAGATATAATTCATCTTAATCCCTATTTTTATTTTATTTTATTTTATTTTGGGGGGATGGGAAGGTAAGGCAATTAAGTATCTCCAGGGTCACACAGCTAGTAATTTTTAAATATCTGAGGCCAGATATTTTTAAGGAGGATTTTTTCTCTATCTTGAAATCTAAGAATTCATGCCATACAAAAAGACACCAATCACCAGGCTCAGAATCTAAAAAGAAATCATTCTCTGAGATAACAAGTTTTAAATAAAATGATTCATAACATCATATCATTAATTTCTTTGTAAAAGAGAATCCCTTTTGGCATCTCTGGGGTTTCTTTCAACTCAGTCAATATGACTTAAAGATGGTAATAATTGGTGAAAATTTCACAGTTAATTAATAGTAAACTTCAACATATTGGAATCTATCCGCAATTTGGTTCAGGAAGTCATGTTCTTGACTGTTTCAGGAATGAGGCATTTGAATTACAGATTTTGACAATAATTGTCTCATGTCTCACTGTAACAGAAATCTATCCTCCATCTCTATCAAACCATTGTCAAGATGGGTTATCACTCTGAAATATGAAACCATTTTCTAGCAGTTGATTTGACAAAGTTCAAAAAACCCAGTGTGCATCAGTGAACAGACTCTCCTCTGGCCTAAAAACCAACGTCACTAAAGAACAGATCAACAGATCGAGAACATGACTATTTAATGACAAGAAGAATGAAAATGAGTGACTTCTTAAAAACAAAATGTAAGAATTACAATTATAGATTTCTTTAAAATAGATATAAATGCTTGGAATTCAGATGCTTAGAATACTATGAATACTTAAATCGTCTGTTTAGAGTTTCGTGACTTCCAAAGTCAACAATTTGGCCAGTGTGGATAGTCACTCCACAGATGCAGATAACAACTCGGGTACAATTTAGTAAATTGTCTTAAAAGCTCACTCTGCAGTCAGCTTTTCCATAAAGCTAAATCATCACTAGATCTATATCTGAAACCTTTCCAGCTCTGCAGAATGAGACAATAGAAAAGATCCCTGGATTTGAAGCCAGAGGTCATGGGTTCAAATCCTGCCTGTGATATGTTATCTGTATGACCTTAAATAGATCCAGTCACTTCTCCGGAGCCTCAGGATTAGATGGTCTTTAAGGCCCTTTCCAAAATCTGGGATCCTTTGATGCTCTGATTTGTAGGGATTTTGCTTCCTGGAAAGCCTATGGGGAACTGAGCTCATCTCCATGAAATAATAAAGCATCAAAATTGGATTTAGCAAAGGAGTCTGGTGAGAAGAAAGATTTTGTTTTCTAAGCTTTAAAGGAAAGTTTTCCAAATAGAGTAGGAGTGTTCTCTTGGGTGTGCAGGAACAAGTTTTTCTACTTGTATACCCTTTACTAGAATATTGTCCATTTCTTTTCTTCCCATAATCAGATTATTACCCAACCTTAATTATTGAATGGGTGTGAGCTCGGTCAAATTGAGACCTGATGAATAATGAAGACCTAAAAAGGCTTAAAAAGACCAAGGTCTCCCATTTCATTCAGGACCATCTCCCTTCATCCTGAACCATATCTGGTCACTAGACTCAGATGGCTCAGGAGGGGAAAGTGAGGCAGGTGATCCTTCCCTCACTTAAGTACAACCCCTCCCTTACAAAAATATCATGTGGACCCACCATCACAGACCCAATCACAGTTAAAGCTAGAAGCAACCCAGAGGATACTGGGTTAAGCTAAGTGGTGGTTGTTTGTTTGCTTGGTCTGTTTTTTTCTTTCTCATGATTTTTTTCCTTTTTGATCTGATTTTTTTGGCACAACATAACAAATATGGAAACATGTTTAAAAGAATTGCATATATTTAAGCTACGTCAGATTGCTTGCTGTCTTGGGAAGAGGAGAGGTAAGGAACAATGCAAGAAAAGGAAAAAACCAAGCAAACAAACGCAAACATTACAAAAAGTACAGCATTTTCATCTTTTTGTAATGTTGTTGTTTGCTTGTTTTTTTCTCCCTCTTCATCGGATTTTTTTTTGTGTAGCATGCCGAACATGGAAACATGTTTAGAAGAATTGCATATGTTTAACCTATATTGGATTGTTTGCTATTTGGGAGAGTAGGAGGAGGAAAGAGAGGGGAAAAAATTGAAAAATAAGGTTTTGCAAAAGTGAATGTTGAAAGCTATATATTTTTAAAAAATAAAATAAAAATGTATCCCATTTCACTGGAGGGAAACACTGGAGAAGTAACAATTTTTCCATGGCTCTCACAGTATGAGTAATCATTGTGATCAAAATAATATACCCAGAATATCTCAGTGCCTTCAGCACTCCCTAAATGTCATTTTACTGAACCTTAAATGTATAGCCTTGGTATAATAGAGTCTCTCTCCTTACCCACCCCCAGCCACAGATACAGGCAGGTATACTTGGATCCTGGATACAGTTAGACTGTGAGCATTTTGAGAGCAAGACCTCTGTCCTCTACTTTTCTTTCTATTCTCTGTACTTCGTACATAGTAAGTGCTACTTGACTGACTGACTAATATTAAGAAAAGAAATACAAAACAGAATGTATACCCTACAAAGCCACAATTTCTCCTTGACACAGGTTGGCCCCAGATTAAATATAGACATGCTTCAAACCTAGGAAATGCAGACATAGTTTTTTGTTTTTTTTTTTTAGCCACATGGCCATTCCTCCTTCAAGCAGAAAAAAAAAAAAAGACTTTAAGAAACAGAATATCATTCACAACTGATGCTCAACCAATGACCTCTGATAGAGTCAGTCATTAGATAAAAAAGTTGGCAATTCTGGATCTGGCTCCAAGCTAATTCCCCCTCATAGAATGGACCAGGGACTCCAATGTGGAAAGAATAATCAACGGCCAGTGTTTTCCTATTCATTTCCTGTCTCAGGCAAGGACACACACTTGCTTCTGGTCATGGTTGACTCATCAATCATGGAGTAGGGGGCAGTAGCAAGGGCAGGCCAGATGCTCTTGGGCCGTGCTTACCACTTTGCCTCCTGTGGCCCCCTCTATGCCCTTGACTTTGTCTGAGGCCCTTTTCCATTGACTGCTACATCTGCCTCATTTCTAGGCTGTCGCTATTTAATTGTGCCTCAGTTTCCTCAGCATGTCTACTCTTGGAGCCTTCGTGAGTTATGGAGGCAAGAGGAGTTTCAACCAAAAACACAGAGCCTCTATGACACAAATATTATTTATTATTATTTTCAGACCTTGAGATGAAAAATTGGAACCTGAATCATTCTGAAAAATTTCATAAGGTGGTACCCTGCTTTGTAATTCAGTTTTAATATGTATTATTTAATAATTAATTTAATAATAGATATTATTTAATCTCTATTATGAGTTTTTAATATCTATTATTATTATTATTAGATTTGACAAAAATAGTATCCCCTCTGCACACAGAGGAACCCGTAAAAAGACTGCAAAGAAGTTTACAGATATAAAATGGAAGTTCACATTTAAAGCAGTACCATTGTCCTCCCTGGTCTCTAACCAGAAACCAAGGAACAGCGAGACATGATGAGGAATAAGTGATTTTATCTCAGGCAGAAAGGAACTGAGTCACCCTTGGCTGGAGGAGAGAGGGGTGCACAAAGCAAATGGTTTTCTGGGACTTTGTCCTCTGTGGCTGTTTTAACTGAAGTTAATGAGAACATTCCTTGGCTAAGGCGCCATCTGTTCTCTTACAGGGAGCACCGAGGAGGGAAGCGGAAGGAGGAGGAAGGAGGCTTTGGTTAACTCTTTCCTGAACCTGGAGTCCAAGCTCAGCTCCTGGCCCCTTCAAGCGGCTTTTGATATTAAATCAAAGGAAATGAGCAAGTATTTGAAAGATCTTTCCGTATGGGAAAATGTGGCTTTACTGAGGTTACATGCTTTGTCCTAAATCACACAAGGAATAAAGGCAGAGATAGGATTTGAACTTGGGTCTTTAGGCTCCAAATTTCACATTATATCCACTTTGCCTTTCCTTCTGCTTGGCAGTACTTCAAGACTTTCTTAGATACTTTGTGGAAGGGGCAGCTAGGTGGTGCAGTGGACAGAGCACCACCCCTGAAGTCAGGAGGACCTGAGTTCAAATCTGGTATCAGATGCTTAACACGTCCTAGCTGTGTGATCCCGGGCAAGTCACTTAACCCCAATTGCCTCAGCAAAAAATTAAAAAAAAATTAAATCTGCTTTGTGGAAGAATTTCTTTTAGGTGATGGGTTGGACTTGATTTCTTGATTCTAGAGTACAATTCCACTCACACAGATTATCATCCACATTTCAAATCCTAATCACCTCTCATCTGGACAATTGGACATTTTGCTAATAAGGCTTTCCAGAATCTCCCATCTCCACAGATCACCCATTCATCCTTTAAATAACCGTCCCCAGCTCAAAAACCTTCAATGGTTCCCTATGGCCCTCAATATAAAGCAAATTCATCTATTTGGGCATTTGAAGCTTCTTACAATCTGGATCCAAACTATCTTTCCAGACTATTTAAATTCCCTGTCAGCCAGACTAATCTCCTTTCTGTTCCTCATAATAAGAATATAACCTCCACCTCTAATCCCTAGCATGCCCTAGACTCTTTGTTGTTATTTGGTCATTTTTCATTCTTATCTGACTCTCTGTGACCCCATTTGGGGTTTTCTTGGCAAAAATGCTGGATGGTTTTTGCCATTTCCTTCCTCAGCTCATTTTACAGATGAGGAAGCTGAGGCACACCAGGTTAAGCAACTCGTCCCAGGGTCACACAGCTAAGAAGTGCCTAAGAACAGATCAGTCCTCTCAAAAATCAGCTCAGATGCGATCTCCCATAATGTCTTTCATGATTCCTTAGTGTTTTTTCCTCTCCCCACCACTGAAATGACTTCATATACATTTGATATTTTTAGCCACCAACATATTGTTCTCCAAAACAGAACGCAAGTACCTTGAGAGCACAAATCGTTTTTGTTTTTTGTCCACCCATGTTCACTACAGTGCCAGTAACATAGTAGGTGCTTTAAAAATGCTTTTTGAATTGAAATGAATGAACAGTATGCAGATCTGGGCATAGCAATCTTTCCCCAGTAGGAAACCTAACTTCCAACCTCTGCTCTTCTGCCCTCAACAGGTGGGACATTAATGAATGTTTGCCGGGAGGGCTGTGTGCAAGGACAGAGTCAAGAAATCAGGTCCAACTCATCTCCTAGAAAGACAAAGTATCCACAAAGTATCTAAGAAAGACTTGAAGCACTGTGGAACGAGAGGAAAGGCAAAGTGGACATAGTGTGAAATTTGGAGCCTAACGACCCACGTTCAAATCCTGGCTCTGCTCTTTACTCCTTATGTGATCTAGGAAAAAGCACCCTCAGTAAAGCTAGTTTTCCCATATGAAAAATTATAAGACTGAATTAAATGGTGTGTAAGACTCTAAATTACCTTAAGGTTCTGAATGACCTTTCCAGCTGTAAATTGGGGTCCTTAATGTAATAATGTCCATGAACCTTTTTTAAAAAAACTATATTTTGATAGCTATATTTCAATGTAATTGATTTCCTTTTCAATCTATGCATTTGATTTTATGTTTTTAAAATCAGTATTCTGAGGAGACATTCACGGCACACAAAAGGCTTTAAAAAAACTTGACTTTAAATTCATGATTGTTACAGTTCTAAATCTAGGAGTCTATGACTTCCCAAGGGAGTCCATTCCAGGTCAGGAATTCGAATGTTCTTAAATGCAGCAGATGAGTAAAGGAAAGAAGCAATATAGTTGAGAAAAGGGAAGGAAAGGGGAAGGGAAGAGAAAGGGAAGGGGAAAGGAAAAGAAACGAAAGGGGAAGGGAAGGGAAGGAAAGGGAAAAGAAAGGGGAAGGAAAAGGAAAGGGAATAGGAGGGAAGGGAAGGGGAGAGGAGAGAAGGGAAAAATAAAAAGGAAAGAAGGTAAGAAAAGAAAGGAGAGAATTCAGTCCACAAACCATTTCTAGCACAAGTGCCAGACTTCTTATTCCAGTCCTAAACAAGGACAAAATTGCCATGTTCAGAGACTATTCTGCATATATATAAGGCAAAATGGAGTCTTGCTTATTTATGACTTTTTTCTTTTCATAGGTTTATGGCCTCTATATTTTCTCCACAGCTGTTAATAATAGTTATAATAAAAACCAATGCTCAGGGGACAGATTAGATGACTGAAAAGAATTTTACTAACCTAGACTGTAACACAAATATAAATTGGTTCTATGTGAGTTCCTTCATTCCTGCCCTCCATCCCCAATATCCGATAGTTACCCAATGAAGGCAATTCTTTGACATTTCCATTTTGAGATTTAAAAACACCCAAGCTTTCCAAAATAGTAATTGTCTTTAAAAGTGGATAGACATCCCTGAAACGCTCTTAAAAGTTTCCAGCATTCAAGTCCTGATGGAAGGATGGGGGAAAGGGAGAGTTGTCATTTTTGCCTCCCTGCCAAACTTTTGAGTCATTCAGACTCTCAGCCACATCACTCTTCCAGAAAAGTCTGAGCTAAAAATTAATCTATTGTTCTATCACAGGGCACTACGTAAGATTCAAAAGTTCTGAATTTGTCCCATGGAGAAGCCTGTCTTAATATATGATGTATGCTGAAGTAGACAAAAGATTTGTCAGTTAAATTGTATTTTTATATCAACTCATAAATGTTTTTTTTTCATAACACAAAATAACTTCTCCCATTTTGTTCTGTCAAAATGTCTCTTTCTCAGGTTATGGTTAATGGTTTAAGAAGTAATTTGCAATATAACATGTCAGTGCGTTTTATAGCTATCAAAGAAAAGCACCAAGACACAGGTTTCAGGTTGTAGGTATCATTATCTGGTGGGCCTACCTTCCTTGTGGAACTGATAGGCACAAGGAAGTAATTAAAGGATCCATGTTCTTTGGGGAATTGTAAGTATTCACCTTCCAGGTGTCAGATGTTAGCTGTTGGCTTTTAAATAAGAGGAAAAATCACAAAGAGTGCACTACAAAGGAAAGTTAATTTCATCCCCCAACCAGCAATGTTTAATAACATTTGGTCTCTGGGAACAGAGTTGAAGCTGCTGGGAGAAGAGATCTCAGTCTTAGAAATAAGAATCAAATTATGGCTATGTTTATTAATTACAACTTTAGATTTGTTGGAGAGGAGATGAACTTGTCAGGAGGAAATGGAGCTTGGGTCTTTTCAAAGTCCAGAATTAACTTCTGGAAAACCCAAAAAGATCAGAGCTGTTGACTCTTAAAAAGTATTGTGTGAATCTAGAATCAAAAGTCACATACACTGTCTTGTTTTTAAAGAGCTTATGAAACTTGAGCCAAAAGTCGATACCTGATTGTAGATGATATTTCTAAAGGAATGAGTACTCATAGGCATTTAGGAAAGAAAATGGGGATCATTTATACTATAACATATTTAACATGTATAAGACTGCCTGCATCTAGGGGAGGGGGCAGAGGAAGGGAAAGGAAAAAGTAGGAACAGAAGTGAGTACAAGGGATAATGTTATAAAAAATTACCCATGCATATGTTTTGTCAATAAAAAGTTATAATTAAAAAAAAAGAAAATGGTGATCACTTCAAGCCATCATGGATTCATGATGAACATGAAATATCAAACAATCAACAACAACAAGGACAAAATTGCCATGTTCAAAGACTATTCTGCATATACATAAGGCAAAATGGAGTCTTGTTTATTTATGACTTCTTTCTTTTCATAGGTTTATGGCCTCCATATTTTTGGGAGGTTTTTTTGCAAATTTTTATTGCTTATCCTTATTACTATTACCAGCTTCAAAAGGGAAGATGAAAGAAGCCAATACCCCTTCAAATTGCTGAATTAAAGGTCTCTGGGATGACATGAAAGGAACTACCAATTTCTATTATGTCCCTATGAGGCATTTGACAACATTTCCCACAATATCTTTATGAGAATTGTGGAAAGACAGGAGCAGGCTCTGAAATGTCTAGCAGGTTTTGTCAACTGGGTAAATAGAACCAAGTTCAAAAGATCTAATGGGGAAGACAATATGCACATAATGGAAGAATATGGAAAACACATAGAAAATAGATACAAAATAACAACAAGGAGAACAGCTAGATGGACCAAAAACAGCCTCATGCAAAAAATAATTTCTTGAGCTGTATTTTGGGATTCCAAGAGGTAAAGAGGAAGTACATTCAAGACTAGGGACAACCAGTGCAAAAAATGGAAGATGGCGTGCCAAGTATGAGGAACAAGAGCCTTTTTATTTGTACCATAGTGAGGAAGAGAGTAATGTGTGAAAAGATTATAAAGCTAGATAGGGACCAGGTTTGTGAAAAGTTTTGTAAAACAAATAAAGGAGTTTATATCTGATCCTGAAAGTAATATGGAATAACTGGAATTTATTGAGCAAGACACGCATGTAGTTAAATATTCACGGAATCATTTGTAGAATGGATAGGAAAAGAGAAAAAAACAGAGGCAGAGAGAGGTACTAAGGATCTGATCTTGAGGGGTGACTTATAAAGGGAGATAAGGGGATGCAGTCAAGAATTATTTGAAGTTGAAAATGACAAGATTTGAAAACTGAGGGGCATGTGGGGAAAGAAAGAATAAGGAGCAGACCTGACTTCAGGCTCATGATATTCATTCGACATGATCCTGAGATCCTTTCTCCTAGTTGTCCTTATTTGATCACTCTCCTGTTTATCACTATCCTGCTATGCAGCACCCAAAACTGACCCTGATGGTATTCTGCACTACACTTGGCCTACAATTTGGCCCTTATCACCTCCAGTTTAGTCAGTTGAAAGTCTCCTGATAGGGTAATGCCTTCCTTTTCCAATCCATCCTTTGTAGAGCTACCAAAATAACCTTCCTAGTGAACAAGTCTAACCATGCCCCTCCCCTGCTCAAAAGCCTCCAGGGGCTACCTAATCCAGGTTTTTCTAGGTTATTATTGTTGTTATTATATTTATCCTTATTAACATCATTAATGATTATACTTATTAATATTATATAATTATTAATCACTTATTCTCATTATTAACTTATCATTATATTTGTTTTTATACTTATTAATATTAATACTTTATATATATACTTGTTGTTTCTCCTTATTAATTATTATCACATATTTTTATTGCTTATCCCTATTACTATTACCAGCTTCAAAAGGGAAGATGAAAAAAGCCAATCCCCCTTCAAATTGCTGAATTAAAGGTCTCTGGCCTGACATGAAAGGAATTACCAATTTCTATCATGTCCCTATCCCCAGTTTACTATACCAAAGACTTATCCTTGGAGGAGATCCAGAACAATGATTCTTGTTTGAGCCGATCATCGTTGCTCCCAGTAGGAGAGCTCTTTCACTCTATATAGTATGATATGTATTTTCCTATATGTATCTTCCCTGATTTCTGTTTTGCCACTGACTTGGAAAAATGAATTTCCCTTGTTGTTTACTATGTGTTAATTGTGAAACTGGTATAGGAAAGAAGCTAGATACCGAGATTAGGGTTTTCCCCCCCAAAAAAAATTGACAAAATAATCAGATATAATAATAACTCAAACTTGATCATATCTCCTAGATGAGCAATATTTAAAGGAGAAAATAGGTATAATTCTATCCCAGTACCTCCTCTCTCTGAGGAGAACAATGTGGTCTCTGGCCCCAAACCCTTTCTTCTCTTCTATGCAGGGTATAATGTTTTCCCTGGAGGAGGGTGAGAAGAGAAAAGACTAGAGATGATTATCCTTCTACAAATAAACAAGAGATTACTTCTCTTCAACCCACATAACACCCCAATGACAAATGTTGGGAATAGCCCCAAACAAAGGGAGCCTCACTCTATATATATGAGCTTCACAAGAACCTGAGGGATGGAAGGTACTATTAGTATCCCAATTTTGCAGATGAGGACACTGAGGTCAAAAGAGTTGAAGTGATTTACCCATGATCCCACATGGCAGCATGTTAAGTATCAATATAAAAAGGTTTCAAACATAATTTAGAACTAATTAAACATTAGAAAACTTGTTGGCAAAAGTAAACCCACAATTTCATTGACAAGTCATCTCTTGCTAAATGTCAGAGAATTCTTACTGAAAGAAACCTTTTGATCATAATAGATGTGGGAAATCATTCCATCAGATTTCATGTCTTAACTTAAAATCAGAGAATTTGTACTAGAAAGAATGGAAAGAAAGCCTATAAATATAACATATTTGGAAAATCTTTCACACAAATTTCACCTTTTCAACATCAGAAAAGTCTTATAGGAGAGAAAGCTTACAAGTGTAATTAATGTGGGGAAAGTTTTCAGATTTCATCTGTTACTGACCATCAAAGAATGAACCTGGAGACAAAGCCTATGAAGATAATTACTATGGGAAAGCAGTGACCATCAAGTTTCAACTTATTGGGCATCAGAGAATGCATACTAGATGGAAATATTGTGGGAAAACTTTTATATCAGAGTTAGAGAGTTCTCTGAACAATAATTCTGAGAATATTTGGATTGAAGGAACAGTGTCTTTGAGATTCCTTCCTTAAATATGCTGGAGTCAAGATGCCATAGATTGTCATTAACTTGGATTAATCTTCTTTTCTTCTTTATTCCCTTCTCTAGTAACCTACTGCCAGATTAAAAAAACAGAAATCTGATGGCATTTGGTAGGGGAGGGTGGAAGTGGAAGAGAGAATGAATAGTGGCAAGAGGAAAGGGAAGGGAGAGAGAGAAGAGAAGAAAGAGAAGGAAACAGAAAGAGAAGGAGGAGGAAGAGAAGAAGAAAAAGAAGGAGGAGGAGGAGAAGGAGGAGGAGGAGGAGGAGGAGGAGGAAGAGGAGGAGAAGAAACAAACCTATTATTCTTAGATATTAAAGGAATCTTAGAGATAATTCTTCTAAATAAGGTCGATATCACCTAGGCATTTAAAGTCCCCCCACTAGATAGCTCCAATCTCCCTAATACTAGAGTTTTGAGACTTTCTTTACTTCCTATAGTCTATGTTGGTCAAACCTAATATGTCATGTCCCATCTCAAAGAATCTGCACAAGCCATCTCCATTCCTAAAATACTTTTACAACTTCTAGAATCCATATCCTATTTCAAGGCATTAAACTTTATCTAATTTGCCCTGTAAGTGCAGTCTCCCTCATAATAATTACTTGTGTTAATTTCTATTTGTGAATAGGCTGTATCTTCCCATATACTATGAATTTCTAGAGATCACAGACTATATAGTTTTGATCTTGCATCTCCATTTTTTAACACACCACTTATCAGTCAGTCAGCCAATAAGCATTTATTAAGTACCTACTACGTGTCTGGAACTGTACATACTTAATATATATTTGTTGGATAGAATTGAATTATTGAAATTGAATCATCTTGTCCTTGTATCTCATGTCGTAATTAGGAAAACCGAGCCCAGCAAGGTAAAATGATTTCAAGGGATCATATATTTAGGGCTTAAAAGAGATATTAAAGATCATGCAGTTCAGTGCCTTCATTTTGCAGATGAGGAGACTAAGACTGAAAGAGCTAGAGTGGTTTAAGTCAGGGTTACTCCTGACTAGCTAATTAGAGCACAGCCAGAACTAAGGAACCTCTATGGTACAGCTGAAAAGAGAACTGTTGTGGGGGTGAGAAGTGAGAAAGAAGGAAGAAAAAAAAGGAAAGGAGAAAGGGAAGAAGGAAGGTAAGAAGAAAGGAAGGAAGGGAGGAAGGAAGGAAGGAAGGAAGGAGGAAGGAAGGAAGGAAGGAAGGAAGGAAGGAGGAAGGAGGAAGGAAGGAGGGAGGGAGGAGGGAGGGAGGAAGGGAGGGAGGAAGGGAGGAAGGAAGGAAGGAAGGGAGGAAGGGAGGAAGGAAGGAGGAAGGAAGGAAGGGAGGGAGGGAGGAAGGGAAGGAAGGAAGGAAGGAAGGAAGGAAGGAAGGAAGGAAGGAAGGAAGGGAGGGAGGAAGGGAGGGAGGAAGGGAGGGAGGAAGGGAGGAAGGGAGGAAGGGAGGAAGGAGGAAGGGAGGAAGGGAGGAAGGAAGGAAGGAAGGAAGGAAGGAAGGAAGGAAGGGAGGAAGGGAGGGAGGGAGGGAAGGAGGGAATAAGGGAGGAAGGAAGGAAAGAGAAATATCTTTTTTCCCTACCTATATGACCTGAAGCAAATTATTTAACTTCCTTAAGCCTCAATTTCCTCAATTGTAAAATGCAGGAGTTGGACCAGATGGCTGCTGATGTCCCTCCTATCTCCTTCCTATGACCTCTTTTGATACTTGCCAAGAAAGTTCACTGTGAGTACTGATACTTCCTCAGTATTCAGTGACCAATGACTCAGGCAATGAATTGAATCAACAGAAGACAAAATCCTACTGTAGGGGATGATTACATGCAAAATCCTGCTTCAGAATACACAAGGAGTATGAAAGCTACCTGCAAACATGACTATTTGCTAAGGAAATAATCTCCCCAGTGTATGGAAAGCAGCTTGAGATTTCTTTGAAGCATGAACCAGTATTTGTGGCTCTCAGCAATATATGGATTTGTGACTAGAGTCCAAAAAAAGGTCAAATTTTATTTCAGATGTTCAGTTCAGCCCAGCCTGAGAACCAGATTGAAGAGCTAAGAAATGAGAAGGAAGATAATACAGAAATGTTTTCTTTCTCTCTCTCTCTCCCTCTGTGTGTGTGTGTGTGTGTGTATGTATGTGTGTGTGTCTGTCTCTCTGTGTCTCTGTCTCTGTCTCTCTGTCTCTGTGTGTGTGTGTATGTGTGTGTCAGTGTGTGTGTCTCTCTCTGTCTCTGTCTCTCTCTCTGTGTATATGTCTGTCTGTCTCTCTCTCTATGTGTCTGTGTGTGTGTCTGTGTGTGTGTATCTCTGTCTTTGTCTCTCTGTCTCTCTGTGTGTGTCTCTGTCTCTGTGTATGTGTCTCTGTCTCTGTGTTTCTGTCTCTGTCTGTCTGTTTGTCTGTCTGTCTCTCTCTCTCTCTCTCTGTCTTTCTTTCTCTCTCTCTGTTTCTCTGTCTCTTTCTCTCTAGCTCTCTCTCTCATTCTCTGTCTCTCTTTGTTTTACTATTTAGCCAAACAGATACCTGTAGTAAAAGAGAATTCTCTATGTCAATAAGGAACAGAGCAGTCAATCCCTCAGAAGCTTTCAAATTTGATCCACTGAAGAACGGTGGAATTGGCAAATTCGTGAATTCATCCCTAGCTGGCTCAGACACTAGCTGGGCTGCCTAAATTTGGAGAAGGAATATAGGTGGCTGTGGCATGAAGATGGTGGCTTATAACATATGTGTGTATATGTATGCATAGACGTGTAGAATTTAACCTTGCTCAGCCTCAGTTTCCAAACCTCTTTAAAAAAGATAATAAAATACCTATCTCACAGGATTGTTGTGAGGATTAAATTAGATAGTACATGTTTTGAAAACTTTAAAGTTATTTCAATAATAGTTATTAATAATAATAATATTATTATTATTCTATCAGAAATTTAGGAAAACATATTGGTTTCTTGCAAGGAGGTCCAGAAGAGCCCTGCCATCTAGAAGAATGATGAGTTCTCTGGACAAATGTCTGAGTGAAAAGAATCTATAGCTATTACTCTGAAAATTTACTCATCCTGTGCTCATATTGCCCTCTGTGAAGCTTCTTTCCTAAAAGCACAATCAATCATCCCTGCACTTCTAGACTCCAGACCTAGGAGGGTTCTCTACTGATGATCATAGCTTTAAAGGTCAGAGATAAGATTATAAGTTGCACATTTTATTTTACTTTCTTCTTTTTAATAATAGCTTTTTAATTTCAAAATAAACCCTTATTTTCAATATTCATCCTTGTAAAACCTTATATTCCAAATTTTCAACCTCCCTTCCCCCACGCCCTCCCTTAGACAGTAAGTAATCCTATATAGGTTAAATGTGTGCAATTCTTCTTGTTGTACAAGAAAAATCAGATCAAAAAGGAAAAAAAAAAAAGGAAAAAAAAAAAAAAAACAAAAACAAAAACAAAAAGGTAAAAATTCCATGTTGTGGTCCATACTCAGTCCCCGCAACTTCTCCCTGGGTGCAGATGGCCCTCTCCATCCCAAGACCATTGAAACTATCCTGAATCACCTTATTGCTGAAGAGAGCCACATCCATCATAGTTGATCATCACATAATCTTCTTGTTACCGTGTACAATGATCTCCTGGTTCTACTCCCTTCACTCAGCATCAGTTCATGTCAGTCTCTCCAGGCCTTTCTGAAATCATCCTGCTGATCATTTCTTGCCGAACAATAATATTCCGTAACATTCATATACCACAATTTATTCAGCCATTCTCCAATTGATGAGCATCCACTCAATTTCCAGTTCCTTTTTGCACACATGGTCCTTTTCCCTTTTTTATGATCTCTTTGGGATAAAAACCCAGTAGAGACACATGAGCTGTTCACTTTAAAGATGAAGAAATTGAGGAGCAGTGGGGCTTGATTATTTGACTGAGATGGGCATTGAATGGAGATCTCCTGACCTCAAAGCCAGTATTCTTTTCCTTTGCTGCTCACATCTTTCCATGTAACAGTCATTTACTCCCATGTTGGAATTCTATAGTGACATCACACAACTCAGGAGTGACAGTATTTGGGGACAGCCAGGAGAGAAGATTTGAATTTAATTTTTTGCTTTTCTTTATTTTTTATTCCTTTTTTACATTTCTATTTCCAAACCCTTTCCCTCACTCCTGAATAACTGCCTTTAACCAAAGAGATGAATATGCTTTCTGAGCAAGGGAAACAGATCCTCCCTCATTTTACATGAGACTCTGAAGCATTTCTGTAGGTTGAATGTTTAAAATCTGAACACTAAATAGCTGTCAGCTGGTACTTAGGATTAAGTTCATAGAATCACACAATTTTGAAACAACAAGTACCTTAGAGATCATTTACCTTCTTATCTTACAGATGAAGAAATAAGCTTAAAGTAAAATTACTCTAGGTTAATAAAAGCACTGAGTATCAGAGCTGGGATTTGAACTTGGGTCCTTTGATCAGCACAGTGATCTCTTCACTCTGCCAATTTGGTTTACCTCAGTAAATACTCATTAAGCAGAAGAGCGAGGAGCATGGGAGTCAGAGGCATGGAATAGTGAAGAGAGTGCTGGGCTCGAAGGAACTGCCTTATCAATCAATAAGCATTTATTAAATACTTACCATTGTGCTGGAGGACCAAAAAAGGGGTGAAAACATTTCCTGCTCTCCAAGAGTTCCTATTTTAATATGGGAGACACCAGCTGCTTATTCAACATACACAAAATATCCCAGCAGTTGGGGGAAACCATGGATTCTAAAAGGTGGAGGTGAGAAGGGAGAGCATTCCAGATACAGCAAAAAAAAAAAAAAAATCATGGATATGGAACATCCATCATGAGTTTGTGTGGAATAGTAGTACCTAGTTAAGGATGGAGAGACAGCAGGAAGCCCAGGATTCAAAACTTGCTTTTGACACATAATAGTTGTACGATGATGACCAACTTACCTAAACTCTGTGTCCCCAGATAACTTCCTGATTATAGATTACAGATAAATTGCCAATCAACATCAATGAAGGACCTGCCCACTCCAGGATTTTCATTTATCAATGAAATCACAAATTTGGACAGAAAATGAAATGTCCAAAGCCCTTCAAAGTACAAAGACACTAGTTTCAGCGAGCTTATAATGAATACAAGTAATACGATCAAAGGAAGATGGGTTTTCTGAGAAGGAAAGAAATGGAAGACTGAAAAAGATTGCTTTACAAGGAAAAGGAAACAAGACTGGAAATTGAATGCTTAGTGTACATCTTCCCAATCAATGGGTTTCTATTGTACCTGCTGTCTCTCAGCAACTACCCCCTGGACCTGCCCACTGTGCTTCTTCTTAGCCCTGCTCCATACCACCACCACTACCACCAAACCAGGGGAACCTCTGCGATGGACAAGTAGCACCCAAAGCAACGTCAATGATTGTGAATTTCAGGCTAAGAGTGACTGCTCCTTTTGCTCCTTTTACCTATTTCTTTTAAAGGAGAGTTTCTATCCTTTTCATCCTTTGTAATGTAAATCTTTTAGGATATGAAGAGGAGCCCCCTTGCTCACATTCACAGTGAATGTACCTAGTTATAACAAAGGGATGGGACCAGACCTGTGATTTCCTTAGTATAGAGCACTTCCAGTTGGAGAAACTCCCTTTTCCAATGCAGGGTAGCACCTCCTTTGCAACTTATCATCTTAGATAGTTGCTTAGTGCACTGAGAGACTAAAACACTTGCCCAGGCAGACACAGCCAAAATGTGTCCAAGGCAATATTTAAACCCTGATTTCAAGGCCAGCTCTATCCACATGCTGACTCTTTATAATATATTGATGTTAAAACAGGGGAAACATTACACTCTGTGATAATCACCTAGGTCTCCTTTTCCTTTATTATACAGGCGATCCAACCAGAAGCCGATCAGCTTTGCCAGGTGTAGAACTTGACCCAAGTAGTTCCTGAATACTGGACCTTAGTCTGTAATATAATCAAGAGGACCTAAGCTTCATGGTAACTCAGAATCCCAGAATTGCAAGGGAGCTCAGAGACTCTCTAGTGCAAACCATAAGTAAATAAGAATCCCATCTTCTCTAAAATGAGGATGTAGGATTAGCAGAGCATGAGTAAGACATATGATGGATATACGATACGGTATATCATCAGGGATGACCTGCAAAGAAAGTCTGTTTGTTACAAAAAAAGCATGCTGGAGTCTGAGGAAGAGGCTAGGTTCAAATTATAATCTCCGTGCTCTTGGGCAAGTCTCAATCTCACTGGATCTGTTTCCTCAGTCATAAAATGAGGAATGTAGAATAAGTGATCTCTAAAGTCCATTCCAACTATAAATCTATGATTTGATGACCTCATTCTACATGAGCGAATTGATAAGAAAAACACGTCTCGAGTGCCATTGCTGAATCATCATTTTGTTCTGTTGGGTTTTCTAAAGCTGCACATGTGATGGTAATTGAGAAATTATAGCTTTTACTGTGTCAACTCCTCCTTACTAATCAGCATTTGAAAGTGATTCCCAAGTGACTTTTACAAATTCTTTCATGACAGCCAGTCCACTTTTTAGTAGAACTGATAGAAAACATAAACAATCTATTATTGCTCATAATAATAACATTTAGGGAAGGGAGGGGAAAGGGAAGGAAGGGAGAAGAAGGGAATGGAAGGGAGGAGAAGGAACAGAAAGGAGAGGGAAGAAAGGGAGAAAAGGGGGAAGGAGGGTGAGGAAGGGAGGGAAGGGGAAGGAGAGCAAAGAAGGGAAAGGAAAAGAGAAGAGAAGAAGGGAAGGTAAAGAAAGAAAAGGGAAGAGAAGGGAAGGGAAGGGAAGGAAAAGGGAGGGGAGGGAAGGTAAAGAAATAAAAGGGAAGGGAAGGAAGGGAAGGAGAGGGAGAAAAGGAAAGGGTGAGGAAGGGAGAAAAGGGGAGGGAGGGCAAGGAAGGGAAAGGAGAAGAAGGGAAGGGAAGGGAAAAGAAACACAAAATCAAAACCATATATAATTAATTTCATGATTGCACAGAACAGACTAGAAGTACTACACAATTATGCTAAGAATCCTTTCTCTCCCATGTAAATGACATTTAAAATAACATTTAAATAGAATGGTAATCTCCCCTTTCACCCACACTGACAGATCATTACCATCCATGTATCCTCAATCCACAGGGTTCCTTTCCATATTCTTCTATCAAACTCCTGTAAAGGAGATATCCAACCTGCTAGAAACCTTAAGGGTACCCCTATAGCACTCAGATTATCTGTTCTCTTTTATCCTTGCTACGTGTCTGGTCGATATTCTTTTCAAGTGTCCTTGATATATCTTAAAATCCTTACAGGATAATTTGAGCATAGAGTTAGACCTAGAAAGCACTTTTGATATTTAATCTGACCCTCTCCTGTCGAGGATAAGGAAAATGAGGTACAGAATATTAAGTGGCTTGTCCAGAGAGCCAGTAATAGAATTGGAATTTGTCTTCAGGTCCCCTGAAACAAAATCCAGAACTATTTCTATAACACCACACACTTCTTTTGTGTACGTCATTAGTAATATCCTACAACCTGCTTATATCCATCAAACATCCTTCTAGTGTCCTTTGAATTACTTTGAATTTAGATTCTCCTCAGAACAAGGTGCTGCTTGTTTCAAAGTCTTACTACATCGTGAAATAAAGTTGCAAAAAAAGCAGATCTCTTCTCAAAATAAGGAAAATTTTCCTAACAGTTGTAGCTATCTGAAAATGAAATGGGCTTCCTCAGGAGGTTGTGAGTTCCCCTTCACTTACTAAGGGTCTTCTCTTTCTGAATACTTTATAAAATATTCTAATAAAATATTGTTAGAATAGATTGATCCAGCTAGTCCCAGGTCCCTCCAAATTCTGACTCTTGAAAGTCTGTGAATCTGCAAAAGGTGAATTTCTGGGCTTCATTGGCTATGAACAGTTGGGGACCATTAATAATAATAGCTCACTTTTATAAACCTCACAAATGTTTTATACACTGCAAAGCACTCCATAAATGTGAGCCAACATTAACAATCCAAGTTTGCTAGTACATATGTTCTTTTCTCTCTCTCTCACTCCAAGAACAAATTGAAGTTCAAACAATTAAAGGGTATTCTGCATTACAAAGGGAAATTGACCAAGTTTGCTTTATTTTTGCTGTAGATCTATGATTTTATTGGGGTAGAGACCTCTGGATAAGGGAACACTTTCTATCGGTTCACATTATGAGAGTTCAGCAACTATTCTGCAATATGTAAAGATTGTGGCTTGGGGACACTGAGAAGTTTGAGGAACTTGCTGGAGATCACAAAGCCAGTGCCTGTCTGCAGGAGATTTGAACCCAGATCTTACTGATTCAAAATCCAGATCTTCATATCAGGCTTATCCATAAATGGTAAATATTTGTGCAAATGACTCTAAAATTTACCATCATTTTAATACAATCAAACTAACATTTTCTTAGGGAAAAAAAACTGGACAGAACAAAAAAGATATTCTAAAGATCTGAGAATTTTTTTTAGAATTAGACTTATCTCAAATCTATCACCTTAGTTCAAATGGTCACCACCTCTCACCAACGCTCTTAGGATGACTTTCTAAATGATCTTCCTATTTCTAGTCTCAGATCCTTCCATGGATCTACTTCCACAAAGCTGTCAAGAGGTCTGGTATTGGAAGTTCCCTGTTGGAGAAGTTTCAGTAGTTCCCTATTGCCTCGAGATTGAAATGGAAACTTTTCTGATTTTACTGAAAACCTTTCACTGTCCTCTTCCAAATTCCCTTTATAAGCTGATTTCCTAATATTCTCTCTCATAAGCTCTACAGTCTAGAAAAACTTGGCTTCATTATTGTTCTCTTTACACATCATTCCATCTCTTCTTCCTCTGTGCCTTGAAGGGAGCTAAAGGTTCACTTCCAACCCTTGGAACCTTTTGCTCACTCCAAGGATCAACCCATGTCCTACCCCCTACAGAAAGCCTTGCCTTATTTTACCTTGTTGCTAATGTCCTTTATCCCATCTAAAGGGCTTTGTATATATAACATATGCTCTGAATCTATTTATCTCAACTCCTACTCAGTGTAAACTCATGAGTTGGGTCTCTAGAGCAACTACATCCCCTTGGTTCTAGAATTAGCCCTGATGAATTGGAGGTCTCTTAACCTCACTATTGGCCTAAGCACCTGTTTCAGGAGAGTTCTCTTCAAATTCAATCAACTGATTTAGTCAATCAAACTTAGGACCTTTTACAAAGTGCTATTTACCAAAGTGGTATAATAAGGATAGTTGGTATAAAATACCCCCAAAAAGTCTGTGATACCTTCTCCCACCATGATATAGATGGATCAGTAGCTTTCATTTTTATATTCCTGGAACCAATGAAAGTCCCTTACACATATAAGATGCTTAATATAAATTTGTTGAATAGAATTTAGTCAAGTAGAATTTTTAAAAAAGGACTATGATTCTTTTTGTACAGCAAAATAACTGTTTGGACATATATACTAATATTGTATTTAATTTGTACTTTAACATATTTAACATGTATTGGTCAACCTGCCATCTCGGGGAAGGGATGGGGGGAAGGTGGGGAAAATTGGAACAAAAGGTTTTGCAATTGTCAATGCTGTAAAATTACCCCTGCATATAACTTGTAAATAAAAAGCTATAATAAAATAAATAAATAAATAAAAGAAAAAAAAAGGACTAACAACCAAATTTCACATGAAAGCAAGGATTTGAGAGTTCACTTAGAGAATGGAGTTCACACTATTCCATATAGAAGCTACTATTCAAGAACTCAGAATGCCTGTACTATGGCTGGAGCAGAAAATTCCAAATTCTTAATGAATAGATAGGATAGCCTGGCACCATCTACTTCTGGCCAACTGAATTCCTTAAACAAAAAGAACCATCTTGCTATGGGATGAGGATGGAGTTTCTAATTCCTACGCAAGTAATCCAGTGACACATACAATGGAGTAGTGTTCCTTAAGGCAGATAAGGACCTTGGACAGAGACACCCACTGGAGCTCCATGGCCAAAAGAATCAGGAGGACACAGATGTGAGCCTATCACAGTCCCAGATAGGTGAAAATAGTCTAAGTCTAGCAAAGTACTCAACAATCACTACATATAGTTTCTTTGTTCAATTTGCTAATTAGGTATAAGGGTCAGGCTTGCTTATAAGACCATAAAATCATAGTTTTAGAGCCAAGGAATATGTGAGAGGTCACCAATTTCAACTCATTTATTTTATAGAAAAGTAAGCTGAGGCCTAGAAAGTTGGAGAGATAAAATGATAGAGCTAACATATGAAACCAGGTGGTACAATGGATTAGAGCACTGGGCTTAGAATCTGAAAGACTCATGAGTTCAGATCTAGCTTCAAATATTTCCTGTGTAACCCCAGGTAGGTCACTTTCAGTTATTTGTTTCAGTTATTCATCCATAAAATGAACTGGAGAAAGGAATGGCAAACCACTCCAGTATCTTTGCCCAAAAAAAGCCCAAAATGAGGTCACAAAGAGTCAGGCACACTGAAACAACTAACAACAACAAAAAACTTAAAAGTCCATCCTAATACCAACTACAGGACAGAGGACAAAAGGACAGATGTAGGTAGGAGGGCAATAAAATTGTACATGCACATATAGATATAATTTACCAGATTTCACATTCCTAGCAGAAAAGCAATTCTGAGGATTTTTGTTCTAGGTGATGCATGGGGGAAAAGCAGAGAATTGCTTTGTCACAAAACCCTGGTCATTTATCAGCTGGAAGGCCCCCACACTTAACAAGCCGTAAATTGAGCTTCACATCACCCAGTCCAAAAGCCTGCCATTTGAGTTAAAATGGAAAACCAGATTCAATTTGGCCCGATATCAAGCATAGATTGCCCTAGAACCATCAGCTACTCCAAGACAACCTAATCAAACACTTGGAAAGCAGAAATTCAGTACCTTATTTCAGATTTGGCAACCATCTTTCTGGGTGACCTTAGGTAAATGGCTGACCTTCTGAATACCTCAAATTAAGTTTGACCCCCTACCTATCTTTCCAGTATTACTAAACCTTACTCTCTCTCCCTTATTCTTCAATATAGCCCAAATGATTTTGTCTCTCTTCCACACAAAATATTCCATCTCCCATTTTGGGGGACTTTGCCCTGACTACGTCTCCTTGTCAGGATGCATTCCCTCTGCATCTCTACATCATAGAATTATTCTGTTCATTCCCTGGAAGAACCCTTTGCCCCTGTGGCCTCCCTTCTGACTGACTGGTTTCTTCTAGAACCACCATCATGAACCCGGTGTCTAGGCCAACCATGTGTACATTTTTCTCCAGATTGTGCCCCTGCCTTTCTGGGACTTTTTCTACCATCCCTCCTCGCTTCTCTTTTCATCTTCTTTGTGTGTGCTATCTTCCCCATTAGAATGTAAGTTACTTGTGAATAAGGATTGTCCCATCTACTGAATTTGTATCCCCAGCCAGACACAAGGTAAATATTTAATAAATGCTGCTGATTGGTTGATTGATATTAAAATATTAAAGAACTTTAATGCTTTGGATTATAGGTTCCCTTTCAAACATAAGCACCTCTCTTTCAGACTTCTTTAATGATGATAATTGTACTAATATCAGAAAATTCAGAATGAAAAAATCTCGGCCAATGATTTTGAAATTAATTTATATGTTTTTAATCATAAAAGCATCTCTATAAGCCAAATTATGGGTGTCTAATATAGTGTCTTACATGTAATAGATATTGATAGATATTTATTGAATTGAATTAAGTTGAACACAGATCAATGTGGATAATTTGATGGAAAGGAATGAAGTTTTATATGTGTATATATGTATGTGTATGTACATATCAGTTTATACACACACACACACATACAGATAGATAGACAGACAGACAGACAGATAGATAGATAATTTTGGCCCTTTTGTCAACACATTGACATTCATTTCTTCAGCCACATAGACTGATGAACATGACAGAATAAAAGCAACATTAATAAACATAAGATTGGAGTAAGTTTTTCGTAGATGAAGAGATTGCTGGTGGGATGAAAGCCTTACCAGTTTCTTTCCTGATGTTTTCCAGATTATATTAGTCTAAGGAACCTTTAAGCATCAACCTTTACCATCCAAGGACAGTTGAGTACTCAAGTCACAGAGGCAGTAATTTCAAGAGGCCATGGTGTAAGCAAAAAGAATACTTCAAACCAAAAGCAGAAAGGAAAGCAGCAGATGAAACTCAGAAAAAGGAAAATGGGATTTCCGCACTTCAAAATACAGTATTTATTTTGAGATTAGGCAGAATCTCCTTATATTCTATAATATGGCTGGGAGACCTTTATGGTCAGACACTATGGACCCATGATCCAGATATCAGCTAAAGAAATTGTGACTGGGGAGAATAGACATCAATAAAATGAGGGAGGGAGGCTGAATCTAAGAAGTGAATAAAATATGTAATCCTTGTTATATACAGTTAATGCTTCTGGTTTTCCCATGTGTTTTTTTAATTAACTAAACTTTATAATTGTAAGCAGTGAGAAAAAGTGATAAATGAAAAAAGAAAGGCAAAGGCAGCTATGTGTCCATAGAATGGAGGCATAAGCCAAGAGATTGAAAGTATCATATTCCTTGAAGAATAAGAACAGACCTAAAAGTGGAGAGCTGGCTTACAGCCAGTAGGTATAGTGTTAGATGTGATTGATTAATGTCTGTTGTTGTCCATGGTCCTGATTGTTCATAAAAGTTTCATTAAGATACTATCATGTAACACAGAAAGAGAGAGAGAGAGAGAAAGAGAGAGAGAGAGAGAGAGAGAGAGACTGTGTGACATATATGTATGTCATATAATTGATTTAAACTATTCTCTTGAGTCTATTCTATTCTACTAAGGCATAGTTCATATTTTGTTCAAACTAAATAAAGCCCAAAATATTGGTGCTGGGAGAATGTGTGAAAATGTAGATCCCTGGATAAGTCCATATACTCTATTTAAATAGGGGGCCAGTTCACTGTCCCTCAGATTGTTGGAAGGCCAGGCTATAGTAAAAACAATAACTTTGTTTTGTGGACCTTTAAATAAAGAAACTTCATAGTCCTGGGTGAGGGGGATAATCGTCCTCAGCTGCCGCATCTGGCCCATGGGCCGTAGTTTGAGGATCCCTAGTATATTTTAAGGACCACAGTTTCATTGTTTTCAAAGGGCACCACTCCTCTACAACATTTTTCTAATTTCATAGATCAAACCTTTCAACACTTCAATTAATAAAATGAATAAGAAATGAAAAGCACTAATCCTGTCTAAGGAGGCTAGCTAGCACCAAATTCAAATCTGCTTTCAGACACTTACTAGTTATGTGACAAGTCACTTAACCTTGTTTGCCTCAGTTTTCTCATCTATAAAATGAGTCAGAAAAGTAAATGGCAAACTGGGCAAGTCACTTAACCTTGTTTGCTTCAGTTTCCTCATTTATAAAATGAACTGGAGAAGGAAATGGCAAATCACTCCAGTATCTTTGCCAAGAAAACCCCAAATGGATCAAGAAGAGTCAGACATGACTGAAAATTCCTGAAGAGTGACAAAATTATGAATAAGATATGCTTTCAGGGTAACTGTGGGACTTTGAAAAGGTCCTCACAGGAACTGATTTTAGACCTGAATATTTTTTATATCTTCACATTGCTTAGTTATTATCAAAAGAACACTTTTAAATTATGATGTGAGGACATTTAATTAACTTTTAATTTTAATGACTCCAGGAGGAAAACTATTTATAGCACATTTGTGCCTACTTTGTTTCAGATATAAGACATAATGAGTGATCTGTGAGGGGGAAATTACATTCAAATTTGTGGGGGAAGAAAACGACTCAGCAAAAATGGAAATGGTGTCCCCTGGGTGGTTTGGTTTGGTTTATCAGCTAATAGGGTCTGGAACAAAAGGCAGTAAAGTGTAATGAATAGAGGTAGTCTCAGAGTCAAGATGATCTGGGTTCAAATCTTTCCTTTGATATTTATGACTGTGTGAGTGCACGCAATCTCCCAGAGCCCCAGGCAATTCTTCAAGACTTTAAACTGCAGAATAGTTGCTGAGTGAGGATGTTTTTCCTCATCAAGAGCTCTCCATGCTAATAAAATGACTGGAAGAGAAAGGCGGAGAGATTAAAGGGGAAAAGGAAAAGAAGGGAAGGAGAGAGGAGAAAGAGAAAAAAAGAAAAAAGGAGAAGGAAAGGAAGGAAGGAAGGAAAAAAGGAAGGAAGGAAGGAAGGAAGGAAGGAAGGAAGGAAGGAAGGAAGGAAGGAAGGAAGGAAGGAAGGAAGGAAGGAAAGAAGGAAGGAAAGAAGGAAGGAAGGAAGGAAGGAAGGAAGGAAGGAAGGAAGGAAGGAAGGAAGGAAGGAAGGAAGGAAGGAAGGAAGGGAAGAAGGAGGAAAGAAGGGAGGAAGGAAGGGAGGAAAGAAGGGAGGAAGGAAGGGAAGGAAGGAAGGAAGGGAGGAAGGAAGGAAGGATGGAAGGAAGGATGGAAGGAAGGAAGGAAGGAAGGAAGGAAGGAAAGAAGGAAGGAAGGAAGGAAGGAAGGGAAGAAGGAGGAAAGAAGGGAGGAAGGAAGGAAGGAAGGGAGGAAGGAAGGAAGGAAGGAAGGAAGGAGAAAGGAAGGAAGGATGGAAGGAAGGATGGAAGGAAGGAAGGAAGGAAGGAAGGAAGGAAGGAAGGAAGGAAGGAAGGAAGGAGGAAGGAAGGAAGGAAGGAAGAAGGAAGGAAGGAAGGAAGGAAGGAAGGAAGGAAGGAAGGAAGGAAGGGAAGAAGGAAGGGAAGAAGGAGGAAAGAAGGAAGGAAGGGAAGAAGGAGGAAAGAAGGGAGGAAGGAAGGAAGGAAGGGAGGAAGGAAGGGAAGGAAGGAGGAAGGGAGGGAAGGAGGGAAGGAGGGAAGATACGAGGGAGAAAAACCTAGTATAAATCTAGGAAAATCTGATTCTATTAAAATTAAAAATATAAAATAATAAATATTTCACTCTTTAGTCACTATACTCATATCTGGCTACCCAGAGAGTTCCCCATAAGTTTTATAACAAAAATGAATTTCTAAGTCAGTTGTTTGAACCTCAGAATGTATTTTCTTGTGAAAAAGTCTTCAATATCATTGTCACCATCACCTGCTTTGAAACCTTTGCTAATTATCTCTAAATTTCAGCCCTCCCTGTTCCTTACCAAAGTACTTATACTTCCATCATATATATTTACATATGGCCTTGCTGTCTCCCCTCATAAAATGTAAGATCCTTAAGGACAGGAAACACATAGTGTTCCAAAAGTCTTAGGATAGTTTTAAGCTTTTAATAGTTTAAGACTTTTGAGATACCTTGTAATTCATTCATGTTTTTGTAACCCCAGAGCCTAGCACAATACCTGCCACATAATAGGCATGTAAAATACTGACTGATTGATTAATTCCAAGTGTTCAGGTTTCCATTATGACATACAAAATCCCATTTAAATCCTAAGACAGTTGAATTCTGGCAGACCAATGAACCCATAGTAAGTATATTGGCTCAGATGCCCTGGGTTCAAATCCAAGCTTTGCTATTTGCTAGTTATGTAATAGTGGACAAATCATTTCATTTCTCAGGATTTGTTTCCATTCCTTCCAGCTCTAAATCCTATGATCCACTCAAATCCTATTATAATATTTTTCCAGAGTTGAAAGCTGACCCTAGAACCATTCATTTCCATGGAGCTGAAAAATACATTCTGATGCACACATGGAGAAAGATACATGAAAATTACCAGAAAACTTTCTTCTTCCTTCTTTCCTTTCTTCCACTCTCCCCTTCCATTACTCTTATCATCCCCTGCCTTCCAGTGTTTTCGTGGTCTTCTAAAGTTGAATATTTTATTCTTGAGCAAGGCAATCTCATAGGCTTATTTACATTGATAGATAAATGACTTCCTATGTCAATCTTCCTGTAGCGTAGACATTTGAAAAGAGGAAATTAAGAAGAGGAAAGCAAGAGTTCTTACTCTTTTTAGTGCCAGGGACCTCTTTGGCAGTCTGATTATCTTTCTCAAAATCTTTTAAATGCCCAAAATAAAACGCAGCATTCTGAAAAGGAAAACAATTAGACTAAAATGCAATTATCAATTTTTAAAATTTCATAGACCTCATCTTAAGGACTCTTCATCTAAAGGAACGAAACTCTAATTGTAGAATCTCAACCAATGTGATCTAAAGAAAGAGAGGGGCCTTCCTAGGATTTTAGGGGCCTTCCATAAGGATACCAGTGAATCACACCACCATCCACTAATCTCATGCCTATACTTCAGTGTGTGTAAGGTGTGTGAGAAGCTATATTTTTTTATTCAAGAGGAACAATCCAAGCTATTCTAATATCAAATTCAATGTCAAGGAAAATACAGAAACTACTAGAAGACCCTCAGAAACCTATTACCCTTGCCTCTTACCAATAGAGGGGCTTCTAATTCTGAAGGCTCCCAAATTCTAAGGATTATTTTACTCATTCACAGAGCCTTCTCTTTGAGATTACCCCAAATTTATCCTATCTTCCATCCATCCATCTATCCATCCATCTCTTTATCTATTTATCTGTCTCACTTGCTTATAACTAGTTGATTTTATGTTGTCTTGTCCATTGCACTGCAAGCTCCATAAAGAAAGGGACTGTCTTTTTTCCCATTTCTTTGTCTCCTCAGCAAATACCACAGTTCCTAGAACATAGTAGGCACTTACTTAATAAATGCTTGTTGATTTGTCAGTAAGTCAGATAAATCATCTCCTACCTCTAAAAGCTGGGGGGTTTCTTTCTAAAGAAAACCTTTGGGGGAAAATTAATTAAAAAGAAAAGAACAAAAAGAAAAACAGACCTATTTTTGAATAGAAGACCTTTAAATTGAGAAAGATAAGCCAGACTTTTAATAGCACCTTTCTCAGGAGCATCTCAGAATCACTGAGAATTTTCAGTGGCTACCTAATCCACTTCTTCTGAACAAAATATCTCCATAACAGATTTTCAAAATAACTATTCAGTCTTTTCTTGAAGACTCCCAATAAGAGGACAACAAACTATCTTCTGAAGAGCCTATTCCTCTTATGAATAGTTCTAAGTGTTAAAAAGATTTTCCTGGACATCAGGAATTTTACTCTTTGGTACTTTTACCCATTGCTCCCCTTTGTGGAGACTTATATAAGCATTACTTTTACAGGGAAAAGCCCTTCAAAGACAACTCCCATGGATGTCATCCCTAAACTTTCTCCTGTCCATACTGACATTCCCAGTTCTTTGAACTGATCCTCATATACATGAATTTGGACCTTTTGCTGTTTTGAACAATCAATCATTCTAGCATATCAATGTCCTTTCTCAAATATGGCACCTAGAGCTCCACATCTCTTCACTGGCTGTCCTCTTTCTCATCTTCTGCCTTCTAGAGTCCCTGCATTCTTCATGACGCTACTCAAATCCTAATTTATTCATAATGCCATCCCCCTCCCCCTAGTACCTTCTCCCTTGAAATTACCTGCCATGGATTCTGTTTATACCTCTATGTTGTCACCTGGACTCAAATATTCACTATTTAAGAACAGGATCCTTTTTTTTTTGTCTCTATATTCTTGAAGTAAGCATGTTAGGAATACCTGTTGGACAGGAAAGATGGAAAACATTCAGAAACATCTCATTGCAAGTAGAAAAGAACCAAAAAAATTAATCTAATATTGATGATTTAACAAATTTATTAATATTTTCCTTTAATTGTCAGGGATGGCTGTGGCTTTTGACTCTTTTTTCATAGATAGTGCCTAAATAAGGCTGTACATTGAGCAGCAGGAAAATTAAGTCAAGGAAGAAAGGGGAGGAAGGTACAGTTGGAGACACAGGTGATATACATAAAGTTACTCAGTGATAAGATTTATTTTTTCCCTGTTTATGTCCCTTTAAACTACTGCCCCCAAAATTACAGCCTCTGAAAGGTGGGCACATAAATTTCTGACTTTTAAAACCACTTTCTTCCAAGATTGATAAATAGCGTTTGTCACTCGTGAGAGTAATTAGGAAGTTGTGCTAGCTGTCACTGAGCTCTGCTGACACTCCTTCCCCTTCTAGGTTTTGTTACCTGCCTGTCAGGCATTTGGTACCATTCATGGATGGACTCAGTGGTGAATTATGGTGTGTTCCCTCCTGGGAGAAGCTTTGTCAGAATGAAATAGCACCCATAATCCACTGAGCTGCCACCATCATAGGAAATCAACATAGCAGACTGACTTTGTACCAACAAATGGCCAATCCTTCTTCCTCCTCATGGAGCTGCTTTTCACAGAGTCATGGAAACTCAGAGGCCAATCCACCCATTTTGAACCTGAAGGAGAAGTCTTGTTTTCAATAATCCCATTAATCTGGCTCAGACATGAAGATCTCAGGTAGAGGGAATCAATGACCTTTTAAGGTGTGACTTTCTGTCCTACTTGTGGCCAGCTTGTATGATTAGTGAGATTTCTCCTCCAATCAAGCTTAAATTGGCTTCCTTGCAACTTTCATGTGTTGTTCCTAGTTCTGGGGTCAAGCATAGAAAGCAAAATCCCTTTTCTGCCTGATAGGAAAGAGTAGGGGCTGGTCCTGTAATTTCAATGGCAATGGGAACTCCCAGTTCCTACCAACAAAGCAAACCACCATTTTTTCTTCAACTTACAGTCAATGTCAATTCACCAATAGTCATTAAGCACCTACTATGTGTCAGGCACTCTGCTAAGTGCTGGGGATAAAAAAAAGAGGTAAAAGACAGTCTTTGTCCTCTTAAAGTTTGTAATCTTAGAGAATTGCTGATACAATCCCAATAGTTCATTATTATTTTGACCCATTATTTACCCATTATTATGTTTACCCAAATTGAAATTTTATCGGCTATTAAATAGCATTGTAATAGAGTTGGGTAGAGTGCTGGAGTTGGAGTCTGAAAAATCTGGGCTCCAATCCTGCACCTGTCACATAATAAAGGTAATTGAGAATTTGCAATCTACTTAAAATTTATAGTCTTACTTGATCCCAATTTGATAGATAGGTAGCTAAGGTTGCTACCTAGGGTTGCCCAGAGTCCTACAGTAGTAAGTCTCTGAGGCAATCACTTTAACACCCCATGACTTACCTCCCAGGGTTGTCATGAGGCTTGTTTCATGTGAAACTCTTTGCTGACTCTGAAGCATTACATCAATCATTATTTATAGCAAGAAACCAAATCCAGTGGAGAAACAGAGGGACAGCTTGAGTGCTCCAGAAAAAAAACGCCCATCCATTTTCTGAGAATCACTTCCTTCATCTTTGACACTTTTTCATCAGACGGTGTCCCCACCTCTGGTGTCTGTGAGGACAGATATATGGGGAAAGATGCAGTGGATATGCTATCGGGGGCCCATCATATCATCTTGCTTGGAAAATGATAAGCTTGAGGTAGATTTGCTAACTCAAGTGTCCCTTGCGATAGTGATATACCATCTCTGGAAAAAGTGGGATCCAAAGCTCCTTTCATCCCCTTTGAGAACATCAGCAAACTAAATAGTTCTTCCCTTTTATGTGTCCAATTAAGTCCTCAGAGACTTTCTCACTCCCCTCCAATAGGAAGTCAATCTAATAATGTTTAGGATAAGAAGACAAGCAGAGCAGGAACTGAATGAATGTTGCTTCTGGGGTCTTGTCCAAAATATTTTATTACCTAGCCAAGAAAGAATATGGGGCTACTTTGGTTAAATGACTAATAGAGGAATCAGGTTGGGTCCTTTGTCCCAAAACAGCATGAGATTCTAGATTTAGATTTGCTAGGAACCTCGGAAGTTACCTCGATCAACCTCTGTTTTTCAGATGAGGAAACTGAGTCTTAAAGAGACACAGTGATTTAGTCAGTTACAAAGGTAGCAACTGACTGGATCTAACCCAATATCTACAAAGCCAACACTCTTAATACTACTCCATGCCAGAAGCTACCTCACTTAACCTAAAACTGTGTTTTGTAAGGAAGGGATAAATGAAGGCAAAAACAGAATAGAAAAAAGGGACTGTCTGGGGCAGGACAAAGAAAAGTCATAGAATAAAGACAAGATAGATAGAGAAGAGAGAATAAGGCAAAAGATATGAAGAGAAAGAGGGAACCAGGGTTAGAGCAGAGAAGAAAGAATACCGTGTCACTGTGTCATTAAGAGTTCATAATTACAGAGCCCTTTGTGAAACACTTTACATGTTATCTCATTTGATCTTTACAATTCTGTTATGAAGGTGCTACTATTATCCCCATTTTACAGATGAGTTAACTAAATTTAAATGCCCAATCTCTTGCCCAAGGTCCCATAGTAAGCAACTGAAGAGGAATCCAGACCCAAGTCTTTCTCTATCCAAACGTATCACTCTATGTATTATGTCACTCTATATAATTTTCAAGGACAACGAGGTGATGCAACAGATAGAATACTCAGGAAAATCTGAGTTCAAATCTAGCCTCAGATACTTACTTGTTTGTGACCCTGAGCAAGTCACCTTGTTTGCTTCGGTTTCCCTATCTGTAAAATGAGCTGGACAAGAAATGGCAAACCAGCCCAATATCTTTGCCAAGAAAACCCCAAATGGGGTCACCAAGAGTCAGACTTGACTGAACAACAAACAACGATATAATTTTCTCTAATTGATATCAAGTTCAATCAACCATAAAGAGCCTTTGCTGCAATTTTAATGACTCAGGGATGAGAAAGGGTAAGGGGAGACTAGGCTTTCAGTGATAAGGAGTCAGCCTAGTTTAAACCCATAGGAGAATAAATGTTGCTTCTTAATTAGAGCTGATAAACACCAGATGAGAAATGCCAATGGTTCCCACTAGAAGATTTTAGTTGCCTCTGGGATAAAATATAAATTTCTCTGTTTGGCTTTTAAAGCCCTTAACAACCTGGCCACAACTTCTCTCTAGTTTCATTAAACAGGATTTGCCAAAAGTCTTAGCTCAGTTTTAAAACACTGATGTTTAAAGGGGAAAGCCAGGAAGGCAAGTCTTAATGAAGATCAGTTTGCGTCAAATTAAGCTACCAATGCTTCAAGCGGCACTAAAACTTTTGGGACATACTGTACTTTAGTCCCTCCCTAATTACTTGTACTAATATTGTATTTATTCTGAGTATATTTATATATCTATATGTTGTCTCCTTCAACAGAATGTAGGCTCCTTGAGGATAGACATTGTATCTCTTTTTGTCTTTGTATCCCCGGTACCTAGCACAGTTCCTGACACATAGTAGGTGCTAAATAAATGCTTGTTTAATAACTCGTTCCACTGTACCAGGATTTAGGACATTCTTCTACTTTCCTCTAGCACCATGGCTCACCTTTTCCTTCCTCCATCCCCCATCTCTTACTGTCAAATTTAAGATTTCAACCCTAAGAATAGACTTTCAGTGGAGACATTGACATTGACTGTATAGACACTCGCAAATACTAACACGTTCAGTGCTAGACCCTGAAAACTACTGTGGGGTTTCTATTCACTAAGATCTGAAGACCATAACAATGCAATGGAATTCTTTCAAGTTACCTCTCTTCTCTTGTATAACAAAAGCCAGAGAGAGAGAGAGAGAGAAGAAAGGAGAGAGAGAGAGAGAGAGAGATTAAGAGAGACAGAGACAGAGAGAGAGACAGAGAGAGAGAGACAGAGAAACAGAGAGACAGAGAAATGAGATGGAGAAGCAGGATCAGGTAAAGAAGGGGTGGGAATGAGGTGGAAAGGAGACAAGAAGGTAAATCACATGTTGGAAATAGCACGAGATAAAATCCTAGATTAGAATTGCTGAATATGTCCTTTCTAACACCTTTGGGGAGGTCAGTTTTAGTTCTTGATGGAAAAAAAAAAAGGTGAGAACACTAGAAAATCATTTCAAAAACTAGTTGCCAGGAGGTCAGAAAGGTAGCAAATTACAAACAACAGTTTGTCTGAAGAGAAAAGGAAAGATGACCTTGGGGGTTAGACCGCTCTGATGGGGTTTGTTGCCCCCAAGATTTGTCAGGATCACTGTTTCTATTATAAGACCAACCTATAATTTCAGAACCCTGTTGCATACAAATGAGGCAATCCCTGAAAAACATCCAAAAATACAAAAGAGACATCTTAGAGGAGAGAAGGGGGTCAGACCTTTTTTTTTTTTTTTTTTGAGAAAACAAATTTCCATCTTGCTGCCCTGGGAAGTCCAGAAGGAGCTGTTTTGTTTACCGGAATAATATTCATCAGTGTCGGAGAGAAAGGTTTTTTATTAAAAGCAACAACTGAGTTATTCCTTTTCACAGAAAAAATACAGGCAAATAACCCCCTTTCTACTCAAGGCTGAGAAATATGACCCCAAAAATGAGAACTATGACCCATGAAGATGGCACCAGACAAAGGTTGTTTTGTACTGAATGTATTCACAAAGGAAGAAAAATTATCAACATTATCTTTCTTTGATCTGTATTGCTTTCAATATTATTTTTATTCAATTCCATTTATTTTATTAAGTGTCCCATATACACCGAATTCTATCAGGATGTTGAGAATACCAAAAGAAAAAGGAAATACAATAGTTCCCCCTCCATAAAGTTTACATTTCATTTGAAAGTGATCAATCTAGTACTACTGCATTCTCAGCTAACCTTGGCTAAGCATCTGCTTCATGTAATCTGAGGTCTTTGCTTCCTTTTTACACTGTGTGGGCATGGGTAGCTAAGTGAGCTCTTCCATTAAACTAAATAGTATTATTTATTACTATAAATAGAGACTGGATTTATGATTTCATCAATGTCAGACCAATTGGACAAGAAACTCCCTCTACCAGTGTAGATTTCTATTTGAGTCTTAGAGAACTGCCTAGAGCGATGATTTTAGTAACTGAGTTTAGGGTCATGCTGCTGTGCTTAACTTTGTACAAAGCACATTCAAACATGTCGTCTCATCTGGTCCTAACGTCCTTTCTATGAATTGGATGGTATTGTCTGTTCCTTTACACAGGAAAGGCAAATTGGGGCTAAAAAAGTTGAATAATAAGCCAGTGTTCACATTGCCACTAAATGGCAGAGTTGGCCACTAATCAATATCACTCAGAATGAAAGAGTCATTGGTAATTATTCTTATGGACTTGATGGGACTAAAGGAGGAGCAAAAGATTTTTTCAAAGCATTTTAAAAACATTTAAAAATATGTATATATTAAAAACAGTTAACAAGAATTTGTTTCCCATCCCTCTTATTTCTCCTCATTGAAAAAATAAAAGTAACATAGTCAAAATTAATTCACACATTGTCCATATATAAAAATGCATGGCTCCTTCCACCTGGAGTCCATTCTCTCCTCTGCAAGGAAGTAGACAGAAGGCTTCCTTTTCAGCCCTCTGGAGTCATGGTAGGTTATTACATTGATCAGAGTTCTTAAATCTTTTTTAAAGTTTATCTTTATAATATTGATATTATAGCAAAAATTGTTCTCCTGATCTATTTGGTTTAGTCTGTATCAATTCACACATGCCTCTAAAGGTTTCTCTGAATCCATCCCTTTTATTATTTCTTAAGATACAGCAGTATTCCATTACATTCAGACATCAGAATTTATTCAGCCATTCCCAATTGATGGATACCCCCTTAGCTGGGAGCAGAGGAATAAGTATTCATATATGTTCCAGGCACTGTGCTGTGTTTTTTACAAATAGCTCATTTGGTTCTTACAACAATCCTTCAAGATAGGTGCTATTATGGCCCCATTTAACAGTAGGGGATACTGCAGAAGGCAGGGTGAAGGGATTTTCCCAGGATTACACTGGTAATCCTAGTGAGTATCTGAGGCTGAATTTGAACCCAGGCCTTCCTGACTCCAAGTCCAGAGCTCTATCCATTGCACCATCTAGCTGCCCGTTTCCTGGTCTTTGCCACTACAAAAGGACTAATTATAAATATTTTTATACATATCAGACCTTTCCCTCTTTCTTTGATCTCTTTGAGAAATAGCACTAGTAGAAATATTGCAGGATCAAAGAATATGCAAAGTTTACAGCATGGTTCCAAATTACTTTCCAGAAAGCCTGGACCAATTCACAGCTCCCCCAAAGTACATTAATGCACCTCTTCTCCCACAGTCTCTCAAAGAGTTTTCATTGTTCTTTCTTGTCATCTTTTCTAATCTAAAGGGTTTCTTTAATTTTCATTTCTCTAATTATTAATGATTTGGGGCATTTTTTTTCATATGGCTATTGATAGCTTGTATTTCTTCCTTTGAAAACTGCCTTTCATATCTTTTGATCATTCATAAATTGAGAAATGGCTCTTTTTTTTATAAATTTTAATCCGTTCCTTATATATCTTGAAAATGAGACTTTAATCAGAGAAACATGCTGCAAAGATTTTTTCCCTCCAGTTAACTCTTTCCTTCTAATTTCAGTTGTCATGGTTTTGTTCATACAAAAACTTATAATTTATGTAACCAGGAGTAATAGATCCTAAACTTCAGGAACTTTGGAGTTTCTTGGGCAACCACTAGATCAGATAATTTTAATTTTAAAATATATTCAAGTTCAAAGCTAGGCAAATCATCTTTTACAACTGCTGGTAGTATTTTTGGATATAATGAATCCCATGAAGTTGAAGTTTTATCTTGTGAAGGGGAGTATAGGACAAGCCTATTGATTAGCACACCCAATTGGAAATTGGACTAATTAGTACAGGGTCATGCTCAAGTTTATCTTTATAACCTCTAAGAAGAGAGAATATACTAAGTAGATTGAAAAAAAATCTGGAAAAGGTGAAAGCAAGATTATAAGACAGCTACCTAAGAAAAGAAACCAATTTTTAGTATCCTTTAGCACTTTCACAGGGTCCATTTATTTCTCTTCATCCTACTTGGTGTCCAAAAGACTTCGATTAAACAGCATTGTCATTAAGTTGCCGTTAGTACTAGGTCTTGATTAGTGCAAATAATGAATCTCCTGAGGTGATCCCATAATTTGAATGTCCACAGCACATGTCCATTGAGCTGAAATGATGGTTTTGTTTTTTATCATGTTCTTCATAATTGTAATTTTGAATATACGTGACCCCTTCAGGGTAATTTATTGTTTGCACTAATCAGGACCTGTCTGTACAGCAGATATCTGAAATCCATAAAACTTGAATTTATTTTAATTATGTATTTCAGGCTTTTTACCAGTTCAAACTTGACTATTCCTATCCCTTTAATCTGAAAAAGTACATTCCATATTATAATATTCACCCAAAAATCCAATCGAAAATGAAAACCTAGACTTAGCAAGTGACTGACCTATGCTCAGGGATAATTATTCACTTTACAAAAGGATGCTTCTCTCTGTCTCTGTCTCTATCTCTCTATGTGCATGTGTGTCTGTCTTTTGTTTCTATCTCTTTCTCTCTCTGTCTCTTTCTCTGTATCTCTCTTTCTCTCACTACTTTAAAAGTGTGTGTATATGTGTGTCTTTGAATCTTTTTCTCTTTGTGTATCTCTGTCTCTCACAAATTTAAGTGTGTGTGTCTGTCTTTATCTCTTTCTCTTTCTGTCTCTGTCTCTGTGCCTTCTCTCTCTCTCTCTCTCTCTCTCTCTCTCTCTCTCTCACACACACACACACACACACACACACACACAAAGTAGCCAGATCCACTGTTGCATTTAACATATGGTTTGATTTATACATGATTTGGTGAGACATTATCACAAAATCCTGACATAAATGAGACTGGTACAGGCATGAAGGACCTTGGACAGCATCTCAACATCCGGAGAGCTGTTGCTAACATGTGATGGATGCTTTTTGGAGCACCAAAGCATGCTTCGATGTTTTGTAACTACTTCCAGTCTGCTAAGCATGTTAACTCACTAACTCACTAAGTAGCCAGAACTACAACTACCAATGGATCCATCAAGCAACAAACATTTATTAAGCCTTTAATATGTGCCCAGCACTGTGCTAGATCACTGGGATATGAAGATGAAGAATGAAGCAATCCCTATTTAAAAGGTGCTTACATTTAAATCAATCCCAAAGATCAAACTCAAGTGAGGTACAACCTGACTAAAATTGAGACAATGTGATACTGAACTGAGGCCCCACAGATTCCCACTGTTATCCTTGCGCCAATCTAACCATTCGCAAAAATGGCTTAATATGTTACATTTTGAATCAGATAGTGCAGTAAAGACTTGGAACCAGGCAAACTTAAATTGACTTTTGGCAGTGACCCAGTTGTGTGACTGGGGGTAAAACATTTCTGGGTCTCCTAATGTGAAAAAATGTTGATAATAATAATGGTGCCATGTTCCTCTCACATTTGTCAAGAGGAGATGACTGTAATCCTTAAGGCAGCACACACAAGCGTTATCATTACCCTTTGCCAGTTTTCTCCTTGGGAGAATTTTGACCTCCAGATATCAAAAGAGAGGTGACGGAACATCATTGTTCATTATTGTGATGTAGGACTAATGGAGTCTCCTTTATATTCCCAAAGGAAACGCTCACCTCTTAAATCTGTTTCCTTTTTTTCCCAATGGCCTTTCACTAGATGCTGTTGTGCTTGTCACAACTATTCGTCATCCTTGTCACAAAGAGAGCAGTCTGGAGAAAGAATTGGTACTGTAGTTTGTACCACAAATAATATTCATCTTATGCTTTTCCAACATGAGCCTTCCTGCTGTCAGTATATTAGTGTGAGCCATCAAGGCGAGAGCTTCCGATCTCTTTTCTCATCCTCGCTCACTCTAACATTTTGGAGGACCAATAATTTTTCTTTTTGTTTTTGTTCTAGTTTTTTGATCAGATTGTTCAGATTCAGTACCCCCATTCCTCCCAAGTGGGAGAGCAGCGGCCATTCATGGCTCATACTGCACATACTCCCCTTTTTTCTGATCTGGGCCAGTTTGCCTCTCCTTAGACAGCCTAGTACCACACACACCTCAGGGTGTTCACCATATTGGTGCAAGACAGTGTAAACACCTGATCGGCTCTACTCTCTGGTATCTGAAAATTTCTAAACTTAAATTATCCACCAGCCTCAGTCTTCCCAGAAGTCTTCCTCACACAAGCCCCTTTTCCTAAACTCATCTCAACACATGAATCTAGCTTGTCCTTAACAATCAAAGCATATGCCAATTGTCATCTGCTAAAATTAGGGAGAATTGACCCTTTCCATTTGAAAATAGAGATTACTTGGAGTCCTTATTTATAGAATTTTTATTCCTATTCCAGGAGAGGGCTCATGGAGTAATGAATAGGGAATCCTAAGGTTAGCTCTCTGAATATATATCTCAAGAAGGGCTCTCTTTAACGCCCACCTTATGAATGTTTATCCAGACACTGATATAGACGTCAGGACCGCCATGACCATAATTTACCACACTGGCTCCAAGTCACACTTCTTAAAATATAGTCTCAAACTGAAATTTAAGACAAATTGAGTTGAAAAGGCAGGCAGGATCCCAAGACAACAGGGTTTCTTGTAGGACAAGCTGCCAATTAGGGGTTTGGGGTGGAGTCTGGCCACTGTTATCCTCTGGGGTCAAACAGAATGAGTCTATACCTTCCAGAAGCTACCCATGTTTTTACTCCTCTCCCTGGACTTTCTACCTCTTACACGTCTTCCACTATAACATAAGCTTTTGGAAAGCAAGGACTATGTCATTTTTTGGTATTTTCATCATCAGTGCCTTGTACACAATAGACACTTAATCAGTGCTAACCCCCTTCCACCTGTTCAGTCATCTTATAACGTACTCTTCTCCATCTACTCTTTGATTCAATGACAGACTTCCAAGAACAAGACACTCCTTCTCTTGATTCTGGATATTCTTTCTAACTGTTCCCCATTCCCGGAAACTCTCCTTTCTCTGCTCTGACTACTGACTTCCCCAACTTCCTTTAAGTCCCAACTAAAATCCCATTTTTTACAGGAAACCTCCCTTAATTTCAGTGCTTTCCCTCCTAATTATTGTCTGGCTTCTTTGCATGTATTTGCTTCTATGTTGTCTCTTTCCTCAGATTGTGAAGACAGGGACTTTTTTTTCTTTTTGCATATCCAGTGCTTAGCATAGTGCTTAATAAATATTTATTCACTTACTTGGTTCAAAAAAGCAAAAGTAGGAACCATGGGAGGGAGTTGAAAAGAGGCACATTTAGACAGTGTCAGGGGAAATGTCCTAAAATTTACCTGATATGGTATAGGGGACTTTGGGAGGGAGAGAGTTTGCCCTCACGTCCAGCCTTTGAGGAAATCAAGTATGTTTTTAGGGGGGATGCTTTGTTAAAATATGGGTTGCATTAGACTGAAGGTCTCAAAACATGAGACTCATGGGCAGCATTTTGGGAGCATATCCCAGAGGAAGACCCAAGACAAATTAAGATGAAATCAGGAAATATTTCACAAAATTAATAAAACACAATGGAATGATGTTCCTGGGTGATTTTTCTAAGCAGCCCTCTGTGGATCCTCATATACGATTTAATGACCCCCTCATTTCTATTTGAATTTGCCACCTCTCGACTAGATGTACTTGAAGGCTCATTCCAATTTTCAGATTTTGTGATTTTTATCAAATGCCAAATGAGATGGAAATCAGCCTGCATCATTCCTGTGGTAATATACTTTTAAAAAAAAAATCAGCAAAACATCCACAGGGTTGAAAATTGGCACTTTGAAAGACTGTTTTGCTCACTCTATGTTTGACTGTTGGCTTTCAGTCAGCCCGATGCTGGCTATGGGAAGCATTCAGAGCAGGGGTTATTTTTAATTCCAAATGTCAAAACACCTCTGCTGCTTTGTGATTTCCATTCTGAGCAGCTGTGATTGCAGCCCCTGTTTGCAGATGGTAATGAGGGCCCCGGGAGCTTCAGTCCACAGGCCAACACAGGACCGTTTCCAGCTAGACTGAGCTTGACTTAAAGACTGAGGCTGGAAATGATCTTTGCTTGAGAAAATGAACAGGGAGCTCTCTCTGGCAAGGTGGAGCAAAGCAAGGAGGCTTCCTGGGCAGGGGATGACTAGGGCTTTGTCAAAATGCTATTCATGGTCCCCAAACTATCATTCAGAACAGACCTCTGGTTTCATCTTGTATTTTCAAAGCCATAATTGTGAATGTCTTATCAACTCCTATTTAAAGCTAAAGAAGATTCTCTTCCAACTCCATATAGAGCTCCTGCATGAAACATTACAATTCCAGTGTCTTTTCATATGAAACAATAGAAACTCATAGAAAAAGCCTTGGAGTTGAGCTGAGGGAAGTGGAGTTCAAATCTTGTCTGTTACTTACTTTTTAGTGCAAGTTACTTCACTTTTCAAGGTCTTAATTTCCTCATCCATAAAAAGGGGAGGGGGCAGTGAAGGAAGAAGATGGACTAGATGATCATAAATTCCCTTTTGGCTTGATTTCATACAATGCTTCTTTGATGGACACAAAGACAGCTTGTAAAAATCTGTTTGCATTTTCTTAGATGCATCTGGGACCTTATTAACAACCACCTTCAATGATTTCTTATCCTTCAGCATTTATTCTGTTGAGAGGAAGTATGATGCAATGGATACAATGCTGGGCTAGAATTAGGAAGACCTGCTTCAGACACTTACTAGCTGTGTGAACCTGGGCAAGTCACTTAATGTTGTTTGCCTCAGTTTCCTCATCTGCAAAATGAAAAAAATGAACTTAATAGTCCCATCCACCTTTTGACCTGTGACCATTGATTGCCTTTTTGTTAGTTCTCTATAACTAACATAATTGTGCAATAAGAAATGAAGTATATGAGGGATTTATTGGACTTGGCAACTGAAGATGAAAAGTAAAGGAGACACTTATTCCCTTCTCTGACCTCCTCCTTTGGAATATGGGCATTACTTTATTCTCTTTTCATTGTCACTGAGCAGTTCCCACTCATTATGTTAAGAAAGAATAGCTCACCAGGTAAGAGAAAGAAGAGGAATATAGTTGTAAATGAAGGTAAAGTTAATTATCAATAATTATATTAAGAAATAATCTATGGAGTTGATGTAAATCAGTATATACTATATTTATTTTTTTCTTTTTCTTCTACTTTTTTTCTTTTATGGTTTTACCCTTTTGTTCTGATCTTTCTCCCAATATGATTCATAAAGAAATGTGTGTTTTTAAAAATTAATGTATATGTATAACCAGAAAAAAAAGGAAACAATAAAAAAGGAAATATGATCTAGGTATGGATGTACTGTTAAATGTTTAACAACTGAATCTCTGAGAGGAAAAAAAAATGTTCAAAAAAATAATCTAGTTACTATCTTTGATTCTATTTGTGCATTGTTGGGATGGAAGGATTGACAGAGAAATCATAACCCACCAACTTCCTTCCCAACAATAATGGCGACTGACTCAAAAACCCTAAATCTAGCTTTCTCCCCTGATTTGAGATATTTATAAATTTCTTTCAAATCATTCAAGCTCACTCTTCAGCTCTACTGACAATCCATACCCAGGCATTATTCCTCTCGCTTGCCACTCGCCACTTACAAAGAACAAATGTTTACCTCTTCAGCAGTTATGATTGATCATATTTTTACCTAGAATAAGCTGGCATTAAGGAACTAGTTAAATAAGAAGTTTTTGACCTACTTAAGCAATGGGACACAGGAGTAAATTATTGTATTTGGAGCAAGGAAAAGAGGGGAATGAAGTTAAGATTGTTCCTTTCTTTTTTTGCTAACCAAGAAATAAATGTTCCTCAAGCCATAATCTACTCAAAAGGCTGTCCTAAAAGAGCCCTGTACAGCCTGCTCTCATTCAGGTTTCCTGGATCTCTTTCTCAAAATAGTGAGCCATGAGATTTCTTCTACTAGTACAAACCAATCCACCATCATGAATTTATTTCTCCATTTCTGAAAGGCATCATGGGTTATAAGAGAAACACAGGACTTTTTTGATGAACTAAAAGAGTAAAAAATAAGCAGAACCAAGAAGAATAATCTAGAAAATGACTATGCTAATATAAAGTAAATATTTATTTTTTAAAAAGCCCAACTCTGAATACCTGAAAAGCTTGTCATGGTCTCTCTGAATGATCCATAAATGCAATGAAATAGTACTGCACCAAAGACATTAATAGATGAGAAATACACAGGAGTGTGAGAAAATCTAGATGAATTGGTACAAAATGCAGAAAACAGAACCAGGGAAACAGTATACACAATCACTATAATATCGTATCAGGAAACAACAAAAAGAAACAGAATCCTTTGTAGTTATGAGGACCAAATGCATGTCTAAAGAAGAGATAGAAATGTACCTCCCTTCCTTAAAAAGGTGAGGGATAAAAAGTGGGGGGAGGGGGAATATTTTGGGTGTGGAATATCATAACTGTCCCCCTATAAATCCTTTGGATGCATTTTGGGTGTCTCTCTTTAACATGATAGAATGCTTACTCTTTGCAGGAAGGGATTATTTCACTTTTGTATCTGGATGCATGTCTAGTACCAAGCATAAAATGTTCACTGACAATTCCTCAGAACTCATGATAAAAAAAAAAAAAATGTCATCCACCCCCAGATAGAGAACTAATGAACTCTGAGTACAAATTAAAGTATAATTTTTCACTTTTTTTCTTGTTTTTTCTTTGAAATATGGTTAATATGAAAATATGTTTTGCATGATTTTGCATGATCACATATGCATATGATTCTCAGTAAGTAGGGGAGGGATAGTAGAGAGGGAGTGAATTTAGAACTCATTTTTACGTGAATGTTAAAAATAAATAATATTTTTATTAAAAAGTAAATTTTCATTGATTTATTCCTATCATAAGATTTAGAAGATATAATGGCTAATTTTACTAAATTGATTTCCTTCTCTTTCTTTTTTATTCTTTTTTAAGAAAATTTGTTTGATTAATAAATAATAATAGTAGGTAGCATTTATATCTACTACTTCTTAAGAATACAAAGCATTTACAAATATTATCTCTTTTCCTACCCCATAACAACTGATGGTGGTTAAATGACTTACCCAGGGTTATACAGTTTTACTAAGTACTTAAATATAGATTTGAGTTCAGATTTCCTGATTCCAGAGAAGATGAAAAGGAAGGAAGGAAGGAAGGAAGGAAGGAAGGAAGGAAGGAAGGAAGGAAGGAAGGAAGGAAGGAAGGAAGGAAGGAAGGAAGGAAGGAAGGAAGGAAGGAAGGAAGGAAGGAAGGAAGGAAGGAAGGAAGGAGAAGGAAAATGAAGAGGAGGAAGAGGAAAAGGATGAGGAAAAGGAAGAGGAGGAGGAGGAGGAGGAAGAGGAAAAGGAAGAGGAAAAGAAGAAAAAAGTGGTAATGATGATGATGGTGATGATGATGATGACAATGAGAAGAAGGAGCAGGAGAAGGAAGAGGAGTTATATTTCAAAGTAATGGTAATGTAAAAACAAAAAAGCAATAAAAACATTTTAAAGAAATAGATCTCCTTTCTCTCCCCAGAACTGTGGAGGGTTACTAGGGCAGAATATTGCACACTTTGCCCAGCAAGGTCAATATAAGGTATGTTATTACTTAATTAAGCATTGTCTATGATATAAAAACAAAAGGCATCAATAGAATGCTATTTATCCTCCATAAAATATCCACACAAAGAGTTGGCACTAGGACTCAGATTCTGACACTATCTCTAGGTACCAAAAAAGCACCAAGCAATTCCCAGATGTAGATAATGGTATAGTTTTTGATAATTAGGGGAAAACACTTGCTTTACAAAGGATTCATTCTAAGTTCCCTTTAGATAAACATTTATAAGTATACATTAAACAGATAGTTATAAAAAGGGGGCCTGCACACCCTGTACTGCAGTTTTCCTGAGAGTAAAGAGTGTCATTTCTCATCTCAGTAAGCCTGGTGCTGAGAACAGAGCAGACAGGTGTTTAATTAAGCCCACAGCAGAGATGGGCCTACCTAATAAATGCCTGTGAAACTTAGCTGACCTTTTCCAGACCCTCAG